>NC_066514.1:16574288-16694448 GCF_024679095.1 Eriocheir sinensis | reverse complement strand
AGAGAAGAGAGAAAGCAAACGAGTGAAATATTTAGAGGGCAAAAACCGTAGAAAAAGAATGAAGAGCGAAAGAAAAACGATAACGAAGAGAAAGAGAATGGTGAAGAGAAAGAGATCGGAGAGCAGGAAGGAAAGGAAAGAGTAAAAAAATAATGGATGAAAGAAATCGGAGGAAAAAACGAAAAGGAAAAAGAATAAAAAGAAAAGAAAGAGAAAAAGGTGAAGAGGAAGAGAGCGGAGAGAAGAGGAGAGAAAGAAGGAGATCGAGGTCATAAAAACGGTCATTCGGGATATCCTGCAGGAATTTCAGAACCCCGACAAGAACCTGGCAGCAAAAGTGGAGTCCTGGAACACCCACAGGAATGTTTGAGCTGCGGGAACAGGCGGGAATTCAGGCGTCAGACAAAATATGGAAAAATATTGAAAAATACCACAAACGAACCAGTGAAAAGAGAGCGAGAGTAAAAGAGCTGGAGAGAAAGAGAAATATGGATAGATCGACAGAAAGATAGAGAGAGATAGAAACAAAAGGAAAGAAAGCAAAAGAAGGAGCTAGAAAGGGAGTACTTTAAGTATTGGAATAAATACAAAATATTAAAACAAACAAGATATTGGGAGTCGAAAAAATAACAATCACTAAAGAATTCAGTGGAAACAAAACAAAAAATGTGAAAAAGAAAAAAAAGCTATTAAGGAAACTACAGCAAATCTGGAATACTCGAAACACAAACAAAAAAAAGTAGATATCAACATCAATTTCCCCCCCCCCAAAAAAAAAAACACGGAATAAAACTACAGAAGCAAAAACATGAAAACCAGGTGATGAAAACAAATAAAACGTGCACTAACACTTGGCATGAACCTGAAATACTGAAAGAAAACTATAACAAGACTAAAAACACAAACTCCACACAACTAAGCGTCAATATTTCTAAAACATGTAATAAAACTAAGGCCATAAACCACTTAGAAAGAAACATTGAAGAAAAAAAAACAGGAACAATACAGAAACAAACCAGAAACAAACGAAACAAACGAAACAAATAAAAAACAAACGAGAAACACCAGAAACAAACCATAAACAAATAAAAGACAAACGAGGAAACAACAAAACAAATCAGACAAGCCAAAGAAACAATGATCAACAAAACTCCACAACCTCTTTTACCACCACCACCACCACTACCACCACACCCACCAGACAGGAACGCAACAGGAGTGGCGGCACAGTGGTGGAGCGTCAGCACAGCACGGCACGTCAGCGCCGGAGGAACGCCGGAGGGGAGCGCGAGGAACTAACTACTGTCTTCATAAATCTGTCCCGTCCTCCCTCCCTCATCTCTTCCTCTCTTGTTATTCTCTTCCTTCGCTCGTCCTTATATTCTGTTTTTTCCTCACCCTTTTTTGTTATCCTCTCTTTTTTTCCTTTCCTTCCTTCCAGTTTAGCTTTCCTTTCTCTTTCCCACTCTTGTTATCCTCTCCAGTCATTTTCTCGTCTTTCTTCTTCTCTTTCTCCCCTTTTTGCTATCCCCTCCTCTCTCCCTTTTTCCCTGTTCTACGTACATGTTATCCTCTCCCTTATCTTGCTCCCTTCTCTGTTTATCTTCTCCACCCTTCCTTCCTTTCCCTTTTGTTACTCTTCCAGCCATCTTCTTACTCTTTTCTTATTCCTCCTTCCCCTTACCTCCTACCCTCCTTCCTAATGATATTCCCTCCACATTGCTCTTTATCTTGCCTTCCCTTACTTACTTTCTTCCTTTTCTTCCTTTCTTTCCGAACTATTACCCTTTTTTTTTCCTTCCTATGGGTAGTCTATCCAAGGGTTGTCACCCTCCCCTACACTTTGAGGACACATCCCCTCCTTTCCTTCCTTTCTACAGGTATTCTACCCAGTCTGTAGTATCATTTTACCTCCGATGTTTCTCTCACTATCCTGGGAGTTTCTAATCACCTCGGAGTCTTCGCGGCAGTGTCCTTTTTTCCTGCGGAGTCCTCGAAGCACACTTGGTGACAGGTGCCTTAGGCCAGGGCCCGCAAGGCTCGTCCATGAAGGGGGACACGTGTTGTGATGCTCTTGGGTGGCTGACTCCTTTCTCTCTACCCACTGTGGGTGATGGTAACCACGTCAGTCTTTTTGGGACAAAGCTCAAGGACAAATTCGACCGGGTTGACAAGGCTGCCAGCTTCAAATCCGAAGGCTCATCACTCATAATGGCCATTACCTGTTTTTTTCTGGGCCTGCGGAGGTCTCCATGCCTTTATTTTCCTGGGGCACTGGGAAACCGCAGTATCTCTTTTCTATGTATTTAACTTTTTAAAATTGTATTATGGTGACACCCTTAAGTTTACAGTAACAGCGCTGTAATTGCTTTCATTGTCAGTTAAGAAATTGCTAATTCAAAATGCCGTCCAACCTGAGAGATTGCGAAGCATGTTGGGAGAAGTTCGCTCCTAAGTATTTTAGAAACTCCTCTGCTTGTCGCTTTTGTGTTAGCGACCATAAGTATGACGATTTGAAAATGAAATATGACATTTTAGAAAACAACACGAATCCCTGAAGGAGTTTGTTGCGGCCAACATGGTTGTGCCGCAGACTAGCGACACTGCCCCTTCTTCGTCCAACCCGACAGCACCGACCTATGCCCAAGTCACGAGAAATCCGAGTACCCAGGCACCTGATGACGGTTTCATTCCTGTAAGGAATGGAGCCAGGCCTTATACGCCAAGAAGAATGTTGGAACTCACGACCTTCAGTCGATTTGATATTTTAAAGGAAAAAGTTGAAGAGGAACACGAAACCCGTTCGATTGGCGATTCCATGATCAGTGGTCAGTTAACAGAATTTTGCGGTCGTGCTTCAAATGAGAAACGTAAGCGCATGTGTTTCCCCGGTATAGGTGTAGATGGCACCACTGCGGCGCGCGACGATGTTATGACCGGCTCTGACCAAGACTCACTGTTCGTCATCCATGTCGGAACGAACGACGTAAAGGCCAATCGTTCAGAAGAATTAATGGAAAGGTATCACAGCCTGACCCGACAATTCAATGAAAAAAAAAAAACATAATGATATCTGGTATCCTCCCGCGGATGAGAGAAAGTAACGCCTTTTACAGTAAAACCTTCCGCACTAACAACCTACTAAATTCATTATGTGCTCAAGAAAATGTCGAGTTTGTGAACTTTTGGAATAACTTCTATGGTGCAAAGGACTTGTACGAACGCGATGGTGTGCACCTAAACCCCGTCTGGGCGGCTAGACTTGGAAGACTCCTTAGTGAGCAGGTGTCACTTTTCAGAGCAAAAAAAACAGCGAATTCCGACAGAGAACGCCACGTAAACAATCAAAGGACCACCAACCAATCCCTCCATGACCATATAAACGCGTGTTACGTAAACGCCCGCAGCATTCGAAATAAATTCATAGACCTGGAAGAATTTACTGCAAAAGAAAACTTCCACATTATCGCCGTCGCGGAGTAATTTTTTTTTTTTTACAACAAAGGAGGCAGCTCAAAGGCACAAAAAAAGGATACAATAATAAAAAAAAAAAAAAGCCTGCTACTCGCTGCTCCTAAAAAAAGAATCAAAAGAGGTGGCCGAAAGAGAGGTCAACTTCGGGAGGAGAGGTGTCCTCACACCCTTCTCACGAAAAAGTTCAAGTCGTAGGCAGGAGGAAATACAGATGAAGGAAGATTGTTCCAGAGTTTACCAGCGTGAGGGATGAAAGAGTGAAGATGCTGGTTAACTCTTGCATAAGGGGTTTGGACAATATAGGGATGAGCATGAGTAGAAAGTCGTGTGCAGCGGGGCCGCGGGAGGGAGGCATGCAGTTAGCAAGTTCAGAAGAGCAGTCAGCGTGGAAATATCGATAGAAGATAGAAGAGAGGCAACATCGCGACGAAATTTAAGAGGTAGAAGACTATCAGTAGGAGGAGGAGAGCTGATGAGACAAAGAGCCTTAGACTCCACTCTGTCCTAAAGAGCTGTGTGAGTGGAGCCCGCCCACACGTGAGATGCATACTCCATACGAGGGCGGACAAGGCCCCTGTATATGGATAGCAACTGCGCGGGGGAGAACTGGCGGAGACGATACAGAACGCCCAACCTCGAGGAAGCTGATTTAGCGAGAGAGGAGATGTGAAGTTTCCAGGCGGTGGCTGAGTCGTCAAAGTAACGGCCTCGTGTTCAGGAGGACGCGAGTTCAATCCCCGCCCCCAGCGGTTCGCCTGGTTCAGCCTGCCCGCTGGGATTTTTTGCTTAACGCCATGGTGGGAAGCCCACAGAAGACCACAGATCAACCACCTATCTACCGGACTCTTCAAGGATCAAAAAAAAAGCTCTGGGAGGGCAGCATGAGCCAATGCAAAGATGCGCCACTATAAACACTGCGGCTGGGCCGACAGGGAGGACCCACCGGAACCACCCACCGGAATGAACCGACCCGACCATCAGGGAAGAAGACTAGAACAAGCGCAATAGGCAAGCAAAAAAAAAAAAAAAAAAAAAAAAGTTGAGATTTCGAGTTAAGGATAGACCGAGGATGTTTAGTGTTGAAGATGGTGATAGCTGAGTGTTGTCTTAGAATAGGGGATAGGTGTTTGGAAGACTGTGTCGAGTTGATTGGTGGAGAAATTGAGTGTTTGAGGCATTGAAGGACACAAGGTTCCCTCTGCCCCAATCGGAAATGATAACAAGGTCTGAGGTTAAGCGTTCTGCAGCCTCCAGTCTGGAGTCGTGTATTTCCTGCTGAGAGGGTCTTCTGTTGAAAGAAGTTGAATAATGCAGAGTGGAGTCGTCGGCGTACGAGTGGACAGGACAGTTTGTTATGGAAAGAAGATCACTGACGAATAACAGGAAGAGAGTGGGTGATAGGACAGAGCCCTGTGGAACACCACTGTTGATAGGTTTAGGGGAAGAACAGTGACCGTCTACCACCGCAGAGATAGAACGGCCGAAAAGGAAACTGGAGATAAAGGAACAGAGAGAGGGATACAATCCGAAAGAGGGCATTTTAGAAAGCAAAGACTTGTGCCAGACTCTATCGAAGGCTTTCGATATGTCTAGCGCAACATAGACAGTTTCACCGAAACGGCTAAGAGAGGATGACCAAGAGTCAGTTAAAAGAGCAAGAAGATCGCCAGTAGAACGCCCCTTGCGGAACCCATACTGACGATCAGATAGAAAGTTAGAAGTGGCAAGGTGCATTTGAATCTTCCGGTTAAGGATTGATTCAAAAGCTTTAGATAGACAAGAAAGTAAAGCTATAGAGCGGTAGTTTGAGGGAGTCAGAGGGGGGGATGAGTAGGAGGAATATGCCCAGAATCGTCCAAGGTGGAGATCTTACAGAAAGTTTGAGCGAAGAGTTCAGCCTTAGAGATAGATGAGACGGCAGTGCTGCCGTCAGGGTTAAGGAGAGGAGGGGAAAAGGAAGAAGTCAAATTGGAGGAGATATTTTTGGCCAGATGCCAGAAGTCACGGGAAGAATTAGAAGAAGCAACGTGTTGACATTTTCTATTGATAAAAGAAGTTTTGGTAAGTCGGAGAATAGATTTGACACGATTCCGGTCTTAAATGTAAAGGTCATAGTTAGCGGGAGTTCGAAGGCTCTGGAACCTTTTGTTAGCTGCTTCTCTATCTTTAATAGCACGAGAACAAGCATGATTAAACGAAGGCTTTTTAGCATAAGGAGTAGAGAAAAAAACGTGGAATGTATGCCTCCATTTCAGTGACAATCACCTCTGAGATGCGCTGGGCACACAGAGAGGTCTCTATCCTGGAAGCAGTAATCATTCCATACAAATAACAGAGATTTTATTGCGGAATTAACTTACCCGGCTATTCAATTTTTCTTTGCGACAGAGAAAACAGAGTTGGTGGTGGCATCTTCTTATATATTCGTGCTGGTTTAAACCCACGTGTTATCAATGTAGAAAGAATAAATAATATAGGCACCGTTTTTGTAGAAATTAAAAACCGTTCAAGTAAATTAGCTATTGGCGTTGTTTACAGACCTCCAAACCAGGCAATGCAAATAGACAGAAAACTGTTCGAACAAGTTTCTAACATATGCAATCAATTTGAAGCTGTAATTATGGAAGACTTTAACTTACCAGTAAAGAGTTGGGGAGACACGTTAAATATACACTCAGGTCACGATCTATACAGTGACTTATTAGAAAGTGCGCTTTATCAGCATGTGCATAAACCAACTCGCGAAAATAGCATCCTCGATCTTGTTCTCACAACTAAAGAAAGCCTAGTTAATGATCTCAATGTTGGTACAGAATTCAGCGACAGCGATCATCGAATGATTTCGTTTAAAAATAAAAATAGAAGAGGACATGAAAGCGAGTGAAGAAAGAATACCTGATTATCGACGTGCCGATTTTGACAAACTAAGAAAGTTACAAGCGAATGTAGACTGGAGCGAAATTTCTACAGCCTCAGATATAAATAAAGCTTTGGAAACATTCACAGAAACTTTAAGTAAAGCCGTAAATTTTTATGCGTACCATTCCGTAAAAGACGACCAACAGCCAACTGGAAGCCTAAATGGTGGAACAATTAACTCAAACGCCAAATTGAGAATAACAATAGAGCGCATCGCAAATACTTGATTACAAATAATGAAACAGACAAAATTGAATTCCAAAGATTACACCGGGAGACTAAAATAATCATACGTTTCAATAGAAGACACTAAGGTTCAGGAAGGCTGGCTGTGTTCGTTCGTTAATATCGTAATAACGAACAATCGTATCGGTAGTGCAGATTTTGCGCAGTGTCATTCACACTGCCTTTTTTTTGAATTATCTATAGCCCTCCACAAGTAGAATATAAAGCACTTGTCCCTATACCAAGGGTAAAGTCATCAGTGTCAGGCAAGATACGAACACAACTACAGAGGCTCCGCCCACCTTGTTCCTCTTCCTCCATCTCCCTCCTCCTTCTCCCTCAATCTCTCTCTCTCTCTCTCTCTCTCTCTATATCTGTAAGATACAGACATACTCGAGAATGATTTTTTTTTTTCAATTAAGGCATGCTTGATGTGATACTGGGACTTTAATTTTGAGCATAGTGATACACATCTGGGCCGTGGACGTAATGACATGTGAGAGTAGGGTGAGGTGGTAAATGATGACTACCATGATTGATGGTAGAACGATTGCTCGCTTGTATTTTATTCTCTATCGTTTGATTTTGTTGTTATACCTTCGCAATTCTTCCCGTTACCATACTTTCAGCTCTTCCTGACAATAAAATTAATAGCACCACTATAATTTGGCGATAAGAGCACCATTACTTTTATCAGTAGGTACATGCTATACAATAGCCCTACGAAAACGTACACCATAAACCACCAAACCACTACGCTACCAATAGTTACGGAGGTAATTAGGCTATGTAAGTAACACGTTACCCTACTCTCAACTTTATTTAAAGGATGCCTATCAGTATTAGAAAAGTATAACGCCACTACAATTAATGCATGCCTTTCATTCATTATAGTTACGAAGCTACATGAGAGAGAGATTGAGGGAGGGAGGAGGAGGCGGGAGATGGAGGAAGAGGAACAAGGTGGGCGGAGCCTCTGGTGGTGTTCGTATCTTTGCCTGACACTGATGACTTTACCCTCTTGGTATAGGGACAAGTGCCTTTATTCTCTACTTGTGGCGGTTGGCGATACCCTTCAAAATTAAGGCAGTGTGTGAAATACACTGTCGCAAAATCTCGTACCGATACGATTGTTCGTTACGATATTATTCCCAAAAAACGAGGCCGCACAGCCTCTGAAATCCTTAGTAGAGCTTCATATTGCATGCGCCTGCAAAACAAATCCTAAAGAATTTTTAACCTACGTAAGAAATAAAAAAAGTTATCACCCCCAGTATTAGCCCAATAGCAATTATTTTTTTTTTTTTTACAACAAAGGAGGCAGCTCAAGGGCACAAAAAAACAACAACAATAAAAAAAATGCCCGCTAATCTCTGCTCCCATAAAATATTCAGAAGAAGCGGCCAAAAGCAAGGTCAAACTCGGGAGGAGAGGTGTCCTGACACCCTCCTCTTGAAAGAGTTCAAGTCGTAGGCAGGAGGAAATACAGATGAAGGAAGATTGTTCCAGAGTTTACCAGCGTGAGGGATGAAAGAGTGAAGATGCTGGTTAACTCTTGCATAAGGGGTTTGGACAGTATAGGGATGAGCATGAGTAGAAAGTCGTGTGCAGCGGGGCCGCGGGAGGGGGGGAGGTATGCAGTTAGCAAGTTCAGAAGAGCAGTCAGCGTGGAAATATCGATAGAAGATAGAAAGAGAGGCAACATCGCAGCGGAATTTAAGAGGTAGAAGACTATCAGTAGGAGGAGGAGAGCTGATGAGACGAAGAGCTGTAGCCTCCACTCTGTCCAGAAGAGCTGTGTGGGTGGAGCCTCCCCACACGTGAGATGCATACTCCATACGAGGGCGGACAAGGCCCCTGTATATGGGTAGCAACTGCGCGAGAGAGAAGAACTGGCGGAGACGATACAGAACGCCCAACCTCGAGGAAGCTGATTTAGCGAGAGAGGAGATATGAAGTTTCCAGTTGAGATTTTGAGTTAAGGATAGACCGAGGATGTTTAGTGTTGAAGAAGGTGACAGCTGAGTGTTGTCGAAGAATAGGGGATAGGTGTTTGGAAGATTGTGTCGAGTTGATAGGTGGAGAAATTGAGTTTTTGAGGCATTGAAGGACACAAGGTTCCTTCTGCCCCAATCGGAAATGATAGCAAGGTCTGAGGTTAAGCGTTCTTCAGCCTCCAGTCTGGAGTTGTGTACTTCTTGTTGAGAAGGTCTTCTATTGTAAGAAGTTGAATAATGCAGAGTGGAGTCGTTGGCGTATGAGTGGACAGGACAGTTTGTTATGGAAAGATCATTGAGGAATAACAGGAAGAGAGTGGGTGATAGGACAGAGGCCTGTGGAACACCACTGTTGATAGGTTTAGGGGAAAAGCAGTGACCGTCTACCACCGCAGAGATAGAACGGTCGGAAAGGAAACTGGAGATAAAGGAACAGAGAGAGGGATAGAATCCGAAAGAGTGCAGTTTAGAAAGCAAAGACTTGTGTCAGACTCTATCGAAGGCTTTCGATATGTCTAGCGCAACAGAGAAAGTTTCACCGAAACGGCTAAGAGAGGATGACCAAGAGTCAGTTGAGAGAGCAAGAAGATCGCCAGTAGAACGCCCCTTGCGGAACCCATACTGGCGATCAGATAGAAGGATAGAAGTGGAAAGGTGCTTTTGAATCTTCCGGTTTGGATTGATTCAAAAGCTTTAGATAGACATGAAAGTAAAGCTATTTTGGAACGGTCACCCTTCTTCTGTACAAGCATACTTCCAGCAGGAAAGAAAGGTAGATGTTGATAGGCAAAGACGAAAGAGTTTGACCAGGCAAGGTGTCAGCACGGAAGCAATTTTTAAGGACAATATAAGGCACTCCATCAGGTCCATAAGGCTTTTGAGAGTTAAGGCCAGAGATGGCGTAGAAAACATAATTATGAAGAATCTTAATAACAGGCTTAAAGGAGTCATATGGGGGAATGAGTAGAAGGAATATGCCCAGAATCGTCCAGGGTGGAGTTCTTACAGAAAGTTTGAGCGAAGAGTTCAGCCTTAGAGATAGATGAGACGTCAGTGCTGCAGTTAGGGTTATGGAAAGGAGGGAAAGAGGAAGAGGTGAAATTGGAGGATATATTTTTGGCTAGGTGCCAGAAGTCACGGGAAGAATTAGAAGAAGCAAGGTGTTGACACTTTATATTTATAAAAGAAGTTTTGGTAGGTCGGAGAATAGATTTGGCACGATTCCGGGCTAAAATGTATAGATCAAAGTTAGTAGGAGTTCGAAGGCTCTGGAGCCTTTTGTGAGCTGCCTCTCTATCTTTAATAGCACGAGAACAAGCATGATTAAACCAAGGCTTTTTAGCATGAGGAGTAGAGAAAGTACGTGGAATGTATGCCTCCATTCCAGAGACAATCACCTCTGTGATGCGCAGAGCACATACAGAGGGGTCTCTCTCCTGGAAGCAGTAATCATTCCACGGGAAATCGGAAAAGTACATCCTCAGGTAGTCCCACCGAGCTGAAGCAAAATGCCAGAAGCATCGCCTCCTCGGCGGGTCCAGAGGATGTACTGGAGCGATAGGTCAGGAAACAGAAATAAGGTTATGATCGGAGGAGCCCAACGGAGAGAACAGTTTGACAGAGTAAGCAGAAGGATTAGAGGTAAGGAAGAGGTCTAGAATGTTGGGCCTGTCTCCAAGACGGTCGGGAATACGAGTAGGGTGCTGAACCAACTGCTCTAGGTCGTTGAGGTGAGCAAAGTTGTAGGCTTGTTCACCAGGCTGGTCAGTGAAAGAGGATGAAAGCCAAAGCTGGTGGTGAACATTGAAATCTCCCAAGATGGAGATTTCAGCGAAGGGGGAGTGGGTCAAGATGCGCTCCACTTTAGAGTTCAAATAGTCAAAGAGTTTTACATAGTTAGTAGAGTTAGGTGAGAGATAAACAGCACAGATGTATTTAGTAATAGAATGACAGTGAAGTCTTAGCCAGACGGTGGAAAATTCAGAAGAGTCAAGGTCGTGGGCACGAGACCAAGTTATGTCGTTGCGCACGTAGGCACAACATCCAGCTTTGGATTGAAATTTATGATAGAGATAGTAGGAGGGAACAGAGTAGAGGTTGCTGTCAGTAGTCTCAGAAACCTGTGTTTCGGTAAGGAAGAGAAGGTGAGGTTTAGAGGAGGAGAGATGGTGTTCCACAGAATGAAAATTAGAACGGAGACCGCGAATGTTGCAGAAATTGATAAGGAGGAGGTTTGAGGAGTTATCAGGACAACTCTCAAATCGGCAGCCAGAAGGGGAGTCCTCCCTGTAAACAGCAAATCCACGAATGATGACAAAGAAATCGCTAGCATATTGAATGATTTTTTTTTGTCTCCGTTTTTACATAAGAAATCTTATCCGAAAGGCAACCGGAAGCCCCTAGATATATTGATGACACATCCTTGAGTAGCATTAGCGACATTGTAGAAAGTGATATAGTACAAATTATCGATAATATTAAAGTAAACAGAACGCTCGGCCCAGATAAAGTATACCCGCGTATTCGTATAGAGGCAAAACATCAGATCAGCAAGCCCCTCTTAAGCATCTATTCTCCGACTAACCAAAAATTCTTTCATTAATAGAAAATGCCAAAACCTTGCTTTCTCTAACTCTTCCCGTGACTTCTGGCATCTAGCCAAAAACATCTCCTCCAACTTCACTTCTTCATCTTTCCCTCCACTCCTCAGTCCTGACGGCAACACTGCCGTCTCATCTATCTCTAAGGCTGAACTCTTCTCTCAAACTTTTTCTAAAAACTCCACTCTGGACGATTCTGGGCATATTCCTCCTACTCATCCCCCCTCTGACTCCTTTATGCCTGTTATAAAGATTCTTCAAAATGATGTTTTCTATGCCCTCTCTGGCCTCAATCCTCAGAAGGCTTATGGACCTGATGGAGTGCCTCCTATTGTCCTTAAAAACTGTGCCTCCGTGCTGTCACCCTGTCTGGTTAAACTCTTTCGCCTCTGCCTGTCAACATCTACCTTTCCTTCTTGCTGGAAGTATGCCTTCATACAGCCTGTGCCTAAGAAGGGTGACCGCTCCAGTCCCTCAAAATACCGTCCTATAGCTTTACTTTCTTGTCTATCTAAAGCTTTTGAATCAATCCTTAACCGGAAGATTCAAAAGCACCTTTCCACTTCTGACCTTCTATCTGATCGCCAGTATGGGTTCCGCAAGGGGCGTTCTACTGGTGATCTCCTAGCCTTCTTAACTGACTCTTGGTCATCCTCTCTTAGCCGTTTCGGTGAACCTTTTGCTATTGCGCTGGACATATCAAAAGCTTTTGATAGGGTCTGGCACAAATCTTTGCTTTCCAAACTACCCTCCTACGGTTTCTATCCTTCTCTTTGTACCTTTATCTCCAGTTTCCTTTCTGACCGTTCTATTTCTGCCATGGTAGACGGTCACTGTTCTTCCCTTAAATCTATTAACAGTGGTGTCCCACAGGCCTCTGTCCTATCTCCCACTCTTTTTCTGTTGTTCATTGATGATCTTCTTTCCAAAACGAACTGTCCTATCCATTCCTACGCCGATGATTCCACTCTGCATTACTCAACTTCTTTTAATAGAAGACCCACCCTACAGGAACTTAACGACTCAAGGCTGGAGGCTGCTGAACGCTTAGCCTCAGCCCTTACTATTATTTCCGATTGGGGCAAGAAGAACCTGGTGTCCTTCAACGCCTCAAAAACACAGTTTCTCCACCTATCCACTCGACACAATCTTCCAAACAACTATCCCCTATTCTTTGACAACACCCAGCTATCATCTTCCTCAACACTAAACATCCTCGGTCTATCCTTAACTCAAAATCTCAACTGGAAACTTCATATCTCATCTCTTACTAAATCAGCTTCCTCGAGGCTGGGCGTTCTGTACCGTCTCCGCCAGTTCTTCTCCCCTGCACAGTTGCTGTCCATATACAGGGGCCTTGTCCGCCCTCGTATGGAGAATGCATCTCATGTGTGGGGGGGCTCCACTCACGCAGCTCTTCTGGACAGAGTGGAGGCTAAGGCTCTTCGTCTCATCAGCTCTCCTCCTCATACTGATAGTCTTCTACCTCTTAAATTCCGCCGCAATGTTGCCTCTCTTTCTATCTTCTATCGATATTTCCACGCTGACTGCTCTTCTGAACTTGCTAACTGCATGCCTCCCCCCCTCCCGCGGCCCCGCTGCACTCGACTTTCTACTCATGCTCATCCCTATTATGTCCAAACCCCTTATGCAAGAGTTAACCAGCATCTTCACTCTTTCATCCCTCACGCTGGTAAACTCTGGAACAATCTTCCTTCATCTGTATTTCCTCCTGCCTACGACTTGAACTCTTTCAAGAGGAGGGTATCAGGACACCTCTCCTCCCGTATTTGATCTTTCTTTCGGCCATCTCTTTTTGTTTCTCTTTTAGGAGCAGCGAGTAGCGGGCTTTTTTTTTATTATTGTTTTCTTTTTTGTGTGTGCCCTTGAGCTGCCTCCTTTGTTGTAAAAAAAAAAAAAAAAAAATTCTCAAAGTCGCTAAACACAGGAAAAGTACCACTGTAATGGAAACTCGCTAACGTAACTCTTTTCTTTAAAAAAGGCGACAAGTCCCAACCAGGTACTTATCGACCGATCAGTCAAACGTCAATCGTGTGCAATATTTTGGAGACGATCATTCGTGGAAAAATGGTAAAGTTTTTTTTTAAGATAACAGACTAATTAAGGATTCGCAACATGGTTTTCAAAACAAACGTTCCTGTTTGACTAACCTTCTCGATATCTTCAACTACATCTTTAATATATACGATGAAAGCCAATCAGTAGACATTGTATATTTGGACTTTCAGAAACCATTTGACAAAGTCCCTCACAACCGCCTCCTTAGTAAATTGCAAGCTCACGGTATAACTGGTAATATTCATAAGTGGCTCAAAGACTGGCTTACCGACCGTAAACAGAGAATTGTTATGAATGGTATATCATTCACAGGGGTCGGTGTTGGGACCTGTTCTGTTTTTAGTGTACGTGAATGACATTGACGAGGGGCTATCGTGTAGAATATCGAAATTTGCCAACGACACAAAAATAGCCAGCAGAGTCACTACGACAACGGATAAAGAACACTTCCAAGCTGATCTCGAACGTTTAAGTAGTTGGGCACGAACACGGCAAATGAATTTCAATATTGAAAAGTGCAAGGTTATGCATATCGGAATCAACAACGATCGTATTCATTATCAAATAAACGGAGTGCGACTTTCTGAAGCCAGCAAAGAAAAAGATCTTGGAGTAATAATTTCGAACGATCTTACTGAGTCAACATTGCACAGAAGTAGTAAACACTGCCAACAAACTGATCGGATTTATTGGTCGTACATTTGAAAACAAATCAGAAAAAGTAATACTGACACTGTACAATTCGTTAGTTCGCCCACATCTTGAGTATTGCGTTCAGTTTTGGTCTCCCTATTACAGAAAAGATATAGATAAACTGGAGAGGGTGCAGCGTCGAGTTACTAAAATGATCCCTAGACTGCGAAACAAGCCGTACGAAGACAGACTTAAAGAACTGAGCTTATTCAGCCTATCACAGCGCAGGCTATGAGGTGACCTTATAGGAGTGTTTAAAATTTTCAAGGGACTCGATAACGTTAATGTTCATGATTATTTTACAGTCTCTCAATCAAGTGTAACAAGAAACAATGGATACAAAATAACGAGGAAGAGTTTCAACTCAAATAAATCAAAACATTTCTACTTCAACCGTGTCATCAATGTATGGAATGGTTTGCCTCAAAACGTCGTCGAAAGCGAAACTATTTGCACGTTCAAAAACCGACTAGACAAATATTTAGAAGCTAACCCGAACATCCGCTATTTTGCTCCGGTCTAAGAGAAAGTAGTGTTAGCTTAGTTGTCGTGTATGATCTTCCTTTTGTCCATGTAAAATTCCATTGTAGTTTTTCTATACTACATGGTATTCTTCCTTTTCGTGCCAGCCTCGGCTGGAGGGACTGGTGGGAGGGGAGGAGCCTTTGCTGTCCTGTGTCTCTGACTCGTATATACAGATTAGAGTACATGGTAGCAACAACAAACAGCCTAGTTAGGACCAAAAGGTCTGTTGCTGTTTGCTTTTCCTTTGTACTCCTTTGTACCTCTCTCGTTATCCTTTCGACTCTGCCTCTCTCTTCTTCCCTTTCCTTTTCTTTCCTTTCTTTTATTTTTACTTTCCTACCTCCCTTTTTTCCCATCCACTCTGTTACTTTCCCCCCTTTCCTTCCCTTCCCTTCAGTCCTCCCTCGCCTCTCTCTCTCTCTCCCTCCCCGTTCCAATCATTCCAAGGATTATAATGTTCACATCAGCTGCTTCCTTATCCAGTCCAATCTGTCTTGGACTGGAAAGGTGTGGCGTGGTCATGCCTAGCACCGCCGCCTAGTGCGACTTTTGCGGCAAAATTCTGAATCTTTTGTACCTGTTGTGTTTGTGAGATGTTTGTTGTGCCCCATATTTCTGCAGAAAATAGATTCAAATAAATCTCCGGGCCCCGACAATTTATCTCCTCGCGTGTTGAGAGAATGTAGTCATCAGCTAGAATCACCCATAACATTAATATTCAACAAGTCATTAGCACAGGCCAGTGTGCCTCTCGAGTGGAAAAAGGCCAATAATTCCTCGATCTTTAAAAAAGGAGATAAAAAACAAGCCAGTAATTATCGTCCCATCAGCCTTACGTCTGTCCTAATTAAACTATTCGAAAAAATAATCAGGGATAAAATTATCTCTTTCCTTGAAACAAATGATTTGATAACTGATAGTCAGCATGGATTTCGTAGTAATCGGTCTTACCTTACCAACCTATTAACCTTTTCAACGAAGCCCATATGACGTAGTTCACTTAAATTTTCAGAAATCGTTTGATAAAGTTCCTCACGTAAGGTTTATTTCTAAACTGCGTTCCCACGGTATTAACGACCATCTATGTGCGTGGATTCATGACTGGCTCACGGACAGAGAACAACGTGTAGTTCTTAATGGTGAAGCATCGGATTGGCAACCCGTCACCAGTGGCGTGCCCCAAGGTTCGGTCCTGGGGCTAGCACTACTCATAATTTACATGAACGACTTAGAAACTGATATCCTATCAAAAGTAGCCAAATTCGCCGACGACACCAAATTAGGAGGTACGGTAATGAACAGTCAAAGTTGCGAGAATATTCAATCAGACTTAATAAGACTTCCCGACTGGAGCGAAAAATTGCTCACAAAATAAAATACCTCACTTGACTGAACTGAATATGAATGAAGTCTCCACTTTTAAATCGCTTGGGATGACTTCTCTCTCTCTCTCTCTCTCTCTCTCTCTCTCTCTCTCTCTCTCTCTCTCTCTCTCTCTCTCTCTCTCTCTCTCTCTCTATTTCTTTATTACACTTTATTTCTCTTTTTTCTTTATTTGTTTCTCTATCTTTCTCTTTCTTAAGTTGTCACTGATTGTAGAAAGGAAATAACTGAGAGGCACAGGGAAAAATTATGGTAAAATAATGTTTCAGTAAGAATTAAAACAAACAAATTGGAGATTACTACTTTTTTTAGTAGTGTGAAATGAGGTCAAGGCGGAGCAGTTGGGGAGAAGTGGGCGGGGGTGCGAGCCTTCATTAGGCGGGAAGATGGGAGGGGAGGAGGAGGGGAATAGATGGAGGGACGGAGGAGGAGGGTGGGAGGGAAACATGGAAATGCAGGCAACAGAAACCCTATTGGCTCATTACGAGGTCGCCCGCTTGGGTGATTTAATCTGCTCGACCACCACTTGGGGCTTGAGGAACAGATGAAAGCACCTCGATATTGAGGAGCAGATGAAAGCCCCTCGTTATTCAGTTTACTCCCGACGCAGCGAAATGACGGTCGATTCTATATTTGAAGGAGGTGATGGTATTCGCATTTACTACTTCTGAGGGAAGATTGTTCCAGTGGCGGATAACTCGGTTTGAAAAGAAACTATTTCCAATGTCTGTGTTACATCGACTCGACTGAATGGGTAAACCGTTATTTCTAGTTCTTGAGTTGGTTTGCAGTTCAAAGAGTTTGGAATAATCGATGTTATTGAACTTTTTCAGATACTTGAAGACTTGAATCATATCCCCTTGTAGGCGTCTTTTCTCCAATGTAAAGAGATTGAGTCGCTTGAGTCGTTCCTCGTACGGCTGAGCCCTTACGTTTGGAGTCATCTTTGTGGCGCGTCGTTGAATCCTTTCCAGTAAAACAATGTCTTTTCTATAATTAGGAGACCAGAACTGTACTGCATACTCGAGGTGAGGTCTTACCATGGAATTATACAAGGATAGCATCACGTCTGGTGTTTTACACTCGAAGTTCCTCGCTATGAACCCGAGCATAGTGTTGGCTTTGTTGTATGCTTTTTTACAGTGATTCGCGTGTTTCAGGTCACTGCTGATAGTGACTCCAAGATCCTTTTCCTCCTGCATCGCCTGCAGAGGTCTCCCATTCATGATGTATGTGTGGTTACTATTTCTGGACCCAATGTGCATGACTTTGCATTTGTCAACATTAAAAGAGATTTGCCATTTTTCCGATCATTCGATAATGTGATTGAGGTCTTTCTGAATGATTTCGCAGTCGGTCTTTGTGAGGGCCTTTCCACCCACCTTGGTGTCATCAGCATGGGAGGAAACTGAAAGAAGGAAGGGAAGGAAAGAAATACAACTGAAGCAAAAATTGTGTGTGTGTGTGTGTGTGTGTGTGTGTGTGTGTGTGTGTGTGTGTGTGTGTGTGTGTGTGTGTGTGTGTGTGTGTGTGTGTGTGTGTGTGTGTGTGTGTGTGACAAAGATGGAACATGAGAGAGAGAGAGAGAGAGAGAGAGAGAGAGAGGTCCTCAATGGCTGACCTCACACTATCATCAGAAGATATTTTTGGGCCGCTAGGACGGGGACGAGGAGGGGCGGAGAAGGCAGGTACAGGGAGAGTGAGGTGGCTATGGACGATGAATTGGTAAAAAAATGAAAAGATTAGAAAAACAGAGCCCAGCTCACGCGTCCGAGTGACAACGCCCCGACTGTACCTTGCCTCTCTTCTTAAGAAGCTCTCTTATTATTCCTTTTCAAATCTTCTCTTTCATTTTATATCTCGCATTCGTCCTTTACTCTTTTTCTTTCAACGTTATTTTTTTCACGTTAGTTCCGCATTGACACATATCACCTTCCTTGCTGCAATTTCCGCCTTTCGTCCTCTCCTCCTCCTCCTCCTCCTCTCCTCCTCCTCCTCCTCCTTCTCCTCCTCCTCCTCCTCCTCCTCCTTTGGGTTTTCGTGTTTCACCGGCTGTCACACGCTTTATCTCATTTTTCATCTCTATCTTCTCCCACTTTGCACATCTCTTCAGTCAGTCAGTCGCCTTTCAAGTCTTTTTTAAGCGACTTTCCTCTTTTTATGACTCTTCAAATCTTGTCTTTCATTTGATTCCTCGTCTTTCGCTCTTTTTTTTTCTTTTCAATGTCGTCTTTTTCATGTTAAGCCCCGTACACACTTTGCCGACTCTGGGCCACGACAACCCAGAGACTTCTGGATTGGACAAGTCGGCTCCCACGCTCCAAGAATTGGGGGAGATTTTGGGGGGCATCTTGGTGTCGGCCACCATGATTGCCGACTGTCTGGGATATTCGGCTAACTATAAATATAGTTGCCAGCATGCCCGCGACATGCTGCCAACTAGTCTCAAGACAAGTCTCAACGGTCATTTTTTGAAATGGCGCCATGTCTACGACAACCACGAATCTGCCGACCGATTGGCCGACAGTGGCAGACAGTCTTTACGACAGTCTTGCAGTTTGTCTGTCAACTGGTTGGCCGACTAGCTGGCCGACAGTTGCTAAGGAGTTGGCGGATGATCTTCGCGACTATTTTGGCGACAACCTTGCCGACTGTCGCCGAATTCTACCCAAAATTTTAAAAGGACATTTTGGCCGTAGACATCTTCATTAATAGAAATCTTCATGGGTCCTGGGGTGTATAGGCTGTGATGGGCCGAGACTCCCCTGTGTCTACTTCTGGCGTTGCCACCCGTTCCTTAAAATACGGAATCGCTTTTTAATCCAGAATCAAATGTAGCGTTCCGTTTTGAGCCAATACGGAAAGCCATTTGTTCCGCATTTTGTTATGTGAATGGTCAAGCAGATGGTACTCAGTATCTTAATATTGTAGTGAGCGCATTTTTCGGTCAATCACAAAACCATTCCGTGAAATTTGTCAAGGTTCGTCCTAAAATATGTGTAAAATACGCGACGTAACGTCCCTCCCCCTCCCTCTTGCCTCCACCAGCAGCGTGCTGCGGCTGTCACCCATTGTATGCTCGAGAAATCTTAGGGTGGCCATCCGTTCCTTTAAATATGGATCCATTCCATATTGGAGAGTGGGATGTTGCGTTATACATTTTTCTGACCTCAGGGTGGCAACCCTACTGTAGTTGTGTCATTTAACACAAGAAAGAGGCAGCAGGAGCGCGTGCGTGCTGTGAGGCTCCCAAACGTGTGCCAGTGAAACGTAACCATGCCCAGGAGTTGTTGTTGTGCTTGTGATTGCAAAATGAGTATATAAATTTCTTGATGGCGGCAGTGTTAGCCAATATTTCTGAGCCGACAGTCGTCACCAACGTGCTTCATTAGGCAAAGATTGTCGTCAGAACAGTCTCTCATCATTCTGAAGTAGTCGACACCGACGACATCCGACAGGAAAAACAGAAATTTGAAAAATGGCCCCGGCAGTCGTCACGACTGTCTCCAGACAAGCCAAGACTGTTGACGACAGACTTGACGACTGTTCCCGACCTCCCTCCGACCTCAACCGGAAGTGACGGTTGGTCCAGACTCTTGCCGACTCTTGTCATGAAAGTTTAACATGAAATACTTTTTCGCGCTAAAGCCCCGTTCACACTGTGCCGAGTCTGGGTCGTGACAGCCCAGCGACTTTTGGATCTGACAAGTCGACTCCCACACTTTAAGAACTGGTGGAGTTATTTCGGGTGTCTTGGTGTCAGGCAGCATGATTCCCGACTGTCTGGGACATTTGGCCAACTAGTTGCCAGCATGTCTGCGACATGCTGGCAAATAGTCTGAAGAAGAGTCTCAAAGATCATTTTCTGAAATGGCGCCATGACTACGACAACTACGAATCTGCCGACCGATTGGCCGACAGTCGCAGACGGTCTTGACATTCTTGCAGATTGTGTGTCAACCGGTTGTTCGACCAGCTGGCCGACAGGTGCCAAGGAGTTGGCCGACGGTCTTCGTGACTGTCTTGGCGACAGCCTCGCCAACTGTCGCCGAATTTTACAAAATATTTTAATAGGATATTTTGGCCGTAGACATCTTAATAGCAGTCTTCATGGGTCCTGGGGTATATAAGCAATAATGAGCCGAGACTACGTCGCGTCTACTTCTAGGGTTGTCACCCGTTCCTTAAAATACGGAATCGTTCTGTATCCGAGTGAAATGTAGCGGTCCGTTTTGAACCAATACAAAACGCCATTTGTTCCGTATTTGGTTGTCTGAATAGTCAAGCAGAAAAAAAAAATTCAGTATCTTAAAATTGCCGTGAGTGCATTTTTCGGTTAATCACAAAACCAGTCCGTAAAAATGTTCTAATTTCGTCCTAAAATACGTGTAAAACACGCGACGTAACGTCCCTCCCCCCTCCCTCTTGCCTCCACCAGCAGCGTGCTGCGGCTGTCACTCATTGCATGCTCGAGAAATTTTAGGGTTGCCACCCGTTCCTTTAAATATGGATCCATTCCGTATTGGAGGGTGAGTTGTTGCATTCCACATTTTTCTGACCTCAGGGTGGCAACCCTAGTTGTGTCATTCAGCACAAGAGAGATCGAGGAAGCAGGAGTGCGTGCGTACTGTGCGGCTCCCAGGTTTGTGCCGGCGAAACGTAACCATGCCCAGAAGTTATTGTGCTCGTGACTTTTTTTTTTTTTACAACAAAGGAGGCAGCTCAAGGGCATACAAAAAAAGAAAACAATAATATAAAAAAAAAGCCCGCTACTCGCTGCTCCTAAAAAAGAAACAAAAGAGGTGTCCAGAAGCAAGGTCAAATACGGGAGGAGATATGTCCTGATACCCTCCTCTTGAAAGAGTTCAAGTCGTAGGCAGGAGGAAATACAGATGAAGGAAGATTGTTCCAGAGTTTACCAGCGTGAGGGATGAAAGAGTGAAGATGCTGGTTAACTCTTGTATAAGGGGTTTGGACAGTATAGGGATGAGCATTAGTAGAAAGTCGTGTGCAGCGGGGCCGCGGGAGGGGGGGAGGCATGCAGTTAGCAAGTTCAGAAGAGCAGTCAGCGTGGAAATATCGATAGAAGATAGAAAGAGAGGCAACATTGCGGCGGAATTTAAGAGGTAGAAGACTATCAGTATGAGGAGGAGAGCTGATGAGACGAAGAGCCTTAGCCTCCACTCTGTCCAGAAGAGCTGTGTGAGTGGAGCCCCCCCACACATGAGATGCATACTCCATACGAGGGCGGACAAGGCCCCTGTATATGGACAGCAACTGTGCAGGGGAGAAGAACTGGCGGAGACGGTACAGAACGCCCAGCCTCGAGGAAGCTGATTTAGTAAGAGATGAGATATGAAGTTTCCAGTTGAGATTTTGAGTTAAGGATAGACCGAGGATGTTTAGTGTTGAGGAAGGTGATAGCTGGGTGTTGTCAAAGAATAGGGGATAGTTGTTTGGAAGATTGTGTCGAGTGGATACGTGGATAAACTGTGTTTTTGAGGCGTTGAAGGACACCAGGTTCTTCTTGCCCCAATCGGAAATAATAGTAAGGGCTGAGGCTAAGCGTTCTGCATCCTCCAGCCTTGAGTCGTTAAGTTCCTGAAGGGTGGGTCTTCTATTAAAAGAAGTTGAGTAATGCAGAGTGGAATCATCGGCGTAGGAATGGATAGGACAATTCGTTTTGGAAAGAAGATCATCAATGAACAACAGAAAAAGAGTGGGAGATAGGACAGAACCCTGTGGGACACCACTGTTAATAGATTTAGGAGAAGAACGGTGACCGTCTACCACAGCAGAAATAGAGGGAAATGGAGGGATTGCAAAATGAAAATATTAACTTCTTGATGGCGGCAATGTTAGCCAATATTTCTGAGCCGACAGTCGTCATGAACGTCCTTCATTAGGCGAAGACTGTCGTCACGACAGTCCCTCATCATTCTGAAGTAGTCGGCACAGACGACTGTGCCGACAGGAAACGGTAAAATATTTATAAATGCTCCCGATAGTGGTCACGACTGTCTCAAGACAAGCCAAGACTGTTGACGACTGTCTTGACGACTGCCCCCGACCTCCCTCAGACCTCAACCGGAAGTGACGGTTGATCCAGACTCTTGCTGACTCCTGTCGTGAAAGTGTAGCATGGAATTCTTTTTCGCGCTAACCCTCACGACCCCAGACTCCTCTCACGACGTCTGCGCAGCATTAGGCGACCGTTTCTAGACCTCTTTTAAGACTTGCCCGACCCTTTTTTCACATCAATACCGAAGACCTCGTGTATCCTAGAGTCGTGGTTAGTCGTGGCCCAGAGTCGGCACAGAGTGAACGGGGTTTAACCCTCGCGACTGCACACTCCCCTCACGAAGTCCGCTCAGCATTCGGCGACCGTTTCTAGACCTCTTTTAAGACTTGCCCAACCCTTTCACATCAACACCCAAGATCTCGTGTACCCTAGAGTCGTGAGTAGTCGTGGCCCAGAGTCGGCAGAGTGTGAACGGGGCTTTAGTCTTGCATTGACATGTATTAGTCCAGCAGCAGGCGTCACTTCTGGGTGGCGGTACCCAAACCGGAAGTACAACATTTGTCCTCATGGATAAAATCCTTCTTTGGTATTTCTGGATAATGAATATCCATGATGACATTGCAGGAAATCGGTGCGTGTTAAAATATTCACGTTTTTGTAAACATACCTAACCAATAACATGAACTTTTCATGAATGGCTCAGAATCTTCATGTAAATCATTAAAAACAGCTCCAAATGATATTACTTTATAATGTTTAGGAGAACTAATAAAACTATAGTGTTTTAGCATTAAATCAATTCCCTAAATAGGTTATTAATCAATAAAATGTAAAAAATATAGCTAAAATTGACCCTCGTTGTGAAATTGACTAGTCATAATAATGCCTCTCAATAAATAATGCTTCAAGAATTTGCTTTCAAACACGCTTTAAAATTTGCCTGAACATCCCCTACATGCTATTAGATCATTGGTAGCAAGAAGCATTGCTTTCGAGTCATTGCAGATCAGTTTTAGCTACCATTCCCCCTAAATCATATAAATCATAAAATATGACTTTCTCATATAGATTGAAGACTATGATCATAGTTGTCCAATATCCTATCGACAAATCACAATATAATTCATTATCATTCACTATAATTGTGCTAAACAATTAATCTCAAGCCTTAAAACCATGCCCTAAGGGTAACGATGGTCAGCTTATTATTTATTCAGCTTAGTTTACAATGCATAAAGTAGTTATTGTATCACACTAAGGAAAAAAAAACAGCACATGTATGTGATTTCTTGGGCCAGTCTCTCTGCTCCAGATGAGGCATCTCCCACAAGAGATTACCACAGAATTCACCAATACAGGGGGTGTGGTTAAGCTCTCAGATGGCTACTTAAATGGTGTTTGGCTGGATTATGCATTGGAAACAACACAGAACAAAGATATGAAAGAAGCTGGAGGGATCATTGGTCTTACAATGCGAAGCCAAGCATTAGTAGGGTGGTTTATAGCCCGACCTGTCACTACTGCAAAATTCAAGAAGGGTACAGATACCAACCTGCCTGATGACAACCAGCCCGCACAGACAAAGACGAAAGCATCTGACACTAGATGGAATTCTGATGTGAAGAAGATACGTGACATTCTTCAGGGGCCATGTGTAGATCCCTTTGATATCTCCGAAGCATCCACAAAGTTGATCAACATAGCTACAGCAGCAGTTGCATCAGATGCCATAGAGAAAAGTCTCTGTAGTGCACTTGACAAGGGCACCACCATGGCTGATAACTTTGTCTCTAACCTGGCATCTGACAACCCAAAGAGCTTCTGTGCACCCATACCTCGGTCAAACATCAAGACCATGAAAGAGATGAAAAAGAAAGTCAAAATCAAGTCAAAGAATGTATTTATCAAGGGTGAAACCATGTATCTTCGCCTATTAGCGGTCAATGCCGTCAAGAAGGTCCCACTTCAAAGGGTGATGGCATTTGAAAATGCCCCTGTGCCCATGAGCATCTTCAATCATGATGGCACAATGGTAACATGTAAAAAATCAGACACCATGCATAAGCTTGAAGAACTGATTCCGGGAGACAAAATCACCAGCCTGGACAAGCATGTTGATGCTGTGATATATGATGGCCATGCTGTCATCCAGTCGCTGCCTGCTCCCTCTACCACACTGCCCATCACTTTCAAAGATATGGCCAGTAGGTTCCTGTCCCATGTTACTCATTCAACACAAGATATCTCCACAAACACACACAGCATTTGATGTGTACAGGGAGAACAGTACAAAGTCTCAGACAAGAGAAAAGCGCACAGAGAAGTCATGCAAAACATAGTACAGTGCATATGGAAGGGAAAGTCCTCCGTGGACTAAAATTGCATCTATGGTCATGAATAGTTTATATGTTGTATATATTAGTACCTTTGTTATCATATGAACATTTCAAGCTGATCAGATGAAATGAAAAATTAAGAAAATTATTTTTCGTTATTTTTTATGAAAACTTTGAATAAATTTTTCTCAGACAATTTTTTTTTTTAGTGATTTCCTTGTGACAAGCACATCTGATAATTCATTGTTATTCTAATAATTTGTCAAGATGTTTTTTTGAAAACTATTTTTTTAATCTTTAAAATGTTTTTTTCAATGTTTTCGGATCATTTTCCCATATTTCGAAACTATGCCGATTAAAAAAAAAAAAACATCTTGTAGAATATTAGTACGCTATATGATCTTGTATGTCCTAAAGTTTCATGAAAGTCGTGCAGAAAATAAAAGCAAAAAATATTTTTATATTCATTTTGTACTAGTTTTGAGAAAAGCGCGATTTTTTTTTACAGCTAAGGAGACAGTTCAAGGGCGTAAGACAAAAGTAAAAAAAAAGCCCGCTACTCACTGCTCTCGAACAGAGGTCAAAGGTGTGTCCAAAAAGAGAGGTCAATTTCGGGAGGAGAGATGTCCTGATACCTTCCTCTTGAAAAAGTTCAAGTCGTAGGCAGAAGGAAATACAGATGAAGTAAGATTGTTCCAGAGTTTACCAGCGTGAGGGATGAAAGAGTGAAGATGCTGGTTAACTCTTGCATAAGGGGTTTGGACAGTATAGGGATGAGCATGAGTAGAAAGTCGTGTGCAGCGGGGCCGCGGGAGGAGGGGAGGCATGCAGTTAGCAAGTTCAGAAGAGCAGTCAGCATAAAAATATCGATAGAAGATAGAAAGGGAGGCAACATGGCGGCGGAATTTGAGAGGTAGAAGACTATCAGTATGAGGAGGAGAGCTGATGAGACGAAGAGCCTTTGACTCCACTCTGTCAAGGAGAGCTATGTGAGTGGACCCCCCCAACACATGAGATGCATACTCAATAAGAAGGCGGACAAGGCCCCTGTAAATGGATAGCAACTGTGCGGGGGAGAAGAACCGGCGGAGACGGTACAGAACGCCCAGCCTCGAGGAAGCTCATTTAGTAAGAGATGAGATATGAGGTGTCCAGTTGAGATTTTGAGTTAAGGATAGACCGAGGATGTTTAGTGTTGAGGAAGGTGATAGCTGAGTGTTGTCAAAGAATAGGGGATAGTTGTTTGGAAGATTGTGTCGAGTGGATAGGTGGAGAAACTGTGTTTTTGAGGCATTGAAGGACACCAGGTTTTTCTTGCCCCAATCGGAGATAATAAGGGCTGAGGCTAAGCGTTCTGCAGCCTCCAGCCTTGAGTCGTTAAGTTCCTGTAGGGTGGGTCTTCTATTAAAAGAAGTTGAGTAATGCAGAGTGGAGTCATCGGCGTAGGATTGGATAGGACAGTTCGTTTTGGAAAGATCATCATTGAACAACAGAAGGTGAGTGGGAGATAGGATAGGACCCTGCGGGACACCACTGTTAATAGGTTTAGGGGAAGAACAATGGCTGTCTTCCACAGCAGAAATAGAAAGGTCAGAAAGGAAACTGGAGATAAAGGTACCGTAGGAGGGTAGTTTGGAAAGCAAAGATTTGTGCCAGACCCTATCAAAGTCTTTTTATATGTCTAGCGCAATAGCAAGGGTTTCACCGAAACGGCTAAGAGAGGATGACCAAGAGTCAGTTAGGGAGGCAAGGAGATCACCAGTAGAACGCCCCTTGCGGAATCCATACTGGCGATCAGATAGAAGGTCAGAAGTGGAAAGGTGCTTTTGAATCTTCTAGTTAAGGATTGATTCAAAAGCTTTATATAGACAAGAAAGTAAAGCTATAAGACGGTAGATTGAGGGATTGGAACGGTCACCCTTCTTAGGCACAGGCTGTATGAAGGCATACTTCCAGCAGGGAGGAAAGGTAGATGTTGACAGGCAGAGGCGAAAGAGTTTGACCAGGCAGGGTGACAGCACGGAGGCACAGTTTTTAAGGACAATAGGAGGCACTCCATCAGGTCCATAAGCCTTCTGAGGATTGAGGCCAGAGAGGGCATAGAAAACATCATTTTGAAGAATCTTTATAACAGGCATAAGAGAGTCAGAGGGGGGATGAGTAGGAGGAATATGCCCAGAATCGTCCAGAGTGGAGTTTTTAGAAAAAGTTTGAGAGAAGAGTTCAGCCTTAGAGATAGATGAGACGGCAGTGTTGCCGTCAGGACTGAGGAGTGGAGGGAAAGAAGTGAAGTTGGAGATGTTTTTGGCTAGATGCCAGAAGTCACGGGAAGAGTTAGAGAAAGCAAGGTTTTGGCATTTTCTATTAATGAAAGAGTTTTTGCTAAGTCTGAGAATAGATTTGGTACGATTCCGGGCAGAAATGTAAAGTTCATAATTAGCATTAGTTTGAAGGTTCTGGTACCTTTTGTGAGCTGCCTCTCTATCATTGACAGCACGAGAACAAGCGTGATTAAACCTAGGCTTTTTAGCGTGAGGAGTAGAGAAAGTACGTGGAATGTATGCCTCCATTCCAGAGACAATCACCTCTGTGATACGCTGAGCACACACAGAGGGGTCTCTATCCTGGAAGCAATACTCATTCCACGGGAAATCGGAAAAGTACATCCTCAGGTCGTCCCACCGAGCTGAAGAAAAATGCCAGAAGCATCGCCTCCGGTGGGTCCAGAGGGTGAACAGGAGCGATAGGACAGGATACAGAAATAAGACTGTGATCGGAGGAGCCCAACGGAGAGAACAGTTTGACAGAGTAAGCAGAAGGGTTTGAGGTAAGGAAGAGGTCTAGAATGTTGGGCCTGTCTCCAAGACGGTCGGGAATACGTGTAGGCTGCTGGACCAACAGCTCTAGATCATTGAGGATAGCAAAGTTGTAGGCTTGTTCACCAGGCTGGGCAGTGAAAGAGGATGAAAGCCAAAGTTGGAGGTGAACATTGAAATCTCCTAGGATGGAGATTTCAGCGAAGGGAGAGTGGGTCAAGATGTGCTCCACTTTAGAGTTCAAATAATCAAAGAATTTTACATAGTTAGTAGAGTTAGGTGAGAGATAAATGGCACAGATGTATTTAGTAATAGAATGACAATGAAGTCTTAGCCAGATGGTGGAAAATTCTTACGAATCAAGGTTGTGTGCACGAGAGCAAGTGATGTCGTTGCGCACGTAGGCGCAACATCCAGCTTTGGATTGAAATTTAGGATAGAGATAGTAGGAGGGAACAGAGTAGAGATTGCTGTCAGTAGCCTCAGAAACCCGGTTTCGGTGAGGAAGAGAAGGTGAGGTTTAGAGGAAGAGAGATAGTGTTCCACAGAATGAAAATTAAAACGAAGACCGCGAATGTTGCAGAAAATGAGAAAAAAGAGGTTCGAGGAGTTATCAAGACACCTCTCGGGTCGGCAGCCAGAAGGGGAGTCCTCACTGAGGGAATTTGTGGTCCTCCCCCCCCCCCCCCCCAGGCGGGGACTCCGAGGCATAATGTAGGTGTGCCATTTTGAAATTTGAATTTTTGGAAAAGGTGTATATGTTGTGTGAATGTAGAGTGGTGTGGATAGAGAGAGGATCTGTCTTTAGAGAGCATGCTGAACTACTCTCCGGTGTTGGTGAGACAATAGGGAAACGGTTAGTGAGGACATGGGAAGGGTCTTTGGAGGGTTTCAGCTCCCTTCTCACCTCTCATATATACCTCACCGGGAGTGGCTTGCGTCCGTTCGATAGGTGTCTTCCTACCTACTGCTAAAGTTCTTCGGCCCAGTGTAGGTACTATACTGTCGATGCTACTTTGATGTTAATTTTATGGGAACAGTAATCACATATCAGTGAGTGCAAAAAAGGATCAGGCACCTTGTCCCCCTTATAAAGGTATTAATCGCTCAAAGGTGAGGGTGTCAGGGCGCGCCACGCCCCTCATTGTTGCAAGGCACGATCAGTACTCTCCAGATGCGTAGCTATCGGTTGGAAGTCCTTTGTCTGTCTTCTTTTTCTTCTCTATTGTCTTCTTCGCTTTAATTCTTCTATTTTCTCTCATTTATAATCTTTTTCTATGTATTCATTTGTTCCAAACATTTTTGTGAGCAGGTTACACTTTTCATATCCATATATATATTTTTTTTTTTTTTTACGTGCCAGCCTAAAACGCCGGTAGGCTCTCTTGAGGGGCCAAATGGTATTCGTCCCCAGCCCGTCATGCTGCAGGCAAGTGCTTTATAGTGGCGCCATCTTTTCTTGGCTCATGCTCCCCCGGAGCTCTTTCTTGATTCACTTGGACGGTTTCCACTAGAGTCCGGGTTGATGGGTGGTCTTCAGGACAGCATGTGGGTAGTTTCAAGCCACTCGGTGGTGACTGAAAAATCTCAGGTGGTAGCGACGGATTCGAACCCGCGTCGTCCATCATGCAATGAATGCGGGGCAGGCACGCTAACCACTCAGCCACCGCCTACCCAAATTGTGTTCCAAAACTGTTACATGGGTTACAAACTTCACCCTGAAGATTGCTGCATGTTTGATTTTTCAACATTTATTCCATACTTTGGCATGCCAGCTAATGCGCCGCAGTCAGCGTGCCACGCCCACACAGTAGCCATTTAAATCTCCTCGCTATTAAAATCTAAATTTATGTCTGACTGAAAAAAGATCTACCATTCGAAAGCCAAAGAATAGGATGTTGCTATAGACCATATAACTCAATTTCGTATATTTTGAAAATTATTTTCATATTTTCCCTTAAATCAGATCGAGTACTAAGGTACCAGCTGAATACTGGAAACAGTTCTTGGCCATTGCTGAAAACAATGCACATCTGGCAGCACTCTACATTGATTATGTGAAGGAGAAGGAAAACTTGACCACAGCAAATCAGAGTCTATATGTCAGTGGAGGTGAAGATGAGGATGGCATCATGATCACCCGCTCTGCAGTATTACCAGCCCTTGACATCTTTTCCAATCAAGAGGGCAGACACAAGACTTGTCCTCCATGCCTGCGCGGCGGCAAACACTGGAGCAAAGGTAATAGTAGTTTGCAGCTCTGACACAGATGTTCTGTTACTCCTGCTACACCACTGGCCAACAATCAACACATAAGTGTACTTCCTGACTGGCAAAGGAGAAGAGTACACTACAGTCACTAGATACTTTCCTGTCCACACATTGTACGACTGTCTCACCAAGCTTCAACACAGTTTACTTCTCCCACTTTACTGTATCACTGGTTGTGAGAGTCAGTGCCTTTTTTGACAAAGGCAAGAAGAAGGGCTTCAAACTCATGATGAAGGATGCAGCTCAGTTTGAACCTTGTGCCACACTAGGAGACAGCCTCACCCTTGATGAATCCCAGATCTCAACAGCTGCAAAGTTTGTTTGCAGACTGTATGGGGACACCAAGTGTGGCTCACTAAATGAACTTCGCTGTCAAAAAGCAGAGAAAGGAGTACCTGTAAGGAAAATGCCCCCAACTCGAGACAGTTTCATGTTGCATCTACAACGTGCCATGTACCGGCTCTACATCTGGAAACATGCCCACATTCCAATTCACAATATCCCCCCAGCTACAGAATATGGTTATGATAAGTCTGAAGACGGAACACTGACACCTAGAATGATGACACAGCAGGAAGCGGTACCAGAACTACTAAATCTTGTAGTTTGTGAGTTTTCAGAGGGGCCATGCAGCATGAACTGTTCATGCTTCAACCTGAATCAACCATGCACAAGTGTATGTGCATGTGAAGCTGCTCTAGATGGAGATGGCATGTGTTTGAATGCCCTGACAAAGGAAGCTTACAACAATCTTGACAGTGACACTGATGATTGATATTGATTATCCATATAAAGGACTTTGTATTTCTGTGTGGAATATAAATGTAAACAAGAGTCTGTGGTAATTTTACTTACAGATATAAAGCTTTCACCTAACTACAAATGTTAGAGTGCTATAATCAAGAGTTTTCATTGGTAGTTCATGTTGTTGATGCACCATGATATTAAGAATTATAATGAACACCTAAGTGATACAAACACTCATGCACGGGCAGCTGGACTTTAGTTTCAAAGCTGAGCGTTATGGCCCTTGGGTACTAGTTTCAAGCCTTCATATTAACTGTTTAGCACCATTTCCAATAATTAAGAACATGGATTTGTGACTTCTATATGTATTACTGAAAAAAATACAATCATGTCACTTATTTTCTTTGAGAAAATCAAAAGTGCTTTTTTTACGATTTAGGGGGGAGGGGAAGCATCAAGTGATCTGTAAGGATTCAGAAGCAATACATCTTACTGCCAATGATCTGGCAGCATGAAGGGGATGTCTGGGCAGATTCTAAAACTTGTTTAAAACCAAACTCTTGAAGCATTATTTATTGAGATGCATTTGTGTGACTTGTCAATTTCAAAACGAGGGTCAATTTTGACCATAATTTTATATTTTGTTAATAAATAACTTATTTAGGGAATTGATTTAATGCTAAAAAGATAGTTTTATTTATTGGCCTCAACTTCATAAAGTAAAACCATTTTGGAAACATTTTAGTCATTTGCATAATAATTCAGAGCCATACATGAATATTGCATGTTTTGGGTGGGGTATGTTTACAAAAACGTTGATTTTTCAACTCGCACCTGTTTCCTGCAACGTCATCATGGATTTTCTATTGCCAGACATACCAGTGAACGATTTTATGCATGAGGACAAATGTTGTACCTTGGGTTTGGGTTGTTGCTTAAATAGGGCGCTTTTTGGGAGACTGCTGCTAGACTATATCTCCTTCCTTTTCACTTTTTTCTCTCTTTGGTTCTTTTTTTTTCTCTCCTTTCTCCTCCTCCTCCTGCGCCTTGCCTTCCTTCAGCTGCTGCTTCCTCTCATCCTTTATTTTTTCATCTTCTTCCTTTCTGCACTTTTCTTCTATTCTCTGTCCCCAAACTGGTAATCACGCACGGAACCTGTACTTCAAACTGGCCATTCTCTGTCTCCAAACGGGTAATCACGCACGGAACCTGTACTTCAAACTGGCCATTCTCTGTCTCCAAACTCGTAATCACGCACGGAACCTGTACTTCAAACTGGCCATTCTCTGTCTCCAAACGGGTAATCACGCACGGAACCTGTACTTCAAACTGGCCATTCTCTGTCTCCAAACTGGTAATCACGCACGGAGCCTGTACTTCAAACTGGCCATTCTCTGTCCCCAAACTGGTAATCACGCACGGAACCTGTACTTCAAACTGGCCAACAATACTTCAGCGCTCAATTTGCAGTTTTCATTAGAGGCAGTTAGAGCGCCTTCAATGAAGGGCGAGTGTGAAGTCATTTCAGTCTGTAGTGTTCATCGAGTACTGACGGTCGTGTACAGAGAGGAGTCACAGTGTGGTCACATCATGCACTCTTTACACTGCAATTCAACCATCCACAGTATTGTAAACAATCCCTTGAGAGTAATAGTAGTGAGAGTATAGTAGAGGAGAGGAAGGAGCAAAGTGATCCCTTTCCGAGGAACGCCAAATCACGCCTCCCAGTGACCTCACTATGCGTGGAGGGACCCGTAATGACAGAGAGCTGACTGGCTAAGTAGGGCAGACTTTTGGAAGGGTACTGGTCGTTCACTAGTATTGAAGAAGCATGTGGGTATTTCCATGGGTAGTTTTATGAGCCTAGTGATAGTTTGGCAAGACTTCTGCACCACGCATGTACAAAAACACTGATGAGGAAAATCCGAGTAATCTCCCACGTGGCCTTAGTGGGAAATATGTTGTGAGAGCCGAAATCATCTGAGAATACGTGCCCAGAGATATAAATGAAAGGGGATATTTTGTGTATCGTTCCCACTGGTCACCAAAAATAACTCCCTTGACGCATTGAACAGAAGAAGCGGAGAGGCGCGAAGAGGAGGAAAGATTTTGTGTACCACTCACTGACTGTTCTCCAGAAAAATAACTGTCTTTACTATACGGAAGAAGAGTGAGCAGAGGCATGAAGGGGATGAGATAGTGTGTGCACAGCTCCCACTCGTCACCAACAATAGCTCCCTTGACGCATTGAACAGAAGAAGCGAAGAGGCGTGAAGAGGAGGAGAGATTCTGTGTTGCGTTGCCTCTGTTACCAAAAATACCTATCTTTACAGTATTGCAGACTACAAGCGAAGAGAGGCATAAAGAAGAGATAGTTAGTGTAGGTCCCACTCACTGCTCGCCAAAAATAACTTACTCTGCTATACTGAAGGAAATAAGAGAATGTAGGTGTGATGAAGAAATGATATATGGAGCAACTTTCCTTCTAATTGCTCACAAAATAAAATACCTCACTTGACTGAACGAATGTAGTCTCCACTTTTATATCGCATGGGATGACTCCTCCTCTCTCTCTCTCTCTCTCTCTCTCTCTCTCTCTCTCTCTCTCTCTCTCTCTCTCTCTCTCTCTCTCTCTCTCGACCTCCCCCTTTATATATTTCTTACTTTTTTATGCAATGCCACGACCTTTTCTCTTTCTCTTTCTTTTCTTGGTATATTTCCTTCGTGTTCCAACGAGTGACACTTTTTTCAAGGTTTCTTCCCTTACATGATCACTTTCTTTCCGTCTTTTCTTTATCGACGGGTATTTTCGTCTCACATTCGTTTTTTTTTTTCCTTTCTCTGTTTCCTTTTCCTTTGAACTTCATTTCTTTTTTTTTCTTCTACGATAATATGAAATTCCTCGTGTAATGAACCTTAACCATGATGTTGAGAAAAAGAACAACAGTAATAGCAAAAACAACCACAACAAAAACAATAACAAGAGTAACAATAACATGTACACGACTAGCAACCACGACCACCACGACCACGATTTTCACTAACAAACATACAGACATACATACGTACATATACACACAGACACACACGAACGCAGAAGAGAAAGACAAAGAGTTGGTTTACACATTCAGGGGTCAGGGCAAATCTCTCCCTCCGAAATTAATGTGAAATTACTCTTTTTTTTTTTTAAGCGGCAAATGGCTCCAATTAAACCTTCATCAGGGCACGAGTATCTGTTTTCCCTCTCAACACATTTCGTCCTGTGACAACAAGATTTGGTATTAGCGAGGAGACAGACTGCTCTAATTACTTCTAAATGGTGGCGGTGACGCTAATTAAATCTGTAAAAAGGTGGTGGCGACGGTGGTGGCGGTGTGGCTATTATCTTTTTCACGCGGTTTTTCGAGACCTAATGGACGCGGCGGAGAGTCGGTTGGCCCCGGGGAAGAGGTTCCAGCCTGACTCGCTCCTCTGCTACATATATTAACTGCTGTAAAGATTCTTCCAACTCGGAATGGATGCAACTGTGAAGAGGTTCTAGTGGCAATGAAACTCACTTCTTTGATTCGCGATGTTCCGGCTATTAATGAACTCGGAATGGATGCAACTGGGAAGAGGTTCTAGCGCTAATGTAACTCACTTCTGTGATTCACTATAATCCGGCTGTTAAGGAATATACAACGGGGTGACACAAATGCCAAAAGGTTTTAGTTTATCAGAGACATTGCAATAATATGTTAGTGTAGCATTCCGAGATTTTTCACTGCGTTATTGCAGTTTATGTACTGTATATAACTATTGTGGGTTAATTACAATGGTTTCCAGCTACCCCGAGTGCGGGCGGGGTCACATTTTCTTCATTTCCACATTTTTGGGCGGTGGTGTCAGGTACAGTGCCGCAGAAAAGGCCCATGGCACGGTGACCTTTTAGAAAATCGGTATCGGCTCAGGTACAGTGCCGCAGAAAAGGCCCATGGCACGGTGACCTTTTAGATCATCGGTATCGGCTCAGGTACAGTGCCGCAGAAAAGCCCCATGACACAGTGACCTTTTAGCTCATCGGTATCGGCTCAGGTACAGTGCCGCAGAAAAGACCCTTGGCACGGTGACCTTCTAGCTCATCGTTATCGGCTCATCAGTTAGTAGCTTCCTTGACCTCGACTCAGAAGGCACAGGTTTAGTCCTCAGCACCAACTGGTCTACATTTCGAGGTTCGAGGTCTAATACTACTCACTTTTGGGTATGCCTTGCCTAAAACTTTATGGTTACAACTTGGAAGTGGACTTAGTTCTAATGCAACATATATTTAATTCACTATGTTCCTGCAGTTAAGGAGTTTAAACCGGTATTACCGCAACTGGGAAGCGTTTCTAGTTCTGACCTAACTCACCTCTTGGTACATTACGTATACTACCACTAATAAGGAATCTAAAATGCTATACCTGCAAATGAATGCTTTTAAACACCTTGATAAACTTACTTTTCAATCCACTTTTACCTGAAGGTCATGTTGTTAGGTTTGTTTGTTTGTTTATTTTTTCCAGTTTCGAATATCTTACGTTATTTACCTGTATGATTCCACTTGATAAATATTTGGCCAGGTTCAGCTAGGTTGGGTAAAGCGTGGGTGGGCCATCTGTGTTTTTCGTTGGGTTGGCTCAGGCTGGGTTAGGTTACGTTGGGATAAGTTTGATTGGATACAGTGGAGCGACGTTAGGTTCAGCTGGGTTTTTAACTTCGGCTCCCTTTCATCTACTTTGGCTCGGTTACGTTTTTTTTAAGTGACGTGATTCGGCTTGGATATATCTGAATAGATTTTATTACACTTGATTTGAGATTCTTTTTCAATATCTTTTATATATTTATTTATTTATTGGTTGCTTCAATTTCTTACGCCGCATTCTCCCTTTTTCTGACTTTTTACCCCAAAGACATACTGCGATAAGTTTTCCTTTGGCTTGGTTAGACTTAGATCGGTTTGGATACACTCGGTTTATTTAGGGTGAAAGAGAATTTTAAACCTGCCACTTTAAGGTTCTTACGTCGTTCTTTTCCCCTTTTTTCTAGTTTTCCCTCGAGATGTTCTGTAATTAGTTTTGGTTAGGCTTGGTTATATTTGATTAGGTTTGGTCACACACGGCTTGGTTAGAGTGGGAAAGCATTTGAATCCTGCCACACTAATTTCTTACGGGATTTTCTTTTTTTTTTTCCTACTAATTCCTCGAGACGTTCTGTAATTATTTGTGATTAGCATTGGTAAGGTTTCATTAGGTTTGATTAGGGGTGTATTTTTTTTTTTTATTGTTCTATTTTAGTTTCTCACGTTATTTTCTTTCTTTTTCTTCGTCCTTTCCCCTCAATACCTCGAACTCAATTTGGGGTCCGAGTGACTGTCTGTCCTTGAATCGCTAAGGCAGAAGGGGAACCACGGCGAAGAATTTTCCAATCTTAGGGAGTTTCGCGGCTTTAGGGGTGACTCGACCAATGAAGAAAACTTGAACAACGCTAAAGAAATTGGTGCTTGATTGCTTGATTGCTGTATATAGCCACTGCTGTTGTTGTTGTTGTTGGTGGTGGTGGTGGTGTTTTAGGTGGTAAAAGAAATAATAAACGGGAAAAAACAGTTCTTTCAATGCTGTCGAATACTTAAAGAAGAGTCAATAAATAAGAAACAGAGAATATCTATCCAAGTTTCTTCACTTTTCCTTGAAAGTCATATTTTGTGTTAGCGTCGATGAATAATGAACAGTGATCTCTATTATAACTGGATTGGTTAACTCCGTGTAAATCCTGAAGCCCGCAGCCGCCATCTTAAGAGTCCCTCGGGACGAGGCATATATATAAAAAAATCGGCATCAACTCTCGCTGAGTGGCAGTAGCACGTGGTAAAACAATTCATTACGAAGTTATTAATTTATTGAGTTTTTCAATGCCCTACTACTAGCATTGTATTCATTTATGGAGAAAAAAACATTCGTTACCTGTCTCCATCTTTCGCACAAAACAACACTTTTTCGCGTTATTTGACTTACATCCTCTATTAACGTGTATGATATGTGTTTTCTTGCAAAGTACTTTTCAGTAGATTGGGAAAGAGTAAATGTTAGTTATCGCAAAAATAAAACACGAAAATTAGTTTCGATTGATATATTTCTTTTGGTTACCCATTAAAATTGGTGGTTTTCTGTTTTATATCCTTAAAAAAAACGAAGAAAATAGTATTTGTCAGTCGCCCAAAGATTTCAATGTGGTTAACACTAAGACTTTCACTCAACTCATTCTTTACTGCAGTTATCAAAATGGTGACTTGTGTGGCGTTTACCCAGCAAACACACTACGTAAATGTTACGTTTTGGTAACGTAAGCAAAGTTCGTAGTATATACGTAGTATGTATATACGTGCCATACGTCCCCTCCTAAAATACCTATGTCGTATTTAGGTGGTGTTTGGTTGCGTCACTACAATACGTTTCCTAAACGTAACTAAAACGTTACCAAGGAGACTATAGAACAGGAGAGGGGGCCTCTATGGGAGACCGTGGGTTTGTCGGTTGCAACAGATGGCGCAGGAGCAGCGTTGTTTACATCCAGGCGCCTCCCCCCCTCCAGACACCAACCCCCAGTACCAATCAGCAGTGTTGCTACATGGGATCAAGCAGCAAATGTTGCTACTTTTTTTCTTCGGTCGGGTTATTTCCCATTTTAAGTAAAAAAAAATATAGGGAGATAAATATTAAAATGAACAGTAGGAACTATATATATATATATATATATATATATATATATATATATATATATATATATATATATATATATATATATATATATATATATATATATATATATATATATATATATATATATATATATATTTACCAGGTAGATATAGCCTGACTGCATGTCATGAGTAATGCTATTATTGTACCGCAATTATATTACTTTCTCTGCATTTGTGGGAGGCTACCAGTGGTTAGATGTGTCTTATGTGTTTAACCTTTCTGTATACATACTGGAATGAACCAAGGTTGTAGCCCTACTGCCGTTCTTTAAAAACAAGGTGATCATGTTTTTCTTTCCAACTCATTGTTTTAGCACGCACGCTGACTTCCATCAGTAATGATTTACATTGAATCATTGGTTTGTAGGGGAAAAGAGTTGGTGGATATAATTATCTCGGTCTAACTTATACTGGTTATTATACTGCTATTCGCAGCAATATCTTTCTCTGCTCCGATTGCAACGCTGCCTCGTTCAGATCTCATAACACCGACGCGGCCGCCACGTTTACCAGCCGGAGCCTCAAATCATGTCCCTTTGTGGTGATGAAGAGGACACAGCCTGGTGTGAAGCTACATTTATTCCGGGAAGATGGCAGACGAGGGTAAGTGATATATATAAATAATGATAATGTGGAAATTCTAATCATTTTCACTCTGACTGCTGTTCTGAACTTGCTAACTGCATGCCTCCCCTCCTCCCGCGGCCACGCTGGCCGCTGCACTTGATTTAAACACATGAACATGGGGAGACTGCAAGAGGCTGAATGGCCTACACACGGCAGCTCCAGATTCCCCCCACTACCACCTGTCATCCTCGTCCACGTAGCTAACCAGTCTACTCTTAAAACAAGCTATCAGCCCTGCACTCACTATGTCATTGGTGAGTCTATTCCATTCCCCCACCACCCTATTACTAAACCAATGCCTGCCGATTTCCGTCCTAAATCTATACTTTTCTAATTTAAGTCAATTACTGCATGTTCTATCCTGCTCTAGCTCATCCCTATACTGTCCAAACATCTTGTGTAAAAGTTAACCAGCCTCTTCACTCTTTCATCCCTTACACTGATAAACTCTGGAACAACCTTCCTTCGTCTCCATTTCCTCCTGCCTATAACTTGACCTTCAAGAAGAGTGTATCAAGACTCTACTTTTGTCTGTTTGGGAGTGGTGGGTAGCAGGGCATTTTTTTTTAGTACGCTTTGTTGCCCTTGAACGGCTCCTTTGTTTAAAGAAAATAATAATTAAATAAATAGAAGTTGGCCGCCAATGCTTCCAACACATTTTGGTGCCATATCTACATGTGGATGGTGACTGTAAGTATCTCAGCAACCTACATGCATCTATGCCATTCCTTTCACGGTGCATGGAGCAAGCTTCACATAACACACAGACAGAGACAGTTCAATTATGGTTATATTTCAGACTCAGTTTGTTGCTCAGTCTATTAGGTGCAGTGCTGTTTATATTGTTAGTGGTAGTATTAGTACAGTTAATGTATTTATTTTCATTAATTTATCAATATTTATTTATTATATTATTGGTGTTTGAGAATTCTAATACTAGTATTAAGATAAACAAAAATATCAGAAATATATTTATACTCATTAATTATTATTGCTTTTCTTATTATTAATTCCTTCAATGTCCTGGCACTTTGACATCTAGTGCTTTTCCGTCTAGCAGCCAAAATTGTGGTCTTTCTGAATGTGTATGTCCTAAGTCTTCATTGGTGTAACTAGCTATATAACATCAAAATCTGCATCTCTCTCCCTTTTCACCCAGTTGTCCCCGTACATCCTTTCAGTATCCAAAAAAATTCAATTTACCTCTTGTAATCACTTAACTAATGCAGTCAGCGAGTTTACAACTTCACATCATACTTCGTAGCTCTTCCTTCAAGATCATAACATCACCTGGCCTCTTAATTTCCTGGTGCACCAACAAACCCACTTGGCAATCCTCATCTCTATATTTTACCGTGTGGACATACTCTTTCCTTCCATGTTCCACTGTCGTATGTTATTCCACATCTAATACAACCACATCCCAACAGATCCGAACACGTTCGGTATCATCCAAGAGAATGTGGCAGCTGAAGAGGAGAGTCCAAGAAAGAGGCCAAGGGTGAAGCTGAATGAAGACATTTAGCCACCCCCTGAGGTACGTGGCTGAGCTGCAGGAGTGTGCTCCGCATTGCACTGCACCAGCTCCATGTACTGATTTCGGTATGAATACTTCATCTAGTGTTTGTTAATTGTTGTGTTATTAATCTAATTATGACTTCACAAAATAGACTGTGCAAGTCACTTAACACATGCCCTGCACAACATCACTTTTAAGTTGTAGAATTCCTTCATATGGCTGCTGGTTTGTGTATCCTGAAATGATTTTATATTGATTGTCTTAACATTTTTTTTTTGTCCATGATCACTGAACCATGTTACGGTATGTCTTTGGGTGCAGATCCAGGGAATATTTTTATTTTTTTGGGGGGGGACGTTAGACTTTTTGCGGGTGGAAGGAGCATTAGCCATTCTCGACAGTCCTGGTCTTGAAAAACTGGTGGACTGACCCAAATCAATGGGTATAATGGCCTGGACTTTGTGCCAAAGCATTCCTTGGGCGGCCAGTGTTCCTCTTCGGATCCGAGTGAAACGCCTGATCCCTCTGAGAAAAAGCATTGTTTTAGCCGCAGCGCGCTTTTGAGCTAGTTTTCCTGTATCACTCAGGATCATGGGAAGGCTTGGGCCCCCTGGGCCCCCCCTTGGATCCACCAATGTAGCTATGTCTTATAATATATCTAACCTTTACAGTCTGATGGTGCACCCTTCTAGGTTGTCAAGTTTTAGTAGCTACTCATGAGAAGTATTCCATAATGATCATTGATTTCCAGATGCTTTGCACTAAAAAAAGTGTCATTAAACCTGCCGCAAATAATAATCAGCTGTAGTCAACCCTTGCTTTAAAGAACCAATATGGAGGAAGGGGGTGATGTTATATCCAAAAATCTTTTACATCTGAAGTATCCAACCTTTTTGTGTATAATAAACCTTGTTTGTTACATGAACTTAAAAGTTCACAATTTCCATACATGACTCTTTTTTCCTTGTATTTGATGACTAATCCTGACATGTATTTCCATTATCAGTAGGTAATATATAGTAACAAGACAATAATACACATTATAACAATGTATATATTGTAGCCCAATGAGTGCACGAGATCATTTACCTCATCAGTGACGCCAAGTCCAGGAGTCCTTCCCTAAATTCTTTGCCTGAATTTGTGACACCAAGTATAATAACTAATTTTAGTGACCATTTGCATCCATTTTTCACTTTGATTAAGAAATTGCCTCTCAACAGGGTGTGAACTTGATGGGATTGGAGAAAACTCGACTCGGCCATCAAGCTCACCACAATATAGTATGGAACCTCTTGTTCTCAGTGATAATTTATCCTCTTTAGTTACTATTCCGGGTATGCGGGTGAAATGTTTTCACCTCAGGGAACTAGACGTCCCTGCCTTGCATAGTCTCAGGTCACCCTTGGACAAGGTGTAATACCCGATCTGTCTCCCGTGCTAGGGTCACGGTGAAGCCTCTGGGCAGCAGCAGTGGTGGATTGGACTTCAGGCAGAGGATCTCTTTATGAGACAATGGCTGGAGTTCCAGGGTCCTAGTCAGCTGGACCGTGCCTAATTATTTAGGCCTGCGGTGTAGAGGAGTGTGGAGACCTCTACACTAAAAAAGCCTCCCTGGGAACCAGTTGTCGGTGTGAGCTCCCCGTCCCTCCCCTCTATCGACGGTACTCCCATCCCTAGTCTGCATAACAGCTGCTTCTTGTTTTCTCCTGAAAGAGATGTCTTCCGTGGGCCATTTGAGGTTGTACCTCCAGGCTTCTAGGTGAAGTTTCTGAGGGTTATTCTTATACTCAAGGAATATTTCAGCTTTTTGGTCTCTCAGGAAGGGCGTCTGATACTCTCTAGAGTTGGTGGAGAACACCTGGTGACAGGTGCCACTGGCGAGGCCTCGAAAGGCTCGCAGAGTTGGGTTAGGCGTTTCGGAAAGTGGGAACGAATTGCTGGTTCCTCTCCTCCTTGCCAGCTCTGCTCTGAGTGACTACGCCGGCCCCGTTCTATGGGACAAAACTTCGAGGACAATAGCTGAAAAGCGCCGGGTTGTGAAAGTCTCTCTCGTGACCGAGGCTCAGGACAAGCGATTGGTCTTTGAGGCGTTTTCAAGACCCTGTGGGAGCGAACTCCCAGTGTTGAAGGCATCTAACAGCAGTATCTAATTTCCATGCACAATTTTTATACAATTCAATTTATGGTCACAATTTAAGTTATTTCGAAAGCGCTTTTAATATTTGCCCAAACTGTTAACTCGCTTAAATTTCTAACAATGCCTTCGAACCTTAAGTGTGACGTCTGTCCCGGACGATTTGCAGCTCAGTTCTTCCAGCTGAGTAAAACTTGCCGCCTCTGCGTTCAAAGATTACATCTTCAGAAGGCTGTGACTGAATGGAAAGTCAAGCATAATGATCTTGAAAAGAAATTCGTAGCCCTTCAGGAATTTGTTTTAAGTAATGTGGCAGTGACTCCACCATCGATGGTGGAGAGGCCCTCCACCGAGACTGTGCCCTCTCCAGACGACCCTCCTGCTTCACGGGAGGACGTGTTACCTGCCTCACAGGTTGACTCCCAGCCTACCTCACAGGCTAACCCCCAGCCTGCCTCACAGGCCAACCCCCAGCCTGCCTCACAGGCTACCCCCAACCTGCCTCACAGGCTAACCCCCAGCCTGCCTCACAGGCTAACCCCCAGCCTGCCTCACAGGACATCCGCCAGCCTGCCTCACAGGCTGACCCCCAGCCTGTCTCACAGGCTAACCCCCAGCCTGCTTCACAGGCTAACTCCCAGCCTGCCTCACAGGACAACTTCCAGCCTGCCCCACTTAACGCTTCTCTTCCTGCTTCACAGGATGTCGGGTTCCAACCTGTAAGGAATGGAGCCAAACCGAAGCAGGCAACCAAGGATTTACTGACCCCCACTACCTTCAATAAGTTCCAGGTGCTGGCAGACACCATGGAGGATGAGTTCGAGACTCGCCTAGTTGGGGACTCCATGGTGCGTGGCCAGCTGGTTGAGTTCTGTGGTCGTTCATCAAACGGCCGCAGAAAACGTTATTGCTATCCAGGTGCCAGACTGGATGACATCACCGCAGCGTGTGATGATGTCACGAGAAATGCCGACCGAAACACCCTCTTTGTCATTCACGCGGGGACGAATGACGTAAAGACAACCCGTTCTGAGGAACTGCGTGAGAAATAACGCCGCATGATCAAGCAGTATAAACGTAAAACGGATGCCAGTAACATCATAATCTCAGGAATCCTCCCGAAGGTCGGTGCCGAATCTAGCTTTTACAGTAAGGCCTTCAGCACAAACAACAGATTTCAGTCCCTTTGCTCACAAGAAAACGTCCAGTTCGCTAATTTGTGGAACAATTTTTGCTACGATTCAGACTTGTTCCTTCCTGATGGCATCCACTTAAACCCTGTTGGAGCAGCACGTTTCGGGAGGCTGCTCTGTGACCAAGTGGCTCTTCGAAAGCCAAAAAACGCGGAAGCGAGACCAGCAGCAGCTCCACCGCAAGGGAGCACTCAACCCGCAAAACCCCCGATTCGAATCACATTAAAGCTTGCTATGTAAACGCTCGTAGCCTACGTAACAAATTTGAAGACTTAGAAGTCCTCGCAGCTACAAATCATTATCACATCATCGGAGTCACAGAATCTTGGATAGACACTTCAAATAGAGATTTCATTACAGAATATAGATTACCGGGTTATACCATCTTTAGTCATGAAAGAGAGAACAGACAGGGTGGAGGCGTTATCTTTTATATCCACAACTCTCTCCATCCAGTATCCTTGAAAACAGATATTATAACCAATGTAGACACGGTCTTCATTGAAATTAAAAATAAATCTCATAAAATAGTAACTGGACTTATCTACAGACCGCCAAGGCAGACTCTTGATATCGACCACGCATTAAGTGAGTTATTATTAGAAACAAGTAGCAGTTGCGAGGCAGTAATTGTTGGGGACTTTAACTTGCCAGTGAAAAGATGGGGTGAACCGTTGAACTGTCATACAGGGCTCGACCTGTACACAAATTTACTAGAAAGTGATTTGCATCAACATGTTCAAGAACCGACTCGGGAAAATAATATACTTGACCTTATCTTTTCAACGGAAGCTGATCTAGTTAACGAAGTAAATGATGGTCCAATTTTTTATTTCTAGCGATCACCGAACAATCACATTCAGCACCAATATGAAAGAAAGTAAAGTAACTCCTAGTAAAGAAAAGGTGCCTGATTATCAGAGAGCGAATTTCGAAAGACTCCGATCAATTCTAAATAATTCTGACTGGACTGATATCTCGGCAGAAACAGATATTGATAAATCTTGGGGGGACTTCACCACAATATTGAACAATGCCATAAGCATATGCGTACCCTATCGTAACAGACGTTCAGCTTTTAAGAAGAAACCCAATTGGTGGAATAACGAAATTCAAAATAGCCTATCTCTTAAAAAATGCGTATACATTAGATACATATCAACTCAGAGTGAGGCTGACAAACTAGAGTTGGACAGAATTCGCCGCGAAACTAAGAAATTAATAAAAGGAAGCAAGAAAAATCTTGAAGAATATATAGCGGAAACAAGTAAATCTAATCCTAAATAATTTTTTAGCTATATAAATAATAAAAAGTCACTCACTTGTGGTATCGGACCGCTTGCTAATGAAAATGATAACCATACGACCGATGAAAATGAGATGGCTACAATCCTAAATAACTTTTTCGCATCCGTATTTACCGACGAAGACTGTTTATCACCTCAACCGCCGGAGGTTAGAAGGACCGAAAAGATGTTAAGTGGCGTGCTCATCGTAGAAAGTGACATTTTACGCACAATTCAAAAGATTAAAGTAAGCAGAGCTCCTGGTCCAGACAAAATTACCCCTAGGGTCTTAAAAGAAATCAAACATCAAATTTGTAAACCGCTCTCCATCATATTCAGTAAATCTTTAACAGCTGGAAAAGTTCCGTCGGATTGGAAACTCGCAAATGTCACACTAATTTTCAAAAAGGGGGACAAGTCTCATCCGGGAAACTATCGACCAATTAGCCTGACATCGATTGGTTGACTAACTTGATTTTTTTCATTATATTTTTGAGGTGTTTGATGAACGCAGATCAGTAGATATCATATATCTGGATTTTCAAAAGGCATTTGATAAGGTCCCTCACCAACGATTGCTCTGCAAACTATTGGCGCACGGTATCTCGGGTAACATTCACAATTGGCTTGCGGACTGGCTGTCTGAGCGGAAACAGAGAGTAGTTCTAAACGGTGTTACATCTAGCTGGCTCGATGCCAGAAGCGGCGTACCTCAAGGATCAGTGCTTGGCCCCATGCTCTTCTTAATTTATGTTAATGATATCGATGATGGGCTCACTTGCAAAGTATCAAAATTTGCTGATGACACAAACATTGCTAGTAAAGTAACTGCGACACTCGACGAAGAAGCTTTAGAATCAGATCTAGATCGACTTGCACGTTGGGCCAATCAATGGCAAATGAAATTTAACGTTGACAAATGTAATGTGTTGCACATCTGAAAAAATAACAATCGCGTTCGGTACGTAATAAATGGCCAACAACTTTCTGCAGTAAGTAAAGAAAAGGATCTTGGAATCACTATATCAAGCGATTTAAGGCCCGATCAGCATTGTTCAGAGGTAGTTAAAACTGCAAACAAATTGGTTGGCTTCATCGGACGAGTCTTTAATAATAAATCGGAAAAAGTAATATAAAAACTGTATAATTCGTTGGTTCGACCCCGTCTAGAGTACAGTGTATTGTAATGTGTATATTATAATGTACAGTCGGCTATAGAGAGTAGTGTCACACTGTCCAATAAGTTTCGTTCAGAAAGCGACATCTGGCAACCCCTCCACGCGACATGAAAATTATTACATCCTATCGAAATCGTAGTGTTGTGGTGATCGGTGGTCACAGGTGCACTCTACATAATTTTAAGATAGATATTTATCAAAAGTGCCCGTCGCTAACGCTTAATAAATATTTTTTCTTTAGGCTCTGTCGCTACATTTTGACACGAGCTTTTAGTTTCGTTCAAATTTAGTCAAGAGCAACTCTAAGTTGTTTATCAAACTGTGATACATTTAAAAATATACTGCACTTATTAGGGGAGATTGTTATGCCCTTACACCAAAAACAAAAAATTCCTGACAGCCGAGATCTTGTTCTTTATACAAAATTTTATACGTAATAATAGGCTATAAACGTTCACATGATGGCGCCGTCGACCGCGGGCCTTGACGGCTGGAGCAGCGGTATTCTATTAAAGCCCTTATGTCCGCAGGCACTGCAGTTGAGCTGTCACGTCAGTGGCTGTGGAAACGTATAATTTTTAATACCTAAAAAAATAGGAGAGAGAGAGAGAGAGAGAGAGAGAGAGAGAGAGAGAGAGAGAGGGTGAGGGGCTGGGTGGGGACGGGACACATTTCCATCAGCGACAAGGGGTCAGCTAGTCAGCGACACACACACACACACACACGTATTTATACTTAGATATTACGTAATCTTCACGGATAAATAATTTTCGCTTTATAGTGACGGGAATTAAGGCTGCGAGTTAAACAGACCCTCAAGCCTATTTGCTGTTTGATGGTAAGGAGCATTAGTCACTGCCTGCCTCTGTGAAGGGCAGCATTGCACGCGGTATTTTCAAAGTTTAATAAGAAAAAGTGTTTCAGACTGTTCGTGATGTTTTACTTCGTCATCATCATCATCATGTAGAAGACATTCATTATCGCATTTCTAAATTGAATTCATGTAATCTGGTATATTTCTAACTACATTATATTATAATATAATACAATATTATACAATATTATAATTTCACGGTCACACACACACGGTACACACTGAAACGCGTTACTAACATCGCCAGCGAATGCGTCACCGTGGTATAGTTGCCAGATACCGCCACCAGGCTAAACATTCTGAAAACCGTGACACTACTCTCTATCGTCGACTGTACATGTGTATGTATGACTGTACGTGTGGCGACACCCGGTCGGTGTCGCACAACAGGATGTCTAATAACACGTCGTGCTTTTGGCTGTGGGAAGCTGTGATGAACTGACACTAGGATCAGCAAATGATGACTTTCATCAGCCGTCATCAACCGGAACCCACACCCTTCCGGACGAACTACAAGCAAATAAAACAGGCGAACAACGCGGAGAAGAGAGAGAAGACAGGTGACGGGCAGGCGAGCGGTGCACTGCCGCCCCGCGCCCTACAGCGGTGTGGCTGTCTCTGATTTCGTGCGTCTCGCTCACGTAAACTGTAAACCTGATGTAGTACAACTGTTAATATAGTTAAAATACATTTGGTATTTGTATTAACCTGAGAGAGAGAACTAAAGAGAACTAGAGTGAGCTAAAGTGAACTTATAACGGCTACCGCTCGGCCACACATCACTTAACTAAAAGGCTATTGTGTTGTCTCAACCACTTCAATCAACTGGAGAACGCAGGCAACGGTACACCGGACCTGACGTAAGATAACAGTTCGCGCCTTAAAATTATTAAATATTAACACATAACACAAACCACTTAAAGTTGGTAACAAGAAAGGATAACAGTACAGTTTTGGTCTCCCTATTACAGAAAAGACATAGAAAAGTTGGAACGGGTTCAACGAAGAGTAACAAAGATGATTCCTAGGTTGAGAAATTTATCATATGAACAAAGGCTTAAAGAAGTACATTTATTCAGTCTATCAAAACGAAGAATGCGAGGCGATCTAATAGAAGTGTTTAAAATGTTTAAAGGATTCAGTGATATTAATGCGGAAGATTACTTTAAAATTGATCGATCAAATAGAACAAGAAGAAATCACAATTTGAAGATAAGTGGTAAAAGATTCTCGTCGTACGAAGCTAAAAACTTATTCTTCAATCGAGTTGTTAATGTTTGGAACTCTCTACCCTGTGATGTCGTTGATAGTAAAACAGTTACGGCCCTCAAGAATAGATTAGACAAGTATTTTGAATCCAACCAGCAACTAAGATATTATTCATTGTCGTAATAACGTTGAGTTCTTTCGAATACTGGTGTCCTTGTCCGCTTTTATCGCCCGGTTAGTGGTAGCAGTAATGGTAGTTCTTTCCTCTTTCCTACACAAATTCCATGCAGTTTTTCCATGCTGCATGGTTCTTTTTTCTTTCCTGCCAGCTTAGGCTGGAGGGATGGGGTGGTGGGGAGGAGCCTTCGCCTTTGCTGTCCTTCATCTTCCACCTTTGATTAGATAGTTAGTGTAGCTTGTCACAAACAGCCTCGTAAGGACCAGCAAGTCTGCTGTTGTTTGTTCTTTATTTGTGTTCCTTTGTATTCCGTGTTGCTTTAATCACAACTAATGTGTTGGAAACATTACAGCTTAATAACATTCCTCACATCTCTGCATACAAATGAGTTCAATATTTAACTGTTACACCAGTAGGCTACATATCTTTAAAAAAAAAAGGCATGTAAAAAGGTTGACATTTTGAATGACATTTAAACTCTTTATTACGTTTCTATGGCTGTAGTACCGTTATGATTAGTCGAGTGATCAGCATATGGGTCTTATGTTCTTGATAGCATAGGTTCAAATTTTGCCATTTTGCCATTTGGCATTTGATAGTAACAGTAGTGCCCACAGATACCTGCCTCTTTCTTGTTTATCCTGTTCCACTTTAAACCATGACTGGCCAATCTTTGAAGAGGAAGCATAACCTTGAAGTGCCACTAACAAACCTTTGTCCATTCTTCTGATGTGATCCTTTTTTTTTTTCCCCACCCGCCTATAGCGCCGGTAGGCTTTCTTCAGGGGCCTGGCGGTCGGCCCAGGCCCGTCATGGTGCAGGCAATTTTTTTTTATAGTGGCGCCATTTATTATTGGCTAATGCTGCCCCCCGGAGCTCATTCTTGATTCACTTGGATGGTTTAGCAGGGCTTAGGTATGACTAACATCTGAGAAACAGGGAATTTTTAGATTTTTAGTGTGGCAACACATTGACAAATGTTTTAGTATGGACTGAACGTCAAAGATATATATGGAAAATGGGTGCTTGTAGATCTTGACATTATATCTGTCAAGAGTCTCCAATTGTATCCTCTTCCCCATCTCCTGAAAATATTACTCTTGTCAGGCAATCTAAGTGAAGCCTTCCATCGAAGCTGGCGTGCAGACATAATGTCAATGCTTAGATTCACTGCCCTTATAGCATTGAAAATAATGCAATTACTTGCACATATTTTATTATTTAGAATTGTGATTAATTGTGATTAAATGTTTTTGCATGTATTTTCAGACATGAAAAGTGAAAATTGCTGCACACAACAGTCTGTTGTTTGCGCCGGGAGGCAAGGCAGCTCAAAGCCCAGGCTGTTACAACTCCTGGGCAGTTTTTGCCCAGAGCCAACAATTTTTCAGATCCAATAGGGGTGGATTTTTTCTAAGGTCAGGTTCAACATGCTGCAAGATGCCAAGATCTAAGCCTAGTAGGAGATATGGGTTACAAGAGAGGAGGTTTGCTCTGGCCGTATACTATCAAAGTCCAAATACTAATAGGTTTCTAAGCACAGTATTTCACTTGCCTTCAGTTTCAACACTTCACTCATGACTCAGGGGTATTTCAGTAAATGTTGGCTGGAGCAAACAGACTCTGACAGCCCTGAAGCAAAGAGCACAGGCTTTGTCAAAAGAAGATAAACTTTGTGGGATTTTCCATTATTTAGTATTACTCTTGTTACGCCAAGATTTTTTCTCCATATACTTTGCCAAATATTGCAAGTAATACACCATTGTTGGTCTTGCCTGTTATAAATCAGATCTTGTTCAATTAAGAAGCTTTGGGTGTCTGCCACTTTCCAGTTGTAATGCAAGGAATCATTTATCTCCCCTGCCAGATATCACATGTAATACATCATTGTTGGTTTTCCTTTTATAAATCAGATCTTGCTCATTAACAAGCTTTAGGTGTCTGCCACTCTCCAGTTGTAATGCAAGGAATCCCCTGCCAGATATCGCATGTAATGCACCATTGTTGGTTTTGCCTGTTATAAGTCAGATCTTGTTCAGCTCACAAGCTTTGAATATCTGCCAATGTTTATTTCAGGTGTAATGCTTGGAAGCATTTGTTCTCTGTCCTACCCAACAGTATTGAATGCTTTATTGTGGATTTTGCCTGTAATATTTAATCTTGTTCAGGTAACAAGCTTTTGGTGTCTGCCTTACCTAATATGTGCTGCAGTGACACTTGGCTTGGTTTCATGATGTGAAATACAGCATGTAATTTCATCACACTAAGTGTCTATCATCACATGTCTGGCATCATTAATGTGGCTTCCAGGAGTAATCTTGTTTGTATTACAGCATGCAATGTTTTTTCTGCGTTATATAATATACATAATCACATAGGTATGATTTTTTTTGACAAAATGTAACGGCAGTTGATATGCTTGACTAATGCCTCATAAACCTTGTGAAAAAAAATGCTTTTTTAAGGGGGAGGGGGAGGGGGGAACAGAGAGTGGTTTGTTTGGTTGGCCAGTTCAAGGAGTTTCATATCAAATGATTTTATTACATCCAACTTTAATGTGTGCTTCTTGCAATAAATGCAACATGTTTGCTGATGTAGCCTATGGAATACATATTGTGGGGTTCTTGAAAGGTCTGGACTTACGAAAATCCCGTAAATTTTCAGCAATAAAAAAATATAAAATAAAATAACTGAAAATTGAGTTATCAGACTCACAGCCCCTCTAGTCCTTATTTATTTAAATATCTGACCAGTCACATCTCTCATAGGGTAAGCAAAAGCCAGATAAACCTGCTCTTAAGTTTATTGAAAACAACAAAGAGAATCACTGGAAATTAAGAATAATTAATTAACACCAAGCACACAGCAACCTAGTAGCTATCCTAAAACATCCTAGCGAATGGTTACTTAGCTGTAGGTGGAGAAGAGGGAAGCCACACCCTGATCTTCCTCGTGGTCCGTTCGGCCTGGAGTCCTTCTGTCCTCTTCTCGTTCCTCACTGCAACGCGCCGTGCCCTCCTTACCTCCCAACGGCTCCCCTCGCCTGAGTACACAATCACTCTGGAATTGTGGATACTCAAAGGCAGGAAAACCCCACGATGGACAGCGTGGCGCGAGAGGCAGGAGGGACGTCTACTCGCGGCCGAGTCTGGGCGGAAGATGACTTGGAAGATGGCGGTGGTCCCACAATGCTCCGCGCGCGCCGGTCGCGTCAAGATGCCAGCTCTCGCCATACTGACATCTCGTTTTCTGTGCAACACTTACGCTAAAACGCCCTAACGGCTATGGATTGTTATTTATTAATAACCTAACACATGCACTTGGTCACAGTGGGTCATGCATCCCACACATAGCTCAGTGTTGGCAGCAATAACGAATATGATTTGAAAAGCTTCTGTTTCCCGCCTGATCTGTGACTCTTCCCGCTCTCACAATCAAAATGGCGGTGACTCCCGCGGTAATTTTCCACAGGCCACTCCCTGAATAATGAAATCATGACATTTCGCCCCCCATTTAAGAAAACTTTTGTCTTCAGAGAAAAGTTTTTAAACTGTGAATACGCTGATAACACTGGTAACATGCCCTACACCTGCACCTACAGATTAACATATTCCTGACAGTACTTTCTCACACTTTTCACACACCCTCTCATACTGTGGTGTATGTCAGTTAACCTCTGCTCAGGTAATTGACGGTTCGCCTGTGAGTGAAAAAAACTCAACATTTACGTTAATACTCAAACTAGAGGGAAAACTCCATAGCGAGGCGCCAGTACCTTTTAGAGCGGGCTTGGCGAACTTCGCCACATTTATTCACAATATGTAAGTGGTGTTATGTATGTATACGTAGATGTGGAGTAGCGGTAGGTAGGTGTAAAAATGGTGTAACTTATTGTATAAATTCCTGGCTAACTGCCTAATTTTTCTTACGTTATCACACCATGCACCATACCATGCGACTTAAATTTTAAGCATACCGCAAATCTCTCCCACATCTACGGTCTGAGGCTGAGAGTAGTGAGCTTGGCTGATCGCACCATGGGGTGGCGACTCCTGAACCCATCTAATCTGAACACTTTCGTCACTTGGTTCCTCGACTCATCTGAATCTTAAGGTCCCAAGAACATAAGAACATAAGAACATAGGAAAACTGCAAGAGCCGGGTGGCCTACACAGGGCAGCTCCAGAATCCACCCCACTACTCACGATGGGTGAGGTGTAGTTACAGGGGTTACAGGTAGAGGCTTGATCCTCGTTATACCGGCGGTACTTGGCACGCATCCAGTACCCCGTCACCTTACTGCACCCACACCTCACTGCCACTAGTGAATATAAAGTCTCCGAGCCACCTACTTGTCCATTTTGATCATCTTAATCTGCCACCAGACGCTCTAGCAACGATGCCAATAGTTCCCTCTCCTCTGTGGTTAACTTTCCTCCCAACGTCACGCCATGCACTAACTCTGTCTGTCTAGAAGTGTTACTGAGAGGAGCCTCGCCGTCCTCATCATCTTGTATTACTACTGCCGCTCCCACATCTACGGTCTGAGGTTGAGAATAGTGAGCTTTAACTAACTCTAGACACCTCACCTTCTCCTCATCATACTCACTTTCTCGCAAACAACCTGCGGCTACTTCTGGCCGGTAGTATTGTTTCAACATGTTGATATGGACCCGTTTTGGGTGTCCATCAACCAGGAGAATATAATTAAGGTCATTAACCTTCTCCTGAACCTCGTAAGGTCCCCTCCACTGAGCTAACAGCTTGTTGCTCGCTGTGGGAAGCAAAACTAGGCACCGTTCTCCTACACTGAGCTTACGCAACTTTGCCTTCCTGTCGTAGAAACTTTTCTGTACTTGTTTTGTTTTGAGTAACTCCTCCTTAGCAATGTTACAGGTCTCTCTGAGCCTGTCGCCTAAATCCAACACGTACTGGTATGTGGTCCTGACCGGGTCCGGTACATTGTCATCCCACAGCTCTCTCAATAACTGAAGCGGACCTCTAATCGACCTACCATACATTAGCTCACACGGGGATAACCTGGTGGAGCTCTGTGGCGCTTCTCTGTACGCGAACAACAAAGGAGCCAGGTACCTAGGCCATTCCTTGGGTTGTTCGGCAGCCATGCGTTTAAGCATTTTCTTAAGTGTGCCGTTAAAACGTTCACACAGTCCATTCCCCATGGGATGGTAGGGCGTGGTATGTAACCCCTTGCACGCTAGCAGACGTAGTACTTCCTCCATCATCCCTGAGGTGAACTGAGTACCCCGATCACTCAGTATTTGTCTGGGTATACCTACTCAGCAAAATATAGTCATGAGAGCTTCAGCCACAGTTTGCGTTTCAATATTCTTCAGCGGCACCGCTTCCGCCCAACGCGTGGCAAAATCTACAAGCGTAAGAATATACCGGGAGCCATCGCTGGCTCGGGGCTCCATTGGCCCCCCAAATCTACCGCTACTCTTTCAAAGGGAGAATCGATAATGGGCAGTGGCTGTAAGGGTGCAGGCTTTACCCTACCCCTATCTGTAGTCTTTTGACACACATCGCACGACCTCACGTATCTAGCTACCTCCTGGCCTATCCCTGGCCAATAAAAATGTGCTTGTACGCGAGCGAGTGTCTTGGTTCTTCCCATATGACCACCTAGAGTAGTACTGTGACCTAACTTGAGAACAGCCCCTCTGTATCTCGCAGGCACAACTAACTGCAATTTCTTTCCACCCGAGGGAGAGATAATCTGCCTATAAATCAAGCCAAGCTGCTTGATAAAACTGACGCGGTTCTCGTTCAGCTGTATGACACTGTTTTCCTGCAAACGTTTGCGTACGCCGTGCAGGGTGTCGTCTCTCTCCACCTCCTTCCTTACGTCCTCGCTGTTAGTTAGATCTCCAAGAAATGTAACCATGAGAGGCCTAACAGTACTCTTACGCTCTTACGCTCAATCAAAATGGCGGGGACTCCCGCGGTAATTTTCCACAGGCCACTCCCTGAATAATGAAATCATGACACATAACACTCTCTGCCCTGTAATTTGGTGTGTCACATACTGCAGCATAACTTTCCTGCTATTTTCTTACACTATGAGTTGCCTTATTTTGTCTCATTTGCTTTTATCATATGTGCCTCCGCTGCATAGTTGTGTCTACTGAGCTTAATATCTTCATGACCCTGACACCAAGGTCAGAGCTTGTGAGATCATACCGTGTCCTACATCCCTTTTTCACCTCCAGGCTCGGCTGTCTCCCAGGACCACCAAGTTATTGCATTCCATTTAAAACAACTCATGTGTTACCTTCTTGATGTCCTCCATCATGTATTTCAGCATGTTTTATGATGCTTTGCTCTTATATTGATGTGCCTTGCAACATTTTTATACAGTTTTCATTGTATATAACGCACCATTGTTGGTTTTGCCTGTTATAAATCGGGTCATGTTCAGTGAACAAGCTTTGAGTGTCTCCCATTGTTTATTTCAGTTGTAATACTTAGAAGCTTTTGTTCTCTGCCCTGTCAAACAGTATGCAATGCTTGCCATTTTCTGGCACTTGTACAGTTAGTATGATATTCTTACTCAGCTAAGAGCATGTTGCAAAAGGTAAAGGTACGGTTGGGGGCATACGCTGTAGCAGCGTGTAGCCTCGGTGCGCATCTCCGTAACATTGGGCCTTGAGCCTGTGGTGTTAGGTAACCCATTACCCTGGGACACAGGACCAGTGTGACACCCGGGTTACCACAGTTGCGAAAGCATTATAGTAATCTAGCATGCATAGAATGTTGTATGCTTTGCTTGTATTTAAAGCACTGGATATGTTTGCTACACACACACACACACACATATATATATATATATATATATATATATATATATATATATATATATATATATATATATATATATATATATATATATATATATATATATATATATATATATATATATATATATATATATATATATATATATATATATATATATAAAAATATATATCTCTATATATAAATATATATATATATATATATTAGCAAATGCTTTCTACACCATATTTTTCCTAAAATAACAAATTGATAAAGTGTAGATAATACCAATAATAAAACATAAGAACAAATACATTTTTCTTTACCCCATTAGTAAATAATTTTACAATAATGAAAAAAATAAGTCAAGGCTGGATAGGGTGCTGTGGCAGGTACTTAAACAAATAGTAAAGCTACCCCTGAAAAGTGACGTTTTTGGTGGACCCCAATAGATGACGCTACTTGCGCACGCCCGAGGAATTACTACATACCACTGTCTCTTGGTATATAGTCTCTTTGAACGTTACTGTAATTCGATCGTGTTACATCTACGAATACACTACGTAATGGTTTTACGTCATGCTCACGTATTTATAACATCGTGAAAATAAGCGCTGCATTTGATGCTTGAAAAGTTGAAAACGTCGTATATACGTAGTGAATAAGTATTATAGGTTAGTTCAAGATATGTGAACAAAACGTTAATGTGACATTAACCGTCATTCTCTCTCTCTCTCTCTCTCCAGCAAATACACTATAAAAATAATCTTAAATTTTGATAACGTATCATTTTGGAAACGTTGGGAAAGTTTGTAGTGTATCATATATGCCGAATAATGCGGTTCCATCATGCAGGTGGATGATGTGAAATGTCATCAGGAGACACATTGAGTCATTATATAAACCACCTCCACCCTTATGTCTTCTTATTTTGACTTGTATCGCCTTATATCGCTTCGTAAATCCTCCTATTCTTGGTCCTCCCCTCTGCTTATTTACACACACTGCTTATTATTATCTGTCTCTTCTCACTACAATACACTTTCGCAATATAATTTTCAGTTTTGTTATTTGAATTTGATTGTCAACCCGTTAGAAAAGCGGGACGTTGACATCGTCATCATCACATCATCAGATTAGTTTGAAAAACAGCCGGACTCAGCTTGACGGGTCTCTGGGGGCTGTGATCCCACAGCCTAACTAGCCCCATAAAACACCCAAGAAGAAGAAGAAGAAGGTAAAGTTGGGGGCATACGCTGTGCCAGTGCGTGGCCTCGGTGTTCATATCCGTGATATCGGCCCTTGAGCCTGTGGTGGGAGGGAGCCCATCACCCCGGGACACAGGGCCAGTGTGACATCCGGGTTACCACAGTTTACCTTCTCCAGGTTTCCCCAGGTACCCATTTATCCACCAGCCCGAAAGGGAGAATGAACAGCTGGGTGGGCTGCACGCCGACTGCCCGGGCCGGGGTCGAACCCGGGCCCGCGGAGTAGTAGCCAGGCACGCTGACCACGGAGGCTCGGTAATATTCTAGTGTAAAAGCACATAAGAAAGTAAAATGGCCCGGAAATGTTATCAGGCAATGAGGATGGGTCAAGGTGAAGGGAAGTTTGGGATGTGCTGGACAGCTAAATGAGAAGACCAGAGAGAAGTTGGGCGTGAGTTGATGGAAAGCTGTGCTGATATTAGTTCTGCTACTCAGCTCTACATGGTATTTATTTATTTTATTGCCATTCCCAGGTTTTGGTTTTGTTCTTCCATCTCATTTTCTTTGAGGGGGTCATATGAGTGTTTAGATAAATTATTTGTTGTGCAAATGATTAATAGTAACCATTATTACCGTGGCAATCTTGACTCCCCTGCCAATTGACTGAATGGCCGCCATGCCATGTGTAGGCTGTTCAAAGCGAAATATAGTTAGGGTCAGGTGAGTTAAGTTTGATCTTTTATACATGTGGTACGTGTTCCGTGCACTGTTCGGCAGCGATGAAGTGGTGAGCCACGGATTTACGTCGCCTATGGCAACGTAGACCTGTGGGTTACCGCATTGCTTAGCAAACCATTTGGACAAGTTACAGTTTCACCCAACCAACGATTTTCTTATGTGGTTCATGTTTTTCTGGTGATAAATGTAGTGAATTGCATGATTTTGTACTTCATTTCCGTCGCAAATGAATAATAATCAATATTACAATGTTAAACATATATTTATCATAGGTAGATTAGGTTAGGTTCGTTAGGTAGGTAGGTTAGTTTAGGTTAGATCAGATTAGGATAAATTTAGTTTAATTAGATTTGCTATGTTGATTATTTACAGGAAATATGCGTGATAGGCTTTGTACTACACCGTTGTTGTCAGTGGCAGCAGAGAAGATTTGGTGGTGAGCCACGGGTTTAAGTTGCCCGTGGAGGATAAGGTTCCCACACACATTTCATTGCTGATTTCACAGTTGAGTTTTACCTCTATACTCTTTCCTATATATATATATATATATATATATATATATATATATATATATATATATATATATATATATATATATATATATATATATATATATATATATATATATATATATATATATATATATATATATATATATATATATATATATATATATATATATATATATATATATATATATATATATATATATATATATATATATATATATATATATATATATATATATATATATATATATATATATATATATATATATATATATATATATGACAACAGAATAGTATGTCATAGTTGATTAAGTAAAGAACGAGATATTGGCACATGAATTATACCATTCTTGACCCAGTGGACATGGTCATATTATAGTTATTATTCATTTGTACAAGAAATTATACCTCAAAACACTAAAGAGCTTAAAATATATCAAATGGAAGAAGAAAACAACAAATAATGGAAACAGGACTAATGGAAAGATTTGCTGTTGCTTTGACCTCTACACTCCTTCCTGTGTTTTCTTGGGAGGTTTGAAGGTTTGTAGAAAATGTATATGCCAACAAAGGAGTACTGGGTTAAGTGGGGAAAGAGATATCAGCAAGTGAGTGAAACAATCCACCCTCATGTCAAGTCATAGTGTGGTTATTATTCATTTGCACAACAAATGAGGTATCAAAACACCCAAATTAACTAAAAATCTATCAAATGGAAGAAATATATCGATAAAAGGAAGTGGCAAGTAAATAAATATTTACTCTAGTTGTATTAAAGATCATGAAATTGTGGCATCATAGCGTTCAGAAGTTGGATGATGTTTTCTCCAAATTTGGAGTTTTGCACAAAGTGTTGTCAGAATAAAAACTAGATATAAATTAGTACAGACTGTCCACCAGTCCGACAGTGTCCATTGAAATGTAAAGTTTATTTAATTATTTACTTTTTTGGAATTTTGCTCTGTACTGAACTGCAAATTTCCAGCAACAATACCCTCCTACATACGTTTTCATAATATATTTTTTCCTCACTTGACACTATGTATATCCAAAACTGATATGTCCATTTTCCACTTAATTTTCTAGTCTTTTAGTTATTACTTTACTTGCTTCATACAATATTTGATGATTTATATGTGTTATAGGATATATAGAGGACAGGATAAGGCAAACCTGTAATCCAGCAACATATCCCATATCAAGTTGCCGGGCCCAACAGTGCTGGATCAGTGATTGTTGTCTGTGTGTTCAGAATAATATAGAGTACATCTGGTTCCTAAAAAGATTTTTTTTTCGTGCCAGCCTATAGCGTCGGTAGACTTTCTTGAGGGGCCTGGATGGTAGTCGGGCCCAGCCCGTCATGGCACAGGCAAGTGTTTTTTAGTGGCGCCATCTTCTCTTGGCTCATGCTGCCCCCTGGAGCTCATTCTTGATTCACTTGGACGGTTTCCTCTAGAGTCCGGGTTAATTTGTGGTCTTCAGGACAGCATGTGGGTAGTCTTTAGCTTAATTTGGTGCTAGTTTTTAGTTTTCAATTTATTTATTATGTATTCATTTGGGCATTATCATTAGATGAAAAAAATGAGCTAAGCACATAAAAAATGAGTTGTGACCATCTCAAATATACATGATTACTATTCATCAGTACCTTTCCGTTCAGTAAATAATTTGGTTCCGCCATTAAGTTTTGATAACTTTCTCTAAAGGCCTGGTTCAAGTGCATTGCTATCCTGGATCCTTTCTTTGAGCTTAATAGGAAAAAAAGTAATGTCTTATAGTTATAAGTTAAAAAAAAAAATTAGTTCTCGCTTGTCTCTGTAATTTCACATTAATTAATAAAAATGATTATTTGTTTACCCTTTTGGAGCAGTGCATTTTTTAACATTATAACTGGGCGACCATTTGGTCGCCCAGTGATGAAAAATGGTCGCCCAGTAAAGCGATTTTTTAAGTACTGGGCGACCATATCAAATCCTCAAACATTATGAGATTTTTTTTGTAAATTTAAGACAGCTCTTGCATTGGCCTTCTATCTCCGTTTTCTTTCATTTGAGAATTCGTTAATATTGAAATTTTCTCCCTTACTGATTTCAGTGTTTTTACATAGAGTGAGTATGATAGTTTATTATAACATAATAAACTATCAAAATAACAATAATACATTTATGATGAAATAAACAGCCAAGCATATAATGGTGGAAGTTTTCCATCATGTAGCTATATACAGCAGATACGAATGTTACTTGTTTGTTTTCAAAGTCCACCTGACTGTGGTTGTCCCGAGAGGTAAGAAAACGTTTGTTACTTTAAATATCAGTGCCGAATTTAGCTACAGCATAGAGCAGGGGTTCTCAATCTTCTGAAGGTTTGAACCGTTTCAGAACCCCACTGGATTGCCCAGTATGATCCCATAGCCTCTTAACTTGCCTGTCAAAATAATTTTCATCAGAAGTCCTATAACTTGTCTGCCAGAGATCGAGTAACATACCCCAAACATTCACTTCCCAGATCCGTAAGAGGTAAGGCCCGTAAGGGGTATGGATACCCCTGGTTAAGAACCCCTGGTTAAGAACTCCTGGCTTAGAGCTTCACAATTTGCTTGGGAGTATTACACATAGGAGGGAGTGTTGCTGTGGCGTGGTGTGTCGTAAAGGATTTTTTTTTTTTTTTTTTTTATAGGAATGACGGTGAGAGTTGGGAGAAGTGGGAGGGCGTGTCCCCCGCCGCCGGCTGTAACGTGCTCTTGCCAGTATATGAGAGAAAAGGGCCCCTGGGTCCTGTGTTATATCCATGCCTTCCTCCCAGTTTGTTTAAGTAGCCAGACATAAGGAAAACAGCCTAGTGAGTCCTTACACCCCATCATGGACCCGGGTCAGCTGGTGTAGTTTAATAAAAAGGCGCCTCACTAAGTCTAGATCCGTTAATATTTAATATGATTATTGATTAAGCACATATTTAAAGGACCATTTCATCAATTTATTTGCCTCAGTGTGACTTAAAAGTATAAGATAGGGCTGATGTAGATGTTGTTATTATTATTATTATTATTATTATTATTATTATTATTATTATTATTATTATTGTTGTTGCTATTTTATTATCATTATTATTATTATTATTATTATTATTATTATTATTATTATTATTATTATTATTATTATTATTATTATATGAAATTATATTTCGATTTTGGTAGTAGATTATCACAAAATATTATTCATTTATATTTTTCACTTTTCAGTAATTAAAAGAACTCAAGAGTCAAGGCTCAAGTCTCAAGCATGGCTAAACGTATCACAGATTATTTCAGTGTTCCAGCTGCAGCAAAAAAAAAGACTAGCTGGATCAATATCTCTCAGTTCTGATGAGACACCTTCTAGAGATTTAGTGACCCCGTTAACTGGGTCTGACAATTTTTCACAGAGAGGTGGTGGTAAAGAGGGAAGCCATGATATAACGCCAGCATGCCCAGCAACGAAAATAACAGGAGTTACAGAAACTTCATCTAGATGTGATATTCTCACACAGAAGGAGGAGTGTACAGAGACTGAGTGGTATAAAGGATGCAAGGTTGATTTTTTTTTTGGCTACTTTCCTCATATCCTAATGTACTAGAGAAAACGCGATTAGGAAGGCGACAAGGTTTAAAATGCAGTGTGCTACAATCATATTTCAGAAGCAAAGAAGTATGCACGCAATGGACAAGTGCCAATGGCTGATGGTTTGAGATCAGATGGCAAAAGGGAACTGAAGAGAATTATTGATCATCTGAAGAGTGATGTCCACAAAGCTGCAGTTTGTGCAGAGGAGACCCAAAAATTCTAGTTAAGTCAGTCTGATGAACACCCATGGGTAAATATCATGAAGTCACATGAAGCTGAAACTGTATCCCAGTTAATCGAGTTAGCAGTTGATGTGCATACTGACAGCAAGCAAATGACATCATTTGCGAATTCATGGCCTAGCCGATCACTGGCAAAAATGCATTCTAGCAACCAGATCTCTGTATACCGTGAACATGGGCTAGATGCATCCTTTTGTGATTTTCAGCCACCGGCATCTGCATTTCATTATCGAGATCCAAATGTGTATCGAGAGATGCTTGACACTGTTGCTGAAGTAGCTATGGAAGCTACTGTTCAAGAAATAATTGATGCTGACTGCTTTTCACTACAAGTTGATGGTTCTGTTGATAAATATTCAGTTGATAACAAATTTATTACTGCTCGTTTTGTGGGGAGGGAAAAGAACATGAAGAACATTTTCCCTCGTGAAAGTCATTCCGAAAAACGTGGGGCTGAAGGATTAATGGATGCTGTACTGACTAATTTCAAATACCTGGGTATTGGCGAGGTGGCAAAGAAGAAGCTGACCGGATTGACTACAGATGGCGAAAGTGCAAATATCGGAAGGAAGTCTGGGTTATGGGCCAAGCTAAATGAATATCTAGGTAGAGATCTTCTTTGTGTATGGTGTGTGGCACATCGATCAGATCTAGCATTTTCTGATTCAGAGGCATCAGTGACTGAGATCAAACATTGGAGAACAAATATCAAAGCTGTAGCATCTTATTACAGAGCTTCTGCAGTTCGAACAGATGAGCTTAAGAAAATTGTTGCAGAATCAGGCTTTGCTTTTTTTAGGTATCCTGAGCACTTTGAGGTCAGATTTGTCGAGCATCTTTTAAATCTGTGTGAATCAGTTTGGAAGAATTTGCCATCCATACCGGCACACTGAAATTCTGTATCCATATAAAAAATTAGCACCCGAAATGAAAAAGCAACAGTAAATGGCTTCCTGAAACTCTGGAAAGAAGGTGGCGACCAAGAGTTTTATTCAGCACTGATGCTTGATCTCCTTCGCCTGTTTGAAAAGCTACAAAAAGATAGTCAGAAATCTATGGCCACGCTCTGTGATATTGAAGTATCTAAAGCTGCTGCAGCAGCTTCAGCAGGTGAAAGTGGAAGAAGAATCTCCCACAATCACTATGTTTCAACAAGGAGGAGTACATCAAGTGTTAGAACTGGAATTGTCTTAGGTGCAAAGGAATATTTGTCTCAAAGACTTGACCTGGAACAAGAGGACACAGTAAAACAAATTAAAGTATTCCTCGAAGGAAAAACAGCTGCACAAATGATTCACTCAACAAAAAAGGTTGTAGAAGGTCTTTTTGGAATAGACTGCATTACTGAATTCTCTGATGAAGTTCTTGGACATTTTTCCTCTGAAAACCTTCCTGTTCCTGGTAACATTACAGACGGAACAGGGAAACTCTTCCACATGTTAAAAATCTCCCAATCCGGAACTGTGTTTTCCAAACTAGTTCAAGCCTATGTCTCACTAACCTCTCACAGTATTGGTCCTGAACGAGCTGTCTCATGCCATACTATTCTCAAAGGCCCTAAACAATCCAGCTACTCAAGAGAGGCCATCAATAGTCGGATGTATATTGCCCTTAACAGTAGTGGGACAGCACACTTTGATCCTAGACCCGCTGTAGCAAAGTTTCTCCAGAAAAAAACAGCGCAGATACAAAGTTCCAGACAAAGAATTATATCAAGATAGGCATTTTATAAAGAAGTTCTTTGACAAGGAGAGTTCAGTTTAATGTCTTTATTTGCGCAACCTGCTCACAAAAAAAGTTTGGAACAAATGAATACATAGAAAAAAATTTATAAATGAGAGAAAAGACAAGAATTACACCGAAGACGACAATAGAGAAGAAGAGGAAGGCAGACAAAGGACTTCCAACCGATAGTTATGCATCTGGAGAGTACTGATCGAGCCTTGCAACAATGAAGGGCGTGGCGCGCCCTGACAACCTCACCTTTGAGCGATTAATACCTTTATAAGGGGGACAAGGTGCCTGATCCTTTTATGCACTCACTGATATGTGATTACTGATCCCATGAAATTCATATCAAAGTAGCATTGACAATATAGTACCTACACTGGGCCCAAGAACTTTGGCAAAACTTTAATCGCGTTTTTCTCAAAACTAGTACAAAATGAACAGAAAAATATTTGTTTGCTTTTATTTTCTGCACGACTTTCATGAAACTTTAGGACATACAAGATCGTATATCGTACTAATATTCTACAAGATGTTTATTTTTTAAACGGCATACTTTTGATATATGGGAAAATTCTCCAAAAACAATTGAAAAAAAAATTACAGATTAACAAAACTAGTCTTCAAGAAAACATCTTGACCATCTGTTAGAATAACAATGAATTATCAGATGTGCGTGTCACAAGGAAATCAGTAAAAAAATGGCTGAGAGAAATTAATTCAAAATATTCATAAAAATTACGAAAAATAATATTCTTAATTTTTCATTTCATCTGATCAGGTTGAAATTTTCATATGATAACAAAGGTACTAATATATATATATATATATATATATATATATATATATATATATATATATATATATATATATATATATATATATATATATATATATATATATATATATATATATATATATATATATATATATATATATATATATATATATATATATATATATATATATATATATATATATATATATATATATATATATATATATATATATATATAAAATATTCATGACCACAGATGCATTTTTAATCCACGGCGGACTTTTTCCTCAAATGTTATATTCGAAAAACTATGTTCCCAAGCATGCAGATCATAATGTAGTTATGATACATGATGAGACCGAAAAGTGTTTCCAAAAAATAAGTACAAGATTATTTAACCCAAAACAACAACCCATAATGTTTGTTGTATCAATAGTTGTACTGCACAACATTTCTCACAAAATTTCAAAAGGTAGGCTATAATATTTAGTTCCCTAGATTCTCATATGCAGTAGCGGATCCAGGGGCGGGGGGGCGTCCTCCCCCCCCCCTTTGGACCTAAATTGCGCCCTTTCAAAGATTCACTGAGATCTGGGCGGGTATCATTCCTGTGAACACAACTACTAGCCTACTAATGATAATGATAATAATAATAACAACACTACTACTACAACTACTATTACTACTACTACTACTACTACTACTACTACTACTACTACTACTACTACTACTACTACTACTACTAATAATAATAATAATAATAATAATAATAATAATAATAATAATAACCTATCTGATCGCCAGTATGGGTTCCGCAAGGGGCGTTCTACTGGGGGGAGGGGAGGATTGCTCACTCTTGCACGAGGGAGCACGGGCCTTTGCCAAAGGCGGCCCGTAGCAGGGAGCCGACAGACCGACTCTATCGGCGATCGAAATCTAGCCGACCAAGTCGGTCTGTCGACGAGGACTGGCTTGTCTCTGTTCTACTGGGGATCTTCTTGCTCTCTTAACTGACTCTTGGTCATCCTCTCTTAGCCGTTTCGGTGAAACTTTCTCTCTTGCTCTAGACATATCGGAAGCTTTCGATAGAGTTTGGCACAAATCTTTGCTCTCTAAACTGCCCTCTTTCGGATTCCATCCTTCTCTCTGTTCCTTTATCTTCACTTTCCTTTCCTGCCGCTTTATCTCAGCTGTGGTAGACGGTCACAGTTCTTCCCCTAAACTTATCAACAGTGGTGCTCCACAGGGTTCTGTCCTATCAACCACTCTCTTCCTGTCATTCATCAATGATCTTCTTTCCATAACAAACTGTCCTATCCACTCATACGCATTATTCAACTTCTTTCAACAGAAGACCCTCTCAACAGGAATTACAAGACTCCAGACTGGAGGTTGCAGAACGCTTGACCTTAGACCTTGCTATCATTTCCGATTGGGGTAAAAGGAACCTTGTGTCCTCCAATGCCTCAAAAACCCATTTTCTCCACCTATCAACTCGACACAATCTTCCAAACACCAATCCCCTATTCTTCGACAACACCCAGCTGTCACCTTCTTCAACACCAAATATCCTCGGTCTATTTTTAGCTCGAAATCTCAAGTGGAAACTTCACATCACATCTCTTACTAAATCAGCTTCCTCGAGGTTGGGCGTTCTGTATCGTCTCCGCCAGTTCTTCTTCCCCGAACAGATGTTTTCCATATAGAGGAGCCTTTTCCGTCCTCGTATGGAGTATACATCTCACGTGTGGGGGGGCTCCACTCACACAGCTCTCTTGGACAGAGTGGAGTCTAAGGCTCTTCGTCTCATCAGCTCTCCTCCTCTTACTAATAGTCTTCTACTTCTTAAATTTCGCCGCCATGTTGCCTCTCTTTCTATCTTCTATCGATATTTTCATGCTGACTGCTCTTCTGAACTTGCTAACTGCATGCCTCCCCTCCTCCCGCGGCCTCGCCACACACGACTTTCTACTCAAGCTCATCCCATTACTGTCCAAATCCCTTACGCAAGAGTTAAACAGCATCTTCACTCTTTCATCCTTCACGCTGGTAAACTCTGGAACAATCTTCCTTCATCTGTATTTCCTCCTGCCTACGACTTGAACTCTTTCAAGAGGAGGGTATCAGGACACCTCTCCTCCCGAAATTGACCTCTCTTTCGGCCACCTCTTTTAATTCTTTTTAGGAACAGCGAGTAGCGGGCTTTTTTATTATTGTTTCCTTTTTTATGCCCTTGAGCTGTCTCCTTTGTTGTAAAGAAATATATATATTCATAAATGTAAGAAGGCAAACAGGTATTCGAACATGGAAAAAGGAAAAGACACGAAAAGCACACTAATAAAACAGGCAAACAGGTACATAAACAAGAATTAACACGAAACACGATCAAACAGACGAAAAAAATATGGAAAAAAATTACTGGAAAAACAGAAAAAAATTACATTTATGAAAAAAAACATGCAATAAATTGCACAAACACAGAATGAAAAAAAAGTAAGAACACATGCATAAACACACACACACACACACACACACACACACACACACACACACACACACACACACACACACACACACACATCCGGAGGTAGGAAGACACCTACCGAACGGGCGTGAACTACTCCCGGTGAGGATATATGGGAAGCGAGGAGGGTACTGAAGCCCTTCAAAGACCCTTCCCATGTCCTCACTAACCGTTTCCCTTTTGTCTCATCAACACCAGAGAGCAGTTCAGCATTCTCTCTAAAGACAGTTCCTCTCTCTTTTTACACCATACTACATTCACACAACACACACACCTTTTCCCAAAATTCAAAATTCAAAATGATGAAAAACAACACTGCCTCGGAGTCCCCGCCTGGGGGGGGGACCATAAATTTCCCCAGGGAGGACTCCCCTTCTGGCTGCCGAATTGAGAGGTGTCCTGATAACTCCTCGAACCTCCTCCTTATCAATTTCTGCAACATTCGTGGTCTTCGTTCTAATTTTCATTCTCTGGAACACCATCTCTCCTCCTCTAAACCTCATCTTCTCTTCCTCACCGAAACACAGTTTCTGAGGCTACTGACAGCAATCTCTACTCTGTTCCCTCCTACTATCTCTATCCTAAATTTCAATCCAGAGTTGGATGTTGCGTCTACGTGCGCAACGACATCACTTGCTCTTGTGCCCACGACCTTGACTCTTCTGAATTTTCCACCATCTGGCTAAGACTTCAATGTCATTCTATTACTAAATATATCTGTGCTGTTTATCTCTCACCTAACTCTACTAACTATGTAAAATTCTTTGACTATTTGAATTCTAAAGTGGAGCACATCTTGACTCACTCTCCCTTCCCTGAAATCTCCATCTTGGGAGATTTCAATGTTCACCACCAGCTTTGGCTTTCATCCTCTTTCACTGACCAGCCTGGTGAACAAGCCTACAACTTTGCTCTCCTCAACGACCTAGAGCAGTTGGTTCAGCACCCTACACGTATCCCCGACCGTCTTGGAGAAAGGCCCAACATTCTAGACCTCTACCTTACCTCTAATCCTTCTGCTTACTCTGTCAAACTGTTCTCTCCGTTGGGCTCCTCCGATCATATCCTTATTTCTGTTTCCTGTCCTATTGCTCCTGAATTCTACGCTCAAACTTTCTGTAAGAACTCCACCATGGACGATTCTGGGCATATTCCTCTTATTCATCCCCCCTCTGACTCCTTTATGCCTGTTATTAAGATTCTTCCAAGTGATGTTTTCTATGCCCTCTCTGGCCTCAACTCTCAGAAGGCTTATGGACCTGATGGAATGCCTCCTATTGTCCTTAAAAACTGTGCTTCCGTGCTGACACCCTGCCTGGTCAAAGTATTTCGTCTCTGCCTATCAACATCTACATTTCCTTCCTGGTGGAAGTATGCCTTTGTACAGCCTGTGCCTATGAAGGGTGACCGTTCCAATCCCTCAAACTACCGCCCTATAGCTTTACTTTCCTGTCTATCTAAATCTTTTGAATCAATCCTTAACCCTTTAGCAGCGAGGGCCTTGATTCTGAATGCTCCCTCTAAGCGAGTTAATTTTGAAAAATATCACTAACGCAAATCATTATATAACACATATCAACGCACTCGTCATCAGTTTCTGCAGCCTCCAAAAATATTTACCTCTACTAAAGTACTTTATTAATCACTTAATAATACGTATAAATTACAGCGCGCCAGTAACTCTCCGTAGGCGTTCGACAGGTGGTCTAAAGAAAACGAGCCCGTTTTGAGGGAGACGTAAATAAGGATAAATAAATATATTCCTCATGAGAGGTCCTGACATCTGGTGACAGTCCTCGGAACCTCAACCTTCTCGCCTTGCTCCCAAGGGTTTAGCTGAACCTCTCTCTCTCTCTCTCTCTCTCTCTCTCTCTCTCTCTCTCTCTCTCTCTCTCTCTCTCTCTCTCTCTCATTATTCATACAATTCAATCGACTAATAAGCCATGGCAAGATTCAAAAGATAGGTGTGTGTGTGTGGGGGGGGGGGGTACCCAGTGATTATTATTTTTTTTTTTTAATTTCCGAAAAAATAGCTGCATTTGTATCCATGCATTTCTTTTTGGAGACGGCGTTGTGAAAGGCCCTCGCCCGTCTGATTGCCCTGTGGGACTAGGGGAAGGTAATTAGGTCTGAGTTTGACCACGAAGGGCACCCTTGGGAGTACTTTGTTTATTCCTTTTTCTCGTTTTTATGAGTAGCTTGTGTTCTTTATTTTAGAGGAAAGAAGTGTGTGTGTGTGTGTGTGTGTGTGTGTGTGTGTGTGTGTGTGTGTGTGTGTGTGTGTGTGTGTTCTTTGTCCATGGTGTAAATCAGAATGTAAAAAATAAAGAAAGAAAAAAGAGAGAGCAAAAAATAGTTTACCACCAAATGAACAGGCTTGAGTCGTTTTTTGTGGTATGTCATCCACAACGAAAGAATAGAAAGGAAAATATTACTAATGTAGCTTCATATCTTGTGTGATATTATGAAAATTAGCCGCTGTACATAGCTCAGTGATGTATTGTGCTCTGAAATGACTACCAGATATCCGCCTACACTGACCAGGAAGGAATCGAACTACGAGCTTCCCAGGCGAAAGTGAGCATTATACCGACTGAGCTACCGCGGCTATGTTGCAATTTCATCAAATCTTACTTTCGTTTCAACACTCTCTCTCTCTCTCTCTCTCTCTCTCTCTCTCTCTCTCTCTCTCTCTCTCTCTCTCTCTCTCTCTCTCTCTCCAGGAGCAGGCACCAAAAGAAGTCGCTCTAAGTAGTCATGCTGGTTTACGTACGCTAGTTCGTGTCAAGAGCCTTGCATGATGAAGGCACGAGTCGACGATTTTTTTAGAAATACAATAAATCAAGAATGTATATATAGAATGAAAACCTCACCTCCATCACAACAGAAGATTCATCAACGCTTTCTACTTTTGCAAGGTAACTAACTACAGTGATGTTTTGTATTCTAATCCTTATATATATATATATATATATATATATATATATATATATATATATATATATATATATATATATATATATATATATATATATATATATATAAAATTGTAAATTATATTTTTCATATGGCTACTGATTGAGAATGTGCAAGCATTTCCTCATGTAACACTGAATTATAAAGTTTACAGGTGACTATATATTGATGATATACTATGATTTATTATTGTAAACCTCGTTCCATGCAAAGTGTGTGTGTGTGTGTGTTTGTGTGTGTGTGTGTGTATAGGCCTATGCTCCCTCGCGTTATCTACATGGGAGGGGAGGGTGGAAGCGAGGTACCCTCGTATGGCAGAGAGAGAGAGAAGGCAGTACTGGCAACATTAGAACACTGCGCCAGCACAGATAACAATCCTGCTCATCACATGTGCCCTGAAGGCGAGGATACTTGGTGCTTTTATAACAGACTTATTCATGAGAATAAAGATATACCTGCTGGTATTCATCAGCAGAAAGTTGGCCACCCCATAAGAGAAGACATAAAGGAGGAGCTGTTGCAGGTGTACAAAAGATTTATCACAGACGAACTCCTGTCAAGGTGCAGTGGCTTCACGCAAAATGCTAATGAAAGCCTAAATGCACTCATATGGACAATGGCACCGAAGACCAGATTCTTCCACAGTGTAAGAATGAACTATCTTGTTGGAAAGGCAATTACAAAATTCAACTTTGGATATACAAGGACCCTCCATGAACACCTTGGAGCAGTCGGCATGGAAATGGCAGAAAAACATGATAGAAGAAGTACTTCTCAGTACCTAAAAAGACAAAAACAAAAAGAAGAAAGAAGAGGAAAGAAATCAAAAGACGCAAGGAAAGAAGAAAAATTGAGGGCAAAGGAAGGTACAAGTTATGAAGCTGGAGGATTCTAACTTGTACATTTCTGGGTAGAAGTATAGCTGAGGAGGAGAGGGAAGCGGCCCACCCCTGGTAAAACTAAACCCCTCTCCATTGAAACAGCTACTTCGAAGATCCCCCTGGGGTGAGACGAGTAAAACTTGTCGGTAAAGGCCAAAATAAAATGAAATATATAATAAACTCTCTCTCTCTCTGCGCATGTGTGTGTGTGTGTGTGTGTGTGTGTGTGTGTGTGTGTGTGTGTGTTGGGGGGGAAGGGAAATTTGAAACAAGCGCTTATCATCCGTATGATAGCCTAAACCTCCGCAGACACCTAGCAAGTTCTCTCTCTCTCTCTCTCTCTCTCTCTCTCTCTCTCTCTCTCTCTCTCTCTCTCTCTCTCTCTCTCTCTCTCTCTCTCTCTCTCTCTCGTTTTTTGTTGCCAGTTGTCGCCTGTTGCGAGATGACGCATTACCATTTACCAGCAATTAGTCGCTCACAACCACTGACCCCGGAAGGAAGTTCAAGGAACCATGGAGGGGAAACAGACCAAAGTAAGTGTGTGTGCGTGCGTGCGCCAACACTATGTATACTCTCAAACATTCATCCATGTCATCCACGAAATATTGTAGGAAAGATTACAAATTCATTTTTACATCTTTATGCTAAATTCATTTCATTTCATCAGTCTGACGGAGAGCTCATGCCTCCTCCACGAGCCCCACCGAGGAGAGCTGCCGCCCGACCAAGGAGGGCTGCCACTCCACCCCTACCACCTCAGCCACCAGCACCGGAGGATGTCCCACGCCTTCGAAGATCATTTGCTTTTATGGTAAGATTGTTTTGTGGTCTTAGTAAAGTATCATTCAAAACAAACACACACACACACACACACACAGAAGACATCATTCTAACGTCTGGCTGATAACTGGGTAAAACCAGCAGCAGCAGCGGACCGTGAGTGAATTCATGTCACAATACACGTACATTCATGTCTGTCTCTCTCTCTCTCTCTCTCTCTCTCTCTCTCTCTCTCTCTCTCTCTCTCTCTCTCTCTCTCTCTCTCTCTCTCTCTCTCTCTCTCTCTCTCTCTCTCCCCTCCTTCCCTCTCTTCCTCCCTCCCTCTTTCCATGCCTCCCATCCCCTTTCCTCCCCTCCCTTCCCTGATTCTCTCTCTCTCTCTCTCTCTCTCTCTCTCTCTCTCTCTCTCTCTCTCTCTCTCTCTCTCTCTCTCTCTCTCTCTCTTCCTCTCCTCCTCCTCCCTCCTCCTCCTCCTCCTCCTCCCTCCTCCTCCCCTCTCTCTCTCTCTCTCTCTCTCTCTCTCTCTCTCTCTCTCTCTCTCTCTCTCTCTCTCTCTCTCTCCCATATCAGTGTATGTGTGATTTATCAACCCCTTTTTCCTATCTGTATGTTTCCCCTCATATTTTGTAAATTCATTTGTTTCTTTCCCGTTTCTTCCCAGGAATCCAAGACAAGAGACGTGGGGACCCAGACTCCCGTTTCTTCCCAGGACTCCAAGACAAGAGACGTGGGGACCCAGACTCCACACTGGTACCCTAGGAATAGGGCACACTCTCCGAGTTGTAAATAAAATAAAGTATATAGTAAATTTGTATTTTACTTATTATTACCTTTTCCATTGTTTGGTCAATGTGGTTCGGTACACCATTTCGGACTTGTCCAGCAACTCCACTTCAACCCCGAAAGCCAAGGAAGGCCCAGCCCAGGGATGTGAGGATGTGAGGGGCGTATCTAAATAAAATGACAACATTTGATACTGACTTTTATTTATCTTTTGTCACGTTTGATCAGCGTGGTTTGTATAATATATATATATATATATATATATATATATATATATATATATATATATATATATATATATATATATATATATATATATATATATATATATATATATATATATATATATATATATATATATATATATATATATATATATATATATATATATATATATATATATATATATATATATATATATATATATATATATATATATAACAACAACAATAATAATAATAATAATAATAATAATAATAATAATAATAATAATAATGATAATAATGATAATAATAATAATAATGATAATAATGATAATGATCATTACAATAATTATAATGATAATAATAATAATAATAATAATAATAATAATAATAATAATAATATTAATAATAATAATAATAATAATAATAATAATAATAATAATAATAATAATAATGATAATAATAATAATAATAATAATAATAATAATAATAATAATAATAATGATAATAATAATAATAATAATAATAATAATAATAATAATAATAATAATAATAATAATAATAATCATAATAATCATAATAATAATAATAATAATAATCATAATCATAATAATAATTATAATAATTATAATAATAATGATAATAGTAATAATAATAATAATAATAATAATAATAATAATAATAATAATAATAATAATAATAATAATAATAATAATCATAATAATAATAATAATGATAATAATAATAACGATTATAATAATAATAATAATAATAATAATAATAATAATAATAATAATAATAACAATCATAATAATAATAATAATAATAATAATAATAATAATAATAATAATAATAATAATAATAATAATAATAATAATAATAATAATAATAATAATAATAATAATAATAATAATAATAATAATAATAATAATAATAATAATAATAATAATGATGATGATAATAATAATGATAATAATGGTAATAATAATAATAAAAACAACAACAACAACAACAACAACAACAACAATAATAATAATAATAATAATAATAATAATAATAATAATAATAATAAACAGGTTATTAGGGGGATGGATTGGATGGATGGATTGAGAGAGAGAGAGAGAGAGAGAGAGAGAGAGAGAGAGAGAGAGAGAGAGAGAGAGAGAGAGAGAGAGAGAGAGAGAGAGAGAGAGAGAGAGAGAGAGAGAGAGAGAGAGAGAGAGAGAGAGAGAGAGAGAGAGAGAGAGAGAGAGAGAGAGAGAGAGAGAGAGAGAGAGACACACACACACACACACACACACACACACACACACACACACACACACACACACACACACACACACACACACACACACACACACATTGTAGGATAAATCCTAAAAGTTTACAAGGTTGTGGAAGGCCTCATAGCAATCTCCCACGCACAAGGGAACGTTGCATTCCTTGCACATGATGGTGATCCTTGTGCGTTTTTGTGGGCGCCTGGTCGTGTGCTTACATACATAGCACTGTTTGCTGACCCTCCTCCCGTTAACTATCTCGGTGTATACAGGTGTGTGGCGGTTTGAGGGTTGCAGTCGGTAGAGCAGCTGAGCTGGACGGCGACCCATAGTGGCCGAGGTTAGCTCGCCGTACTTCTCGAGGAGCTGCATGGCTGTGTTATAGACAAACTGACGCAACATGATCTTCTTGGTGGGTGTTGGCTCATGTGTGGCAAGCCACATGTTGTAGGCATTGAGCATAGTCATGTCTATCAGATGGAAGAACAACTTGACATTCTATCTGGTAGACCTTCTCATACACTCAATGCCTGTGATCTGGCCGTCACACTTGTCCACCATCCTCATATTCATAGTGTAGTCGTGAACTACATCTGGCTTCCAAATCTCCTTCCTCGTCCCCCAGTGGCGTTTGCCAGTGTATGCCATAGCTCCTGTGTGGACGGTAGAGAGAAGGTGGACGTCACGCTTGTCGCTCCATCTCAAGGCCAGTAACTTGCCAGCCTTTTCTTTTTGAGTGTACATGTCCTTCTTCCTGCCTCGGGTGCGAGTCGTGTCATCATTGGCTGGTTTGCTGGGGTCGTCAACTATGGTCTTTTGTACGTCGAACTTTGGCATAAACTTTCTGTTCCGCCGTACGGTTCCACAAGATCCCGTGTTGTTGTCGTGCAGGAACTGACACAAAGCAGGGCTGGTATACCAATTGTCTGTGTAAAGAATATGACCCTTACCGAAGTATGGTGCCATCATCTTACAGACGACGGCACCAGACTTTCCCCTAGGATCTTTCTTACTGACAGTTGGTATATCAGTCTGTGCGCCTGCATACACAAGCACGTCAAGCACGATTCCTGTATCACAGTCGCAAAGAACAAAAGTTTAATGCCAAAGCGATGTCTTTTGTCGGAATGTACTGCTTGAAGGAGAGGCGACCCTTGTGCAGGACAAGTGACTCGTCAATAACCAGCTTTTGAAAGGGATGGAAATATTTCTGATACCGTGCAACGATCATTGAAATTATTTCATTCACTTTCCTAAGCGCCATTGTCGTTAGAATTTTCCTGTTACTAAAGTTCAGAAAACCAAGCAACAACAAAAATCTGTCACGAGTCATATACTTCCCGTACAGAGGGTGGCAAGAGTGTCATTACGCCAGTAATCCTGCACATAATGCTTCTTGCACAGAGGCATCAGCAGGATCAGGAGATAAAGACAATCAACTCCCTTGCCGTTGTATCCTCCATTTCAGTGACCTGGAAGTGGGTGGAAGACCATTCATTCACTCCCACACCAAACGAAAATGGTCGTTGGTATGATGGGCAACAAATGACATCAACTCATCATCCAAGTAGGCACGGAAAAAGTCACTCTCATTTGACTGGTCGTTGCAAGGCCAGTCTCTCGTCACGCCACTCCTGTCAGAGCAAAACTCGTGCAGGTCAGGTACGAAGTCTGACCCTTCTGACCAAGCAAATGAGAAGTCTGGGGTCTCAGGCAACGGCACTTCTCTGTTCCGGTGGTCATCCTCACCTTCACGCAGTTCATTGTCCCTGTCACTTTCACTGTCACTGTCAAAGTCACTGTCACTGTCACTGTCACTGTCACTGTCACTGTCCAGAACAAATTCAGAGTCAGAGATGTCGTTGTCGTTACCATCCGTGAAAAAACAGCAGTCTCATGTACTTGTCGGGTTGCACAGGACGTCGGCGAGGTGCGGGCCTGTACCCCGAAGGACCTGGGGCATGACTGCTTGCAGCGGCAGTACCTGAGAAAGGAGGAATTGGTGTCATAGAGATTCATGAAGTAGATAAACCAAATATCGATCAATACATCTATAGTTTACATCAGTAACAATTCACACACAAAAAAATACCATACCTTTGGGACCTTGGGTTGCAGCTTTAGGCATATTTCCAGAGGGAGATCCATTGGCGACATTACCTGGAAGAGGATGAGCATAATGTTACGACGCTTCATGATATACGTAAAATAAATCACTTATAATTTTATAAACCTGTTTACCCCATGCATTTCATCTACGGGAAGAAAAACCTCAATATGAATATAAAGTGAAGACAAGAGAGAAAATAATAGGCGGACAAAAAATAGTATGATGAGGAGGATGGCAACCCCACATAACATAATATGATATCATTACGTACACATTCTCTCTCTCTCTCTCTCTCTCTCTCTCTCTCTCTCTCTCTCTCTCTCTCTCTCTCTCTCTCTCTCTCTCTCTCTCTCTCTCTCTCTCTCTCTCTCTCTCCGTATGATACGTGGCCTACGACACTAATAAAACATTGACTTCGTTCATCAATTACATATACTTTACATCAGTAGCAATTCACAAAAATATACATACCACTGGGACCTTGGGCTGCAGCTCTAGGCACAGTTCCAGAGGAAGATCCATTGACCACATTACCTAAGAGAGGAAGAACATTTGTTACGACGCTTCATGACAGACGTACAAGAAATTATTTATAATTTTATAAATATGTTTGCCCCATGTATTCCATCTAAAGGAAGAAATGACACCATATAAATGCAATATCTATCTATCTATCTATCTATCTATCTATCTATCTAGAGAGAGAGAGAGAGAGAGAGAGAGAGAGAGAGAGAGAGAGAGAGAGAGAGAGAGAGAGAGAGAGAGAGAGAGAAAAAAAATAATGAAATCAGCGTGGTGCTCTGGTGGAGGGCTTGCGAGGGTGGCAGGGACGAGGAGGGGAAAGGTGGTTGGGGTGTGAGAGGGAGGGAGGGAGGAAGATACTGGAAGATGTCCATTACTGAACACACACACACACACACACACACACTCCCTCCCTCCCTAATTAGCCTCACCGCTCCGCCCCTTCTAAATCACCAGGTGGACACTAATGTCCCAATAGGCATGCTTTCCTTCGGGGTCGCGTAGTCATTTAATTTTTTCCTAGTAATATTCTCTCTCTCTCTCTCTCTCTCTCTCTCTCTCTCTCTCTCTCTCTCTCTCTCTCTCTCTCTCTCTCTCTCTCTCTCTCTCTTGGTGACACGCTCGCGCGCGAAATTGAGATGTTCGTATATTATTTTAGTGTTACGTGGATTATTATTTATTATTATTCTTTAGGCTATTCTGACAAATATTATTCATAGATAGAAGTAGTATTGTACTATATAGTCTTTCATAATGCACAGATTGTTGTTACTGAAGGGGTAAAAAAATGGTAACATCCATTGTCAACGCTTTTCAGGTGTTGCTGCTCTGTTGGCTCATTTTAGGCCGTGGGCTACAAATATTGTCTTTAGTACTTCAGAGGTTAGCTGTCATCTCGGGAGGACCTCGACCATTTTAGTGGGCAGTGGTGGGAGGAGGGGAGGAGGCAGAGAGATGGTTGAGGCGTGATGAGTGAAGAATGGAGGAAGGGAGGGGAGGGAGGTAATTAGGGGAGGAAATGTGGTGAGAGGAGTGAAGCAGGGTGAGAGAAGGTGGGCGGGAGGGCGGAGGAGCGATAAAACAAGGAAAAGACAATAACAATGATGATAAATATAATTATAGCAATACTAAATATTATTATTATTATTATTATTATTATTATTATTATTATTATTATTATTATTATTATTATTATAATTATAACTATAAATGAGTACAACTTCTACTATTACTACTACTACTACTACGGGCCTCCATCTATTAGAGTTGCGTTGTGAGCGGTATATTTTCTCATATCCTTTCACAAAGCAATTCATTGGCCCCACCCCGCCAATGACTGTGGCCGACAACCATCTTTATTTAATATTACAAACTTTACTAAACATTTTATTTTTACTACTACTACTACTACTTATCCGCCTCCTCCTCCTCCTCCTACTACTACTACTACTACTACTACTACTACTACTACTTCTACTACTACTACTACTACTACTACTACTACTACTTCTCCTACTACTACTACTACTACTACTACTACTACTTCTCCTCCTCCTCCTACTACTACTACTACTTCTCCGCCTCCTCCTCCGCCTCATAAGAACATAAGAACATAAGAACGCAGGAGTCTGCAAGAGGCCGGTAGGCCTGTACGAGGCAGCTCCTTTGACCCTAAGCTCCCGTGTATCTAACCCCACCTAACATCGCTGTCCATGAATTTATCTAGTCTATTTTTGAATGTGACAATTGTATTGGCACTCACCACATGACTGCTAAGCCTATTCCACTCATCCACCACCCTGTTAGTAAACCAATTTTTGCCTATGTCCCTGTTGAATCTGAATTTATCCAGTTTAAACCCGTTACTTCGTGTCCTACCCGGTTCTCTTACCAACAAAACCTTATGAATGTCTCCCTTATTAAAGCCCTTCATCCATTTATAAACCTCGATCATGTCTCCACGCACCCTTCGCCTTTCTAGAGAATGCAAGTTTAACTGTTTGAGTCTTTCCTCGCATGGCAAGTTTCTCAACCCCTGAATCATCTTAGTCATCCTCCTCTGCACCGATTCTAACATTTTGATATCCATTCTATAGTAGGGTGACCAGAACTGAACCGCATAGTCAAGATGAGGTCTAACTAATGCTAAATATAGTTTGAGGAAGACTTCGGGGCTTCTGTTGCTTACGCTCCTTGAAATAAATCCCAGTACCCTATTAGCTCGATTTCTAGCTTGAGTGCATTGTGCCCTTGGACGGAGATCAGAGCTCACTAAGACCCCTAAATCCCTCTCGCACCCAGACCTACTTATGAGAGTGTCATTTAAGCAATAGTTATGTGAGGGGTTGTTCCTACCTACACTCAGAATACTGCACTTCCCTACATTGAACTCCATCTGCCATTTACCCGCCCAGTCATATAATCTGTTGAGTTCACCTTGGCGAATACTAGCGTCCTGATCCGACTCAATTACTCTACCGATCTTGGTATCATCTGCAAATTTACTAACATCACTACCAATTCCTGTGTCTAAGTCATTGATATAAATAATAAACAAAAGTGGACCTAATACCGAGCCTTGTGGGACCCCACTTGTAACACATCCCCATTCAGATCTTTTACCATTGATTTGCACTCTTTGCTTCCTATTGCTAAGCCACGCCTTGACCCAGTTCAAAACTTTACCCTCTACTCCGTGAGCCTGTAATTTAAGCAACAGTCGTTGGTGAGGAACTTTGTCAAACGCTTTACTAAAATCAAGATAGATTACATCATAATTTTCATCTCTGTCAACCGCCTCAAATACTTTATTGTAGAAGGACAAGAGATTGGTGAGGCATGACCTACCTTTTGTGAACCCATGCTGCGAGTCGTGAATTAAGCTATGTTTCTCTAAATGCTCCCGAATGTTCCTGGCTATTATGGACTCCAGCATCTTCCCTATAACCGATGTCAAGCTAATTGGGCGATAGTTTGAAGCAACTGACCTGTCCCCCTTTTTAAAAATCGGCGTCACATTAGCAACTTTCCATTGGCTCGGCACATAGCCAGTATTTACCGACATCTTAAAGATGTCGGTTAGTGGGTCACTGATTATATCACCTAACTCCTTTAATACCCTCGGAAATATCCCATCAGGACCTGGCGACTTGTTCTTCTTAAGCTTATCTATCTCATCCTGAACTACTTGCCTGGTAATGATTATATCCCTCAATTTATCGCCATCCCCGCCCTCGTACACCTGAACTCTTTCCGGTATAGTCGTTCGATCCTCCTGTGTGAATACTGAAAGGAAGTAGTCGTTCAACAATGTGCTCATATTTTCGTAATTTTCTACTAGCTCCCCTGTGTTTGTTTTCAGCGGTCCAATTTTCTCCCGTGTTTTTGTTCTATACATCTGAAAGAAGCCCTTAGGATTACTTTTCGCCTCATTTGCTACTTTGATCTCATAGTTTTTTTTTTGCTATCCTGGTGTTTTTCTTAACTAATCTAGATAGTTCGACGTACCGGCCCCTGAGATGTGTTTCCCCATTCTTTATTTTCTGATAAATTCCCTTCTTTAACCCAATCTCGTGTTTTAGTCCACGAGTCATCCACTTAGGATCATTGTTTTCTTTTCTAAGTGTTCGCTGTGGTATATGCTGTTCTTGCCCCTCTACTATTACTCTAACTAAATTATTATAAGACGTTTCTACCTGGTTCTCCTGGCTCTTCAATCCGCAGTTCTGGCCCTCATGAATCCCTAAATTATCCCAGTTTACCCCTTCAAGATGTCTTCGAAGCCCCTCGTAGTTTGCTCTTCTAAAATCTGGCACTAACACTGGGTTTGGTTCGCGGGTTACCGCCCAGTCTAAGCTAAAACGAACCGTTCTGTGATCACTATTTCCTAACTCTCCGCCCACCTCCAACTCACGTAGCAAGTTCCCATTATTGGTTAGGACTAAGTCTAATATGTTATCTCTTCTGGTAGGCTCAGTAACTACCTGCTTAAGGAAATTATCTTGTATAACTTCAAGAAAGTCCTCGGCTTCCAGGTCACCCACTAGATCTTCCCAGTCTATATTCTTATAATTAAAGTCCCCCATTACCCAGACATTTCTACTCATACTCGCCCTGCCAATCTCTTGTAGTAATATACTCGTGTCCTGCCTGTTAAGGTTGGGTGGCCTGTATATAACTCCTCGAGTTAGTTTTCTTTCCCTTTGTAAACGTCCACCCAAACTGATTCTGAATCCATGTTAGTTTTGACTGAGTTGTTAACTAAACATTTAAGTGAGTCTTTAACATATAGCGCAACTCCACCTCCCTTTCTGCCCCTTCTGTCTTTGTGAAACATCTGATAACCCGTTATTTCAAATTCTGATCTAAAATTTCTATTAGCAGTGTCTATCCATGTCTCAGTGATCGCTATTATGTCAAAATTTTCTGAACAAGCTTCACCCCTTAGTAAGTCTATCTTGTTTCTGAGGCTCCTGCTGTTAGTATAGAAGATTCTTAGCCCGTCCTCTGTTACTCCTCTAGAATTACTTCTAAGCTGCCTGGTTATATTATGAGCTAGATGTCCCCTCCCATTACTCCTCCCATTGCTCCCATTACTCCTCCCCCCCTCGCCTATACTAAAAAATCCCTCAGGGTACCAAGTGCTCGCTCAAGGGAGTCTGAGAGCCTCAACACCCTTGAACGTCAAGTGTATCCCATCACGGGCGTAGAGGGCGTCGTTGCCAAAGAAGAGGTCCCAATTGTCGACGAACAGCCACCCATTGCGCTCGCAGTGCTCAGCAAGTCTGCTGTTCACTGCTATCGCCCTGGACAGCCATCCATCGCCAACGCCCCTCCTTGGCAGGACGCCGCACACTACTGGCGACCCACCAGCGTCACGTATCCTGCCTAACAATTCTCTAAAACGCCTGAGAAGGTCCTCGCTTGGCACACGAGAAACGTCGTTTCCGCCACAGCTGAGAAAGACAATGGGGTTCGATCCCTCGCTTGCCATACACGCCTCAATCCTGTCTGATATATGGCCCACCCCTGGGAAACACACCCTCGTCCTGTTCTTATCCTTGGAGCAAAAATACCTGTCAACATAACGAACCTGACTATCACCAACAACAAGAACCCGACGGTCGGAAGGGGGGCCAGGAGGGGTGGGTGAAGGGTGGAGGGGAGAGCGGAAAGGGAGGGGAGGGACCTGCTGTGAAGAACGAGGAGAAATTGTGGAAGAGGTGGAAGGTGGAAAGGGGGAGGAGGAGGAGGAAGAGGAAGAAGGAGAAAGGGAGGGTGAGGAACGGACGAGGAGAGGGAGGAGGAAGAGGGGGAAAGGGAAGGTAAGGGACAGGTGTTGGAGGGAGGGACGAGCGAGGAGGCGGAGGACAAGGAGGAGAAAGAGGGAGAGGAGGAGGAGGAGGAGAGTGGGCGGGAAGAGGGAGAGGGGAGACGGAAGAGGAAGGCGAGGAATTGGGGGCGGAGGAGGAGGAGGAGGGGGAGGAGGAGGAGGAGGAGGAGGAGGAGGAGGAGGAGGAGTAGGTGAAAGGGAGAGTGAGGTGGGGGAGGGAGGGACGGACGAGGAGAGGGAGGAGGAAGAGGGGGAAGGAGAAGGTGAAGGACAGGTGTGGGAGGGAGGGACGAGCGAAGAGGCGGAGGACAAGGAGGAGAAAGAGGGAGAGGAGGAGGAGGAGGAGGGTGGGCGGGGAGGGAGAGGGGGACGGAAGAGGAAGGCGAGGAGGAGGAGGAGGAGGAGGAGGAAGAGGAGGAAGAAGAGGAGAAGGAGGGGTGGGAAGCGGGGAGATCGGAGATGGTCGAGGAGGAGGAGGAAGAGGATGGAAGGGGCTGCTGTGTGAGTTAAGACAATACTAGAGGAGAGGAGGACGAGGAAGAAGAGGAAGAGGAAGGGGAGGAGGAGGAGGCGGGGCTTGTTGCTGCTGCACTAACCAGTAAGTGTACCTGGGCGGCGAGAGTCGTAACCCTATTCTCTAACTCTATGATCCTCTGATCATCCTTCTGAGTCTTAACGCAGAACCTACAAACGTCCTTGGAAAGAAAGTACTGCTTGGCCATGCGAAGGCCACACCCAGAACAACGCTTGAGGGACGTCATGGTGAAGATATGGGCGAGGCAAGACGGAAACAATTAGGCGCGTTAAGACGATAACAAAGTACGCAGCTGCGGGGAGTAGGGTGGAGTGAAAAACAAAATTTTCGAAATTCCATATGCAATAGTGATTTTTGTTTGATATGTCAATAGCCATTATCTGTGTTAGAAGCATTTTGAATTTAAACAATTTTCTTAGGTGCCCCAAAGAGCATAAAACTGTATTGAATGTTTTTTTTTATTTCTCTACATACTTCCCTTATAGTTTTCACAGTGCCCACAGTTAAATCTTGTATAATGGCATAAATATCATAGTTACACCTTACATACTCATATAAACCAGTTTTCTGCGAAAATTTACCAACAGGTATTATTCAGGAAATATAACTCGTATGGTAGGCTACGATACGTCTTAGTTAGCAGTTGCTAGTTGTTGTATTCCCATCAGTGACACAGAAACACTCAGTGAGGGAGGAGTGTGCTGCATTCGCTCTACTTTAAAGCAATATTTAGAATTGTCAATTATTGGTTTATTTTCTTTTTTTTATTATTTACAGTATTTCGTTACTTTGTTTCAGGCTAGATCACTACAATGGCAGCAACCCGGAAAATGATAGACTGTCCCATATTTGGCAGCTTTAGTGATTTAAGTGGTAGAATGCTTCCCACTTATGAAGATATGATGAAGTGTTACCTATATGAGAGACACCAGATGCAACAGCTTACTAAGAAAGATCCTGCAGTCAATGACATTGCAAATATTGTAAGTAAGAAAATAGAGTCTCTGTGGAAAAAGCCTCAATCCCATGTGTTTCTCATGATCGCATTAAGAAAATGATACTAGATTATCATAAGAAGTACCGATGCATTCTGAAATCAATGAAATGTAGAAAAGATGTGCCTTCATACAAACGTAAGTGTGACCAATTCAGAGATCATGCAAGGAAGACATTATTTGACGCTTCTTGCTGTAAATGCAAGTGTTTCACTGACTGTCTTTGTTTGAAAGAAAGAAAAGTGCCTAAAGAAGAACAGACATTCTTAACTGATCAACGTACTGATAGGAAAATGGTCATGAGCTCAATTGATGTTGTAACTACAAAAAGAAACAAACTTGCAATTGAAAGGAAAAGCAGGCTGGACCGTTTTTATGAACGTCAGCGGAGTACAAATATGACAGAAGAGCCTAGTATAGTGCATGGATCCTCGTCTTCAGAAAATGAAGGAAATATTAAAGAAGACCAGGAATTCACAATTCCAAAATCCTTAAGCGAAGAAAAGAACTCCATCTCCTTCACAGAAACACTCACGGAAAAATTTACATCTTCCCGCTTTGGCATCTGCTTGTGATCGTACTAGTGTTTCCGATCGTGCTGCAGCCATTATAGCTAGTTCTGTTTTGCACGATATTGCAAGCACTTCTGAGGCAGACTCATCTTATGTAATAGATCGATCTAAAGTTCGAAGAGAAAGACTAAAGCAACGAAAGTCTCTTCAGCAAAGTGCCAGTTCTGAAAAGCCTCTGCTTAGCATTTATTTTGATGGTAGAAAGGACACCACACTAATCCAAGAACAAGAAGGAATAAGTATTATCGAAAGAGAATCCAGGAAGAGCATATTTCATTAGTAGAAGAGCCAGGATCAAAGTACATGGGACATTTAGCAGTTAAGAGTGGCTCAGCAAGGAAATTTCTGATTGCATAGCACAGTTCATTGAGACAGCACAAATGAAGAAAGATGAAATCAAGGCTTTAGGTTGTGATGGTACAGCTGTCAACACAGGGCAAAAGGGTGGTGTTATTAGACTATTAGAGACTAAACTAGGCAAACCATTTCACTGGTTTATTTGCCAATTGCACGCCAATGAGCTACCTCTTCGACATCTCATTGAAAATCTAGATGGCAAAACAGGAGGACCTAGAGGGTTTGTTGGAGAAATGGGGAAAAACTAGAGGGTTGTGAAAAGCTCAGTGTAGTGGAATTTGAAAAAATTCCATCTGATTTGCCAACTGTAGACCGAAATGTGCTAAGTACTGACCAAAAATATCTGTACGACATCCACCATGCAGTGTCAAGTGGAGATTGCTCTAAAGATTTAGCCTTACGAAATCCTGGAAAGTTGGCTCATTCTCGTTGGCTTACGACAGCAAACCGCATTTTGAGATTGTATGTATCAACCAAATTGCCATCAGAGTCTATGAAAACTATTGTTCAGTATGTGATGAAAGTGTATGCTCCTATGTGGTTTACAATTAAAACTCATTCTGGCTGTGAGCATGGATCACAAAATGTGTTTAAGACTATTGAACTTTCGCGGTCATAAGGCTGATATAAGGAAATTGTGTATCCAGTTATTCAGCGCAATGCATTTTTTGCTCACCCGGAAAATGTTTTATTGGGGATGATGAATGATGACAGAAGCCACATAAGAGAACTTGCTTGGAGGAGGACTAAAAGGGCCAGAGAACAACGCAAGGGTCAATCCATTAGAATCTTCAAAATTCCTGTGCTGAATTTTGATGCCAAAGACTACACTGACATAATTAACTGGCATGATATGAATATCACAGAACCTCCCTTAACCTACAACCTCTCTGACAAAGACATAGATGACTTGATTGAGTCAAAGCAGAAGAAAGTATTTGCAAATTTGCCGTGTCACACTCAAGCAGTAGAAAGAGTTGTAAAGCTCGTGACAAAAGCTTCATCATCAGTTTGTGGGATAAAAATAGAGATGGATTAATTCGTGCAAGAATTGAATCATGCAAAAGATGCCTACCTTTGAATCTAAAGCAGAATTCTGTGTGTAAAATGAAATCCTGAAATTGACCAAGTTCACATGGATGGGTGGTTGGGCTGGGCTTGGGTGGAACCCGAGGTACAGCCACCTCCTCGTGGTGGGTTCTGGATTGCTCTGTTGATACTGATCAAATAGTAAACAGAACAAACTGAGAGCTGTACATGAAACAAAACGTCTGTATGCAACTTTAAAGTGCAATATGACGTTGCAGAAACTTTTACCTAAGTTTGGTTTGTTGATGAGAATGCCTTGGCACCCATACAAATAAAGAATATTATGACCAACATATATCTATTTTGATTAGCGTTGGGGCACCTATAGATATTACTTAATGCAATTGCCTTTTTAACATTTATAATTTGGAAGTAAATAGTGCTTATTCTTCACTATTGAAATTGGATAAGGACTGATAATTGTCACCTATAACATTTATAAGCAGATACCATTTTAGCATAATTTCAAAATATTAAATTTCGTTGGGGCACCTGAAGATATTAACTTAATCACCTGAAATTTTAACATATAACTTTTTAGAGAATGTATCATAAAATTTTTACTATAGGATATCTCATTATGAAAAAAAGTGCAAATACCCCCTTTTTCACTCCACCCTAGCGGTGAGGTCGTCAGGTCAAAAATGTGTATCTAGGAAAACAAACCAACAGCTGCTGTGAGGTCGCAGTCAGGTCAATTCCCCGGGGAAAAGGGTGTGTCTCGGGTAAAAAGGCGCGGTTATTTCTACCAACCAAGACAAAACATAGGCCAATATTAATATACTGAGAAATCACTTATGTAAAGAAGCTAATAACTGTGTTCACTAGGTTTGCGCGGAAAGTGGATTATCTAGTGTTTTGTGTGGACTTAGAAATTAACGTAGCTTGGCGCGCCTGATTCACGTAGTCCTATTATCACAGCACAGTAAAGTATCCTAATAATAGAAGAAGAAAACACAAAAGCAATATAAAAAACACAATAGCAATATAAAACCGTGAAGCACTGGGTTGGCGTGAAAGAATGTTGAATTTAGTGTAGATGTGGGAAGCTTAATACACTTGTCCTAGGAGTAACTGTGGATCACTATCTAACTAAGTAAATACTAAATCAGAACACTTAGCGGTCTGTAGTAGAAGGCAGGGTAATCCTCCTGGTTTTGTAGGCCTCCTCCTCCTACTATTACTACTACTACTACTACTACTATTACTACTACTACTCCTACTACTACTACTACTACTTCTCCTACTACTACTACTACTACTTCTCCTCCTCCTCCTACTACTACTACTAGCCCCAACTCTGTTCGCTAATGACTGTGGCATCCAACCATATTACTAATACTACCTAGCACTAAATCACCTATCATCTATTACGTCCAGATCCCCCTGTTGTTCCCTACTCAGTCACTCCCGACCTACCCTAATGTTACTACTACTACTACTACTACTACTACTACTACTACTACGGTTACTACTACTACTACTACTACTACTACGGTTACTACTACTACTACTACTACTACTACTACTACTACTACGGTTACTACTACTACTACTACTACTACTACTACGGTTACTACTACTACTACTACTACTACTACTACTACTACGGTTACTACTACCACTACTACTACTACTTCTCCTAATACTACTACTACTACTACTTCTCCTCCTCCTCCTCCTCCTCCTCCTCCTACTTCTACTACTACTACTACCACTACTACTACCACTACCACTACTACTACTACTACTACTACCTCAACTACTACTACTACGGTTACTACTACTACTACGGCTACTACTACCACTACTACTACTACTACTACTACATAAATGATACCTCCACCCATGTTTATTTTCCCGACACATAATCATGGAGGGCTCCATAGCTTGGAGGTCATTAGCCCCAACTCTGTTCGCTAATGACTGTGGCATCCAACCATATCACTAATACTACCTGACACTAAATCACCTATCATCTATTACGTCTAGATCCCCCTTTCCTTCTACTACTACTACTACTACCACTACTACTTCTGCTCCTCCTCCTCCTCCTCCTCCTCCTCCTCCTCCTACTACTACTACTACTGCTACTACTGTGGTTACAACTACTACTTCTACTACTACTACTACTACTACTACTACTACTACTACTACTACTACTACTACTACTTCTACTACTACTACTACCAAAATTATTTTCTTTACTACTATATCTATCTATCTATCTATCTCTAATATATATATATATATATATATATATATATATATATATATATATATATATATATATATATATATATATATATATATATATATATATATATATATATATATAGACACACACACACACACACACACACACGTATGTAATATCATTGTACTCACCATATCAATCTCGTTTCATCCTCTTCTAGAGCTGACTTCAAAAGAGTTGGATTGTGTAGACACTGATGACAGGTCTGCTCGCAAAGGTGCTTCCTCATAAGATGACCTGCAGGGTCCTGGGCTCCTGGCCAGGTCATTATCCCCGGTAGCCAGGTGTCACCAGCCAATTAACTCTTTCCACTGGGCGGTTTATGACATGCAACAGGTTTGGCTCGTCGCTGGTTTGGCTAAGGCCACAGCTGTGGCACATAGCAGGTACCAGGTTAAGTACCTGTCCTTAAGGTACTTGAATTGTTCCAAGGCAAGGACGACTTGTTGAGAGCTTCAGTCTAGATAACGTGGCACAACACAGCTGTTGCAGGTTTCATAATCAATCACTATCATGCTATAAGAAGTTAAGTACGTTGAATTTAACACTATACCATTCATATTTTGCCAATTAGAGCTAACTTCCCTACTGACTAGTCTGGAAATATTACTGGAAGATTAGCAGACAGTGATTAAATTTGGGAAAATTGCCCAATATATCTAGGTACATCTCCTACTCTAACCCTATCCAAATCCAGCATGTTACCAGATGAAACATAGGTCGGGGCAGAGGTCCATCAGCGAAGACCCTTAGAAGTGAAGCAGTCCACAAATTGTTCATGAAGTGGAGTATTTTTTGCTGACAGGTGTTCTCTCTGGTACCAAGGAATTATAGGTAAAGTCACCAATGATGGCTACTTATATTGAAGGACATAAAGAATATAAAAACTACACTAAATTTGAATTATCAGAAAATTTACAAAGAGGAAAATATAATATTATTATATACAGATTAAATTCAATGAAATGTATAACACAAACATTATTGCAGTTAACTTCAACAAGTTAATAAGTTTGTTAACACCGAGACACTCCGATATGCCACCCAATGTTGCCAGGAACATCATAACGAGCTTTGTTGTATAGCATAATATACAAATGAATCAGGAACATCAGATAATAAAAGTTAATAAGGTACTAAAGAACCAAATTTCAAAAGTGTGAACTCTATTAATGGCTGGAGAACTGTCCCTCCATGACTTTTCACTGCTTGTTAAAGCACTGCAGAGGATATACTCTCACCTGTGCCAGTCGCCTCACGTCTTAAGTCTCCGAGCTTCTTGGTGTGGCGCTTGAAGTCAGAGAACTTCACGCGCACTTCCTCCACGCTGCGCCCGACCCCACTCACGGCGTTGACCTCCTCCATCACAGCTTCCCAAGCTCGTTGTTTGGCTGCAGCGGTGAGGCAAGATGACAGTGGCCCTGTGATGGTTTGCCATCTTTGCCGCACCCCTGTGATGGGGGCTAAAACTTTCTCGGCTGAGAAATTGGGCCGCCTTCGCTTCACAGCTGACGCCATGTTTTGAAAGTAAGGCGCGCTTCTGGCGTTAGCGTCGCCGAACCCTCATCATTATTATCCATATACAACAGAATGCTCACCAAATGACGGAAACTATGAAGGTAACATACAGAAACGTGCAGAATATTGTATACGCGATTATATTTTTATTTCAAAGATAAATATACAAGTAACGTGCCTTCATTCGTGAAAAACACATCTTATTGAGGGATTACAACGCTAATTATTTCTTTTTAAGGCAGTATTTACCTTTGTACAATACATATGTCTTGATTTTGAAGTCTGTGTATTAGTAAGGAAACGACACGTTAAAGCCCAAATACAGCATCAAAGGTCGCACGTGATTGGCTATCCAGCCCAACCAATCGTTGCTAGGGTGCGAGTTACCGGACCGTTACCATAGCGTTGATGACTGTCGTGTTTGAAAGATGCCGTAGCTGTGGTAGCTCTCCGGTAAATGTGAGAGATACCGGAGGCGTGGCTGGTAAGATTGATGAATCCAGCCCCAGTATGTTTGCGGTCCATATAAAAAGACATGATTTGTTTTCGTATACACAAACATTCAAATATATCTCTGAAAATATAAAGCTGATCTTCACGCAATCACGAACTCACAAATTGCAGGTACCACATTTACGTTTGCGAGTGGACAGACGGGATGAAACGGACTATAGTAGTAGTAGTAGTAGTAGTAGTAGTAGTAGTAGTAGTAGGAGGAGGAGGAGGAGTAATAGTAGTAATAGTGGTAGTAGTAGTAGCAGGAGGAAGAGAAGGAGGCTATACAACGATACATTATTCCAGTATTATACAAGTCCTCCCTTTCTTCTGTAGCAGTGGTTCTCAACTCGTTTCAGGCCCTGGTGTGTTGTCATGAGACATTCGGGTATCGTGAGAATCATCCAGAAAACATACATGACATTCGACACAGTGCCGTATCTTTCGTCGCTTTGTAGGTCATCTTTGGTACTTTTTTTACACTTAGATGCTTCACTTAAGTCACTCTATGATAGTAAATTTTGGGTTCCTCGATGCAAAGTTAAGGATAGGATGTCTCATGATCCCGGATATCAGATGACACCACGCCGGACCACCAACCCCACAAAACAGAATGTCGAGGACCATTTCAGTTTGGAGGAGGAATACATCAAACATTCACAACAAACAGTTTGGTTTCAAATATACTTCTTCAAAACAGAATTTCGATAAATTATATAAAATGATAGGCAGCGAACATTTTAATCGGAACACTATTCCTTACAAACATAGTTTCCTGAAAATATTTGAATTGAGTAGACGTCTTGTGGACCACCTCAGAGTCACCGCCAGTTGGGAACCGCTTCTTTAGACATTCCTCCTCCCTCGTGTTTTTTTTTTTTTTTTTTTGTGTGTGTGTGTAATAATAATAATAATAATAATAATAATAATAATAATAATAATAATAATAATAATAATAATAATAAATGGTTTATTCATTTGTAGGCAGCCATAAGGCTGAAAATACACAAAAATACCATACAATGAGTTTCATGCGGTGAGTAATGGGGGAAGTGGGGAAGGGTGATGTGTGTGTCTGTGTGTGTGTGTGTGTGTGTGTGTGTGTGTGTGTGTGTGTGTGTGTTGGAGTGGAAGGGTCATGTGATCATGGAGGTGTTAATGACCCTCACAAGTGTCGGTATCGCACTAAGCCGATACCTGCCCGTGCGAGTTTTGACCGGGACGAGAATATTGTGGTGTCTTGTGGGTCTAGTGGGGGGAGGGAGGGCGGGTGGGAGTAGATCTCTATGACGGGGGTTGTGGAGGATTGACTGAGGTTTGTCTGGTATCGGTCCTGTAGGGTTGGCATATTCAGCTGGGTGAATGCATGCTCGTAGTTAGTGTAAGAATTGCCCAGAATATGTCTGCAAGCACGCCTTTGCACTCTCTCTAATTGGCGTTGCTGGGTCTTATTGATGGAGGAGGAAGTGTGTGTGTGTGTGTGTGTGTGTGTGTGTGTGTGTGTGTGTGTGTGTGTGTGTAGTGAAATTTGACAAATAACCCCATAGAGATTTTATAACTTTGTCACAGCCGTTCACGTGTTTTGCCTTGCTCTCTGATTCTAAAGACTTCTAAGGCGATTTCATTGTCTCTAATAGTAGATTAAAACTATATAATATGTCTGCACTCTCAGAACGTTTCTCTTTGTGCTAATACCTTAGATATGACGGTTTTCATGAGCGGTTTCTCTGTTCTGGTTGGGACATTTTTGCATAACTCAATGTTTTCGGTTCCTTCTCTACTTCAAAAATATTTTTAAGGCCGTCTCTTAGGCTCTATTTGTAGATTAAAAGTTTCTCTATCCATCTGTGCTTTCGAAATCGTTATCTGTGCCCTAATAACAGAGATAAGACGGTTTTAATAAGTGGTTTCTGGGTTAGGGATTGAATTTTGGCAAAGCTGTTTCGTTTCCGCTTCGTTCTCTAGTTCTAGGCGTTGATGAAAGTATAGGAAGATACCATAACATCATTACGGTGATAATAATGATAATAAAAATATTAAAAATAACAACTATAATCATAATAATAATGATAATAACAATATTAATTATAAAAAAAGATAATAATAATATTAATATTAATAATAATAATAATAATAATAATAATAATAATAATAATAATAATGATAATAATAATAATAATAATAATAATAATAATAATAATAATAATAATAAACTTAATAATTTGATATATATTAACACAAAACAAAACCCTCCACAAAGATAACTCTCTCGACATGTCTTGCCAGTAAATACACATGGCATTTATAATTAACTTATATAACTCTAGGTTCAAACCTAATTATAAATCAAACATATTTATGAAAAATAAAAATAAGAATTTTATACATCACAACAAAAGTTAATACAACCAATTGTGCCAGCAAAATTCAAGTAACTTTTTTTTAAGATCTATTACACCACAACTATTTTGCCAGCAGATAATCCAGTAATGAAAAACACATTTATCCCAGAAGCATATAACAACCTTAATACTGTTCAATGGCTCGTCTCATCAATTGGTAGCGCATTGCACAACCGACTTATTAATGCTCAATGCCCTTTCTATAATCATCGATTTGTAGCCTATTGAAACCAACTTAATGTTCAATGTCCTTTCTTTCATCATTAATTAGTAGCCTAGCCAACTTAATCAAACTTCAATGTCCAGTCTTGTATCATCAATTAGTAGTATTTAGGCCTATCACATCCAACTTATTAATGTTTAATATCCTGTCTTTTGTCATCAATTAGTAGTATTTAGTCCTAGCACAACCATCATATCAATGATCAATATTCTTTCTATTATCATTATTTTTTTTCTTTTTACAGCTAAGGAGACAGTTCAAGGGCGTAAAAAAAAAAAAGCCCGCTACTCACTGCTCTTGAATAGAGATCAAAGGAGTGTCCAAAAAGATTGGTCAATTTCGGGAGGAGAGGTGTCCTGATACCCTCCTCTTGAAAGAGTCCAAGTCGTAGGCAGGAGGAAATACATATGAAGGAAGATTGTTCCAGAGTTTACCAGCGTGAGGGATGAAAGAGTGAATATGCTGGTTGACTCTTGCATAAGTGGTTTGGACAGTATAGGGATGAGCATGAGTAGAAAGACGTGTGCAGCGGGGCCGCGGGAGGGGGGGAGGCATGCCGTTAGCAAGTTCAGAGGAGCCGTCAGCATGAAAATACCGATAGAAGATAGAGAGGCAACATGGCGGCGGAATTTGAGAGGTAGAAGACTATCAGTATAAGGAGGAGAGTTGATGAGACGAAGAGCCTTTGGGGATAGTTGTTTGGATGATTGTGTCAAGCGGATAGGTGGAGAAACTGTGTTTTTGAGGCGTTGAAGGACACCAGGTTCCTCTTGCCCTAATCGGAAATAATAGTAAGGTCTGAGGCTAAGCGTTCTATTGCCTCCAGCCTTGAATCGTTAAGTTCCTGTGGAGTGGGTCTTCTATTAAAAGAAGTTGAGTAATGCAGAGTGGAGTCATCGGCGGAAGAATGGATAGGACAGTTCGTTTTGGAAAGAAGATAATCAATGAACAACAGAGAGTGAGAGAAAGGACATAACCCTGTAGGACACCACTGTTAATAGGTTTAGGGGAAGAGCAGTGACCGTCCACCACAGCATAAATAGAACGGTCAGAAAAGAAACCGGAGATAAAGGTACAAAGGGAAGGATAGAAACCGTAGGAGGGTAGTTTGGAAAGCAAAGATTTGTGCCAGACCCTATCAAAAGCTTTTGATATGCCCAGCGCAATAGCAAAGGTTTCACCGAAACGACTATGAGAGGATGACCAAGAGTCAGTTAGGAAGGCAAAGAGATCACCAGTAGTACGCCCCTTGCGGAACCCATACTGGCGATCAGATAGAAGGTTAGAAGTGGAAAGGTGCTTTTGAATCTTCCGGTTAAGGATTGATTCAAAAGCTTTAGATAGACAGGAAAGTAAAGCTATAGGGCGGTAGTATTTACACCTCTCATGTCCAACTCATTAATGTCGAATGTCCTGTCCTTTATCATCAGTTTGTAGTATAAAGGCAAAGCACTACCTACTTATAAATGTTCAATGTCTTTTCATTTATCATTAATTAGTAGTATCTAGGCCTAGCACAACCATCTTATTAATACTCAATGTTCTGTCATTAAGGACTGGCAAAACAAACTTATTGATGCTAATTGTCCTGTCTTGTATCATCAGTTAGTAGTATTTAGGCCTAGCACAACCAATTTATTAATGTTCAATGTCCTGTCTTTTATCATCAATAAGTAGTATTTAGACCTGGCACAACGAACTTATTAATATTTAATGTCCTGTATTTTATCACTAATTAGTAGCTTAAGCAACTGAGTATTGTTCGTTGTCAAGTTTTTTTTAACATCAACTAGTAGTATTTACTCCTGGCAACACCCATTTTTAATGTTCAATGTCCTCTATTTTATCGTCAGTTAGTAGGTTTTAGGCCTAACACATCCACCTTATTGATGTTCAATATCTTGTATTTTATCATCAATTAGTAGCCTAGCACAACCAACTCATTTAAGTTCAATGACCTGTCTTTAATTATCAATATGTAGTATTTAGGCTTAGCACCAACTTATTAATGTTCAATGTCCTTTTTTTGATTATCAGTTTGTAGTATTTAGGCAAAGAACTACCAACATATTAATGGTCAATGTCCTGTTTTTGATTATCAGTTTGTAGTATTTAGGTCAAGAACTACCAACATATTAATGTTCAATGTCCTGTTTTTTATCATCATTTAATAGCATAGCACATCCGACATTTTAATGTTCAATAATCCATTTTTTTTATCATCAATTAGTAGTATTTCGGTCTAGCACAACCAACTTATCAATGTTCAATGTCCTGTTTTTTATCATAATTATTTTAGTAGTATTTATGCCTAGCACAACCAACCTATTAATGTTCAATATCCTGTTTTCTTATCATCACTTATTAGCTTAGCACACCCAACTTATTAATGTTCGATTTTCTGTCCTTTGACATCAGTTAGTAGTATTAAGGCCAAGCACAACCAACGTATTAATGTTCAATGACCTGTCTTATACTATCATTTAATAGCCTAGCACAGCCAACTTATTAATGTTCAATGTCCTGCTTTTTTATCATTAATTAATAGTATTTAGGGCAAGCACAACCAACATATTAATGTTCAATGACCTGTCTTATACCATCATTTAATAGCCTAGCACAACCAACTTATCAATGTTCAATGTCCTGCCTTTTATCATCAATTAGCAGTATTTAGACCTTGCACAACCAACTTATTACTGTTTAATGTTTAGTGTTTTATCATCAATTAATTGCCTAGCACAACCAATTTATTGATGTTAAATGTCTTGTCTTTTATCATTAATTAAAAGCCTAGAGCACAACTTATTAATACATTTAGGCCTGGCAACATCAATCTATTAATGTTCAATGTCCTGTCTATTATCATCAATTAGTAGTTTTTAGCACTAGCACAACCAACTTATTGATATTCAATGTCTTGTCCTTAATCATCAATTAGTAGCCTAGCACAACCAACTTATTAATGTTCCAAGGCATGTCTTTTAACATCTGTTAGTATTATTTATGCCAAGCAGAACCAACTTATTAATGTTCAATGTCCTTTCTTTTATCATCAGCTATTAGTATTTAGGCCTAGCACAGCCAACTTATTAGTGTTCAATGTCCTGTCTTTCATCATCAATTAGTAGTGTTTAAACCTAATACAACCAACTTATTAATGTTCAAAGTCCTGTATTTTATCATTAATTAGTAGTATTCACGTCTAGCACAATCATCTTATTAGTATTCTATGTTCTATCTTTTATCATCAGATAGTAGTATTTAGGCCTAGCACAACCAACTTATGAATGATCAGTGCAATGTCTTTAACACCAATTAGTAGTATTTAGGTCTAGCACAACCAATTTATTATTGATCAATTTCCTGTCTTTTTTTAGTCAAGTAGTAGTATTTAGGCCTAGAACAGGGGTTCCCAACCTGGGGTACATATAGCCCCAGTGGTACATTTGCACTTTTCAAGGGTCACATTGGGTCGGGGAGAATAACTACTCCTGTACAATACATGGTGTAGAAATCTGCATTCAAATTGCCCAATGCTGTGCTTTTTTTTATTCCCTCATTTTAGTAAGCAAAACTGTTATTTAAATTATATCATCAGTCTACACATACATATTTCATTTTAGAATAACATCAAAATATTATAATTTCTTCGTTTTTTATCCTAAATTGTTAAGGGTACATGGAAACATATAATAATGCCCAAAGGTTACAGAGGAACAAAAAGGTTGGGAACCCCTGGCCTAAAACAACCAACATATTAATGTTCAATGTTCATCAGTAATTAGTGTTTAGGCCTTGAACAACTAATCCATTGATGTTTAATGTCCTGACTTTTTAAATCATTTAGTAGTATTTAGGCCTAGCAAAGCCAATTTATTATGTTCAATGTCCTATCTTTTACATCAATCAGTAGTATTTAGACCTAGCACAACCAACATGCTAATGTTCAATGTCTTGTTTTTTTATCATCACTTAATAGACTTTAGGCCGAGAACAACCGACTTATTAATGTTCAATCTTTTATCATCAGTTAGTATTATTTAGGCCTAGTCAAAACCAAATTATCCATGTTCAATAGCCTGGCTTTTATCATCAATTAGAAGCTTTACACAACAAACTTATGAATGTTCAATGTCCCGCCTTTCATCATCAGTTACTATTATTTACGCCTAGCACAACCAACTTATTATTGCTCAATGTCCCGTATTTCATCAGCAATTAGTAGTATTTAAGCCTAGCATAACCAACTGATTAATGTTCAGTGTCCTGTCTTTTATTAACAATTAGTAGTATTTGGTATTAGCACACCCAACTGCTTAACGTTCAATGTCCTGCCTTTTATCACCACTAAGTAGCCCAGCACATCGAACTTATTAATGTACAGTCGCGCTACGAAGTGTTGACACAATTTTCATAATCTTTCGGACACGGCTGGCGACGTCTGGCAACTACCCTCGGTGAAACATTCGCTACCGACTTTTATAAAACTACTTAATTTGAAGTCTAGTTTTGCACACACCTAATAAATATCAGTGATTCCATTAAATGCAATGAAAATTAACAGTGTACTCTATGTGAATGTGGCGAAGAGAAACGTATTGGAATGATAGTCTATGTAGCCACATTCATTTGCAGAATCGTCGGGGCGGAGTAGAGGTCACTTCACTATTTATACCTACAAGTTATAAATAATATTATTTTGATCAGATATATATAATTGACTCGACAGTAGTGAATGGAAGAAAGTGATAGGCTAGCAGTGCAGCGCCGATCAGGCATCGTCTCTACCCATACAATAGGCTATTATTTTTATTATCGCGTCGTCTGTCGTGTGTTTCGATGGTTTCGTGCAACTTTTAATTATATGTCTGGCCACTTGTCGATACTTCTCTTTGGATTTTACCGTTAATTAATAATATACACTTGATTTTTTATCTCTTCAGAATCTCGCTGATTTGACACACACAAGATAAGTCATGCATGAATGTCGTTCCCGATGACGTCATCATCAAATGCGAGTTTATTATGTAGTATTCATTTCGCATTTTATCAAATGAAGTGCAGCTAATTATTTTTTCCTATTCTATAATATAGGGTTTATCACTACACTGAAAGAAGGAGCAATATATTTGCGCAGTTATATATATATGTATATATATATATATATATATATATATATATATATATATATATATATATATATATATATATATATATATATATATATATATATATATATATAGTCTTAACATATAACTCATTTGACTCTTTTAATGTCTTGAACGAAAACTGTATCAAAATGTTTCGGCAGAGCTGCTTAATATATCGTTATAAGGTAAAAACTTCCACTCTATTGAATTTATTTCCTTTCTCAGTAGCATATTTTGTGTATCTTTAACAAAATCACTCCTAAACATCCCTTCCCTTCGAATAATATTATGTATTATTTGAACTAAAGTCATTGCAAACTGTCTCAACACTTCGTAGCGCGACTCTACAGTGTCCTATCTTTCATCATCAATTATTATTTTAGGCCCAGCACAACCAACTTATTAGTGTTCAATGTCCGGTCTTTTATCATCAATTAGTAATATGCAGGCCTAACACAACAAAATTATAAATGTTCAATGTCTATCTTTTACCATCAATGTGTAACATATAGGCTTAGCATAACCAACTGATTAATGCTCAGTGTCCTGTCTTTTATTATCAATTAGTAGTATTTGGGATTAGCACACCCAATTACTTAACGTTCAGTGTTCTGCCTTTTATCATCACTTAGTAGCCAGCACATCGAACTTATTAATGTACAATGTCCTATCTTTTATCATCAATTAGTATTTTTGGCCCAGCACAACCAACTTATTAGTGTTCAATGCCCTATCTTTTATCATCAGTTAATAGCACAGCACAACCAACTTATTAATGTTCAAAATTCTTTCTTTTATCATCAATTAATAGTATTTAGTTCTAGCACAACGAACTTGATAATGTTCAATGTCCTGTCTTTTATCATTAATTGGTAGTATTTAAATATAGGAAAATCAACTTGATAATGTTCAATGTCCTTTTTTTATATAAATCATTTAGTAGTATTTAAGCCTAGCACAAACAACTTATTATTATGCAATGTCCTGTAGTTTATCATCAGTTAGTAGCCTAGCACAAGCTCTTTGTTCTGTTTTTATCATCAATTAGTAATATTTATGGCTAGCACAACCAACTTACTAATGTTCAGTGTTCTGTATTCCATCACCAATGGACTTGCACAAGCAACTTAGTAATGTTTAATGTCCGGTCTTTTATCATATATTAGTGTTATTTCGGCCTAGCACAACCACCTTATTAATGTTAAATGTCCTGTCTTTTATCACCAATTACTAATATACAGGCCTAGCACAACCAACTTATTAATGTTCAATGTCCAGTATTTTATAATCATTTAGTAGCCTAACACAACCAACTTATCAATTTTCAATGTACTGTCTCTTGTCGTCAATTAGTAGTAATCTGGCCTAGCACAACCAACTTATTATTGTTCAAAATCCTGTCTTTTTTCATCAAATAGTAGTATTTAGACCTAGAAGAACCAACTTATTAATGTTGAATGTCCTGTCTCTTATCATCAAATAGTAGTATTTAGCCATAGCGCAAACAACTTATTAATATTCATTGTCCCCTGAATTATCGTTAGTTTGTAGCCCAGCACAACGAAATTATTAATAGTCAATTTCCTGTCTTTTATCAGTAATCAATGGTATTTAGGCCTAGCACAACTAACTTATTAATGTTAAATGTCCTGTCTTTTATTATAATTAATGTTAAATGTCCTGTCTTTTATCAGCAGTTAGTAGCCTAGCATAACAAACATTCATGTTCAATGTCCTGTCTGTAATCATCCATTTGTAGTACTTAGGCCTAGCATAACCGACTTATTAATGTTCACTGTTCCTGTATTTTATTGTGAATCAAAGTATTTAGGATCAGCACAACCAACTTATTAATAATGTTCAATATCCTGTGTTTAGCATTAATTAGAAGTATTTAGGCCTAGCACAACCGACTTATTAATAATGTTCAATGTCCTGTCTTTAATTATCAATATGTTGTTTTTAGATGTAGCAAAACCGACTTATTAATGTTCAATCTCCTGTCTTTTCTCATTAGGTTGCTGTATTTAGGTCTTGCACAACCAATTAATTGATCTTCAATGTCCTGTCTTTTATCACCAATTAGTAGTATATAGGCCTAGCACGACCGACTTATTAATGTTCAATCTCCTGTCTTTTCTCATTAGTTTGTTGTATTTAGGTCTAGCACAACCAATTAATTAATCTTCAATGTCCTGTCTTTTATCACCAATTAGTAGTATATAAGCCTAGCACGACCGACTTATTAATGTTAAATGTCCTGTCTCTTATCACCAATTAATATTATTAAGGCCTAGCACAACCAACTTATTAACATTTAATGTCCTGTCTTTTCTCATCAATTAGTAGTATTTAAGCCTAGTAAAACCAACTTATTAATGTTCAATGTCTTGTTGTTTATCATCAATTAGCAGTATTTATTCCTAGCACAAGCAACTTATTAATGTTCAATGTCCTTTCTCTTACCATTAATTAGTAGTATTTTAGCCTAGCACAGCCAATTATTATATTTTCTTTCTACAGCACATATAACCACTCTAGGGCAACAAATAAAATGTAAAAAAAAGAACGTTCGCTAGCTGTTAGTCTCATATAGCGATAAATAGAAGTGGCCAAAAGAGAGGTCAATTTCGGATGGAGAGGTGTCTTGATACACTCTTCTTGAAAGAGGTCGAGTCATAGGCAGGAGAAAATACAGACGAATCAAGACTGTTCCTGAGTTTACCAGTGAAGGGGATGAAAGAGTGGAGATGCTGGTTAACTCTTGCAAGGGATGTCGTGTGGAGCGGGGCCGGGGGAGGGGGGGCATACATGCAGTTAGCAAGTTCAGAAGAGCAGTCAGCGTGGAAATATCGATAGAAGATAGAAAGAGAGGCAACATGGCGGCGGAATTTAAGAGGTAGAAGACTATCAGTATGAGGAGGAGAGCTGATGAGACGAAGAGCATAAGACTCCACTCTGTCCAGAAGAGCTGTGTGAGTGGAACCCCCCCACACGTGAGATGCATACTCCATACGAGGGCGGATTGATTGATTGATTATTGGAGCGTTCATCTTGGCGCCACAACTGCTGGATCATATGGCGCCGAATTTAATACAGATCTATTATACTCTAAAACAATAAAATCGAAAAAAAAAAACTAATAAAACTATATAAAACCACTTAAAAAATATGCACTAATAGAGCTATTGAAACCAGTTAAAAATAAAATACAAGATAAAAACTACGATAGAAAGTCAATAAAACCTACAGGAGGTTAAGGACGCCAGCCTCCTTTAGGAAGCCAAATACATCATGCCCCGGGGAAAATGCCTTATCCCCCAGCACCAGAGACAGAGAAAAGCCCATTTCCACCCCGACACCGGGGAAGGTACAGTCGCGGGCAGAAGTGAAGACATAGATTTCAGTCAGTAACTTTCGTTCACAGGCACTAAAGAGTTTTCGTATTTAATTTGATTCACAAGCAATAAATTTGTAAAATACCTAATAAAAACACTTATTTATAAATAAAAGAAGGTAACAGTACTTCGTTGGGGTGAAAATATCCATTTAATGCTAAAACAATTATCATGTCATTAATTTGACTTTGCTTTCTGGCAACTACCAATGGCTGATCTTTCCGCTACTTATATTACTATAATGTCCAACTCTTTTAATCAAACTGTAACATAAAATCAATAATCAACGTTAATACTTGAACATGATTTTAACTCGTATGATAAAATTATACTCTGAGTGTGGAAGAACAATGGACGAAGATTCTATGAAACGTTATCGTTCACTGTAGGGATAACTCCTTGGGATGATAGGCTACACACATTATCTTATAAGTTATTATTAGCCTTATATTTTAATATATATATATATATATATATATATATATATATATATATATATATATATATATATATATATATATATATATAAATTTTTTCTTAATTTTTTTACAACAAAGGAAACAGCTCAAGGGCACACACACACACACAAAAAAAAAACAATAATAAAAAAAAACCTCTTCTCGCTGCTCCCAAAAAAAGGATCAAAAGAGGTGGTCGAAAGAAAGGTCAATTTCGGGAGGAGAGGTAACCTGATACCCTCCTTTTGAAAGAGTGTTATAGTAGGATATCAATGTATTATTGTTATTGTTATTATTTAATATCACCACGAATTAGGCATACAATTGTCAATGGAAAAAAACATGACAGATAGATCACGCCACCTTATAGGAATGTCGTCCGTCAGTGTTTACCGTCTCAGTTTGTTTACAAAGCATTTCATCAAGCGTGGAGGTCACCTTGACATACGTGACCAATTGTAACTTCATTATTTTCCAATCTGTAACTCGTCACTCCTTCACGAGAGTCCGACTGACACACGACGGCAGTCGCTCTCGCTCCGACGCTCCTGTACATATAGGCTAAGAATATATTCGCCTTAAGGAAGCTGAAGTCTTAATCAATGCCTTTAAACGCCCCCCGGTATACCGTTACATAATTGGCGGCAGCCGGTGTCCCAACGTGCCATAGCCATCGCTACCTAGTTCTCCTACACGAGCTCCAAGCCTCGAGAACTCACCAACAACTCCGGGGACAGGCGTAAACGGGAGGAAGGAGTCACAAGCCACCTACGGGCCGGGCCGCATATATTCACTCTGTATACTCCACTCGCACTCCTGCGAGAACGGTAGGCAGACGGCTTTAGGTAAGGGGTGACTCCAACAAACTTGCTGCGCGCTGTGATTCTCGCCGTTCTTAGAGGTTAAGGGGTGACTCCAACAAACTTGCTGCGCGCTGTGATTTTCGGCGTTCTTAGACATATCACCTGTGTGTGTGTGTGCGCTCGCCGTTATTTGTGTGTGAATGCACGTATCATGCTGTATAGTGTAGTTATTTTTTCTCAAGGTAAATATTTAACGTGAAAGGGCTATATATAAGAATTTATCATGTTTTATTTCTTTATCATGCTAAGAATAGGTATATCTATGTGTCTGTCTGACTCTGCGTCTCTGTCTGATCGTGTAGTAATTTTTTCTCAAGGTAGATATAATATAATGTGAAAGGGCTTTATATATGCACTCATCATGTTTATTTTTCTTCTTCATGGTAAGTATATGACCCCCTCTTCTCTCTCTCTCTCTCTCTCTCTCTCTCTCTCTCTCTCTCTCTCTCTCTCTCTCTCTCTCTCTCTCTCTCTCTCTCTCTCTCTCTCTCTCTCTCTCTCTCTCTCTCTCTCTCTCTCTCTCTCTCTCTCTCTCTCTCTCTCTCTCTCTCTCTCTCTCTTCTGCGAACTACTGCATTAGTTTCTTCACTCATTATATATATATATATATATATATATATATATATATATATATATATATATATATATATATATATATATATATATATATATTATATATATATATATATATATATATATATATATAATGGGGTGGAATTAATGAATATTTCTTAAACCAGTTGAACATATATTATTTCACACACAGTAACTTACTTATGGTCAAAAGAATACGTACTATTGTCTCAGTGGCCAGTTCCATGCGACTTTGCATTGGCTACGTTGTCGGCAATGTTAGCTGACAAATTTCGTGGCAGTTTGGTTTTGCGCTCGATTTCAACACCACTGGCTCGGCGTCCTTTTCCAAGAGGTGCTGCTCCTCTTGGTTTGCCTGGCCCTCGCCGTGAAACCGAGCTTGGCTGGCACGGAATTTTTCCTCGGCCAGCTCCATTAGTGCATAGACCGCTACCTACACTGTACAGTATGCTATTGAGCATGTTTGTACTCTTTACCATGTTCAGTCTCTTTATGGCTGTTTTGAGGCTGAGCCAGTGTTTTCATCCCCGTATTTATCATTTAGAGTTTGAAGAGTTGCCATGAATTCATTCAATTCTCCACTCCGATTATTAGAACTCTTCACTTTACGATCCAACATTGGCTGGTCGTGCATAGCACTAAGCTCTGCAGCTGTAGAAATGGAGTCATTTTCCAACAGTGGTTGGTCATACATACATTCTGCAGCTGCAGAGGTGGAGTAATTTTCTTTATGCACTTTTTTTGGTGTTTCCAGCAATCCCTCGAAAAAACTTGCTGGAGGGGTTTTTTCCTCGCCCACTGCCACAGACGCCAGCCATCGCCTGTTTTCACTTGTGGCAGTGAAAACTTGGGGCAGAACTACCATGCTGTGCTCTGCACACGCGGCTTGATGTTTGCAGAGCGAGCCAGTCTGTCCCACAACGCACTCGCAAAAGCCAGTTTGCATGTCCACTTTGTATTGAACTGAAGCCTTAGATTGACTTGCTACTTGAAATTTTCCTCCTCCTAGGGGGGTTACTGCATCCAGGGAAAGTGTGCCCATACTAATGTTCTTCTCTTTCCGTCTCCCTAGTGCAACGTCTACCAGTCTTTTTTTCATGTAGCCGTTGAATATTTCGGCCATGAAAACAATAAGTTGCACAGGGTTGTATGCCTTGCATCTGAAATAATGAAACAAAATATGATATACACACACACACACACACACACACACACACACACACACACACATTGCAAACTAATTCATAAACCACAGTCGACATGTATTCATTAATACTTCCTTCAATGATAGTCTTACATAAATGAAACTAATGTATTTGTTTTAGGAAATCAATAATTGCATTTAAGCTATGTGCATGCTTTTCCAGCAGTCATTTGACCTGGGGATAAATTGTAATACCACACGTATACAAAATGCAATATTGAAAATAATTGTCTCCCTTAAATGCTTACCTGTTAAGAACAACTTCCTTTATGATGCACATGGTTGCCTCGCAGAAATTGTTCGTATGGTGACCCCGTAGCATTGCACCTTCCCTGAACGCAATGGCCCACTCTTCCCTCCTATCCATTAATGATTGTAGATAGCTGAAAAGCGAAGAAAGAATAATATCAATAGCTTAATACACCAATACACCAAAATGTATAAGTTCATTGTAGGTAACAATTGCTACTGCATAGTTTTCTGAACAGATAGTGATGCTTGTGGTATCTATGATAATTATTATTATAGTTGTTGTTAGTGTTATTAATGAGACGCCTGCTGCTACTATAGTATAGTATACGCTACTACTGCTACTACTACTACTACTACTACTACTACTACTACTACTTATTAGTAATATTAGTATTAGTAATATAATGACGTTGAGAGGTATGATGATATGCTCATGTGCTTTTCTTTTAAAAAAAACTTTTGTAGCGAATGAGATTAGTAGAATTTAACAATACCTGCTGAAGTTGGTGTACCTCTGTGAAAGAGGATTAGCTTTGAACTCTTGCCAAGCTTTGAAGAAATCACCCTTCGATGATGCATATACCAGTGACTTCACGGTAGCCATCATCTCCTGGCGATCCTCCTTTTTTATGGCATGTTTGGAGTCTAGTAGCCATCGCCACACTTGCTGGAGTACGTGAAAAACACACAAAAACTGTCGAGCTGCAGGCCAGGTTGCTGCCAAGGCTCCTTTCATAGCGCTGCAGTTGTCGGTCATGAACGTTTCTGGTGACTGTGTCCCATAGAACGCATTTTCTCCGACAGCTAGTTTTACCATACGAAAGCCTGTAATGAGAAAAAAAGCGGTTACAGAAGTATACGAATCTCTCTCTCTCTCTCTCTCTCTCTCTCTCTCTCTCTCTCTCTCTCTCTCTCTCTCTCTCTCTCTCTCTCTCTCTCTCTCACACACACACACACACACACACACACACACACACACACACAACGGGATAATACAGGTGCTCGGTAATTGTGTTAGGCTGAACAATAGACAAGGAAACATCATGCTATACATTTGATAAACATGCTCTCACCTTTCGTAAGCATTGCTGCATCTAGGGAAGATGTAAACAGCAGAGCAAGAGGAGCAGCTCCTGCTGGTCCAGCGCAGAGGAAGGGTATCACAGATGTATTGAGCTGATCAACACATCCTGTGCCATCCACGAAGACGATTTCTCCAGCCTCTCTGAACTGAGTGTGCACTCTCCTCATGAAAGGAGTTACCAGCACCACAGAAAAGCGACTTTCTTCTATGTCCTGTATTATTGTCACTTCTGGGTTGTTTGCGGCATATTTGCTAATGCAATCTGCCATGGATAAGTTATCAAGTCCCCCATGTTGTTCATTGATCCATCGTTGCCTCATGTGATGTAGAGCTCGGACCGATGGGTTGATTGCATGATTTGCCTGGCCATATAGATCATCACACAGCCCCAACTTTAGTACATGATGTCTTGATGCTTGAGGTACTGACATTCCTGCAAATTGTACAAGGGAAATGTCAATATTATGCACTGGCGCACACACACACACACACACACACACACACACACACACACACACACACCTCTCGATAGTTCAGACACCTCTCGATAGCTCAGTGGAAGCGGATCGGCCTTGCGTCTCGCAGAGCCGTGTTCAATTCCCGCAAACCCAAGTGGGATTTTTCGCTGACAATGCGAGGGGTTACTGTCCCCCTTGGGTAAGGGGATGGGGTGTGTGGTGGTGTGGTGGTCTCAGACTTATCCAAAGATCGGAAATATTGAGCTCTGAGCTCGTATCTGTAGGGTAACGTCTGGCTGTCTCGTCAGAGGCTGCAGCCGACAAATGAATAACACACACACACACACACACATATATATATATATATATATATATATATATATATATATATATATATATATATATATATATATATATATATATATATATATATATATATATATATATATATATATATATATATACTCGATTTTGTGTGTGTGTGTGTGTATATATATATATATATATATATATATATATATATATATATATATATATATATATATATATATATATATATATATATATATATATATATATATATATATATATATATATATATATATATATATATATATATATATATATATATATATATATATATATTATATAATAACACAATTACCTTGCTCAAAATACTTGATGAAAGTTTCTTTTGTTTCGGGAAGAATCCTAAGTTGGTTGAGGGCTTCTGCAGACTGAAGAGAGTGGTTGTGAAGACCCTTTAGCGTTACAAAGCATGGATACTTTTCCATCAGTCTGTCTTTTTTCACTTTGTCTTTCGTCGTCAGCCGGATGTAGACATTCAAAGTCACAGGACACCTGTAATTACGAATAATAAATATCAAGGCTATTATAGGGAGAAATCGCGTTTAGAATCATGTTTTCTATCTAGAAGAAGCATTCGTGACTGGAACTGTGAGCTGTCCCCCTTCTCTCTCTCTCTCTCTCTGTCTCACTCTCTGTCTCACTCTCTCTCTCTCTCTCTCTCTCTCTCTCTCTCTCTCTCTCTCTCTCTCTCTCTCTCTCTCTCTCTCTCTCTCTCTACTTATTACGAAAAGCAATAGTTGGGTTTTATTTCTGGTGATCTTGTTCCCAACACCCGAGTGCAGGTCATTTGGTATACAGGGGCAATCTGACAGAACGGCAAAGAGTATCTATCTCAAATCACAGCTGAACTAAATATTTGTTTACTACGACTATTCCATAACCCGAATGTATAGCCATGCGGCATGGACATATAACTATCTCAATTCCATAGAACTGACACTGAGACAGAAACACATGGTTTGACAGATATCCGCCATTTTGGAGGCGGTCATTTGACAGTTCTACCGCCTCCGCCCACTATCTCCAATGCTACACTTACGACTACAGACGAATTTAGTACTTGGATCCGACACACCCACACACACACACACACACACACCTCTCGATAGCTCAGTGGGAAAGCATCGGCTTCGCGTCTCGCTGAGCCGTGTTCAAAACCCGCATGACCCAGGTGGGATTTTTCGCTGACAATGCGAGGGGTTACTGTCCCCCTTGGGTAAGGGGATGGGGTGTGTGGTGGTGTGGTGGTCTCAGACTTATCCAAAGATCGGAAATAATGAGCTCTGAGCTCGTTCTGTAGAGTAATGTTTGGCTGTCTCGTCAGAGGCTGCAGCAGACAACGGTGAATTACACACACACACACACACACACATTCCGTAATAGTGATATATAACCTTTAGTGCTGGTACCCTCTCGGGGTCTGATAGCATTTCTCGTACCCTCTTTCAGACTAACAGGAGTGAGACTCACCAGTGAAAGAAATCCAACTTTCAGAAAAAAATATATTTCCTTGAATCAAAATCTAAGCATTGTTACTGAAAGAAATCCAACTTACAAAAAATACTAGATTTCCCTTAATCTAAATCCAGGTTTTGCTACTAAGCCCATTCTTTTTCATAATGTCCCAACATGAGAATAACAAAACCAGCTCCATTCAACGGTGAGAAAAGTATACGTTAAGTTATGAAAAGAAACAACAGAATTTGGAGTGAGGACACCAAACAGAAAACAATGTAGTGTAGTGATACGGAAATAACATCAGTGTATGGGATTAAAAGGTTAACAATATGAATATGTTATAGGTGTACTCCAGGATATTTAACACTACTGAGTGTGCACGCACTCAGTGGAGAGAAAGAAGGGAGGGGTACACTGCCATTGCTATAAGTAATGTACACGTTTGCCTAGGAGAGATGTCAGATGCTATTTAAAAGTTTTCCAGCATGTTTCGTTAATTAAGAACTACTGTTGTAAAGGGTGATGCATTTAGCGGTCGCGAGTCCAGCACATATGATCAAATCTGAGTGCATCTCTCTCTCTCTCTCTCTCTCTCTCTCTCTCTCTCTCTCTCTCTCTCTCTCTCTCTCTCTCTCTCTCTCTCTCTCTCTCTCTCTGTGTGTGTGTGTGTGTGTGTGTGTGTGTGTGTGTGTGTGTGTGTGTGTGTGCCTGCCTGACTCTCTCTCTCTCTCTCTCTCTCTCTCTCTCTCTCTCTCTCTCTCTCTCTCTCTCTCTCTCTCTCTCTCTCTCTCTCTCTCTGTGTGTGTGTGTGTGTGTGTGTGTGTGTGTGTGTGTGTGTGTGTGTGTGTGTGTCTGTCTGTCTGTCTGTCGAGACAGCCAAAGGGTGCAGCAGATCCGAGGTGTGTGTGTGTGTGTGTGTGTGTGTGTGTGTGTGTGTGTGTGTGTCTGTCTGTCTGTCTGTCTGTCGAGACAGCCAAAGGGTGCAGCAGATCCGAGGTGTGTGTGTGTGTGTGTGTGTGTGTGTGTGTGTGTGTGTGTCTGTCTGTCTGTCTGTCTGTCTGTCTGTCTGTCTGTCTGTCTGTCTCTCTCTCTCTCTCTCTCTCTCTCTCTCTCTCTCTCTCTCTCTCTCTCTCTCTCTCTCTCTCTCTCTCTCTCTCTCTCTCTCTCTCACACACACACACACACAAAGAGGTTTGACCACATTTCGTAGTATAACGTCTGGTTGCCTGGAATACAGGAAGAAATGGCACCGGAAAAAATGCCACAGGGAATTATGGCGCACACACACACACACACACACACACACACACACACACACACCAGAGAACATTTATTTATGATATGAGCCATATATACAACTATATTCACCATACTGAAAATAATTACTTAGAATATATACTGTACATAAACAATACATACCCAGTATATGTCTTGATTCTTCCCTTGCTGCGAGCATCACCATGTAGACAGACGAACGTCTTGTGAAACAAATTCCACTTCTTGCAGGGATACGAACGCTTCACGTTCAAACACGTGTTATTTTCTTTCATATAAAGTTCTTTCCACAGTTGGAACTCATCGTCACTTTTCACATTTAGCCGGAAATGTACTGTGTCTTCAGTTTCACTAAGTATTACAGAATGAAAGCCTTCTGTCTCAAATTCTAATACGTCTCTTAGACTTGCCATGGCTAACTGACCTCTCAGCAGACAGCAACCAAGCATTACACTTAACCTCACTGACCTCTCACTCCCCTAGAACCCCCTAAAGTCTGCTCCTTCCCCCTTCTTTTTTATAATCCTTGCACCTCCACCTGTGGTCAGGTCACACTAACCTCACGCATCCTAATCCTCTTCAACCTGACCTCACACCAAACACCTGGCAAGAACAACTTAAACCTCTTCATCACTAAATGGTGCAAACGGCACTGAACACTTGTGTCCAGCCTGTCTGTGCACATCAAGATTCGCAATGAGCCATGACGCAGTATATGTATTCTGGGATATATTAAGGGCAGCGATAGGAAGCAATATATGCGGCCTAGTGTTGAAGGCGTTAACTTTAACTTCCTGTGCTTACACAAACTTAATCTGACGTGTCAGGCTATTCCAGGTCAATGATATAAATTATTACAAAACAGATGATGTTATAATATATATATATATATATATATATATATTTATATATATATATATATATATATATATATTTATATATATATATATATATATATATATTTATATATATATATATGAGTGAAGAAACTAATGCAGTAGTTCGCAGAGAGAGAGAGAAGAGGGGGTCATATACTTACCATGAAGAAGAAAAATAAACATGATGAGTGCAAATATAAAGCCCTTTCACATTATATTATATCTACCTTGAGAAAAAATTACTACACGATCAGACAGAGACGCAGAGTCAGACAGACACATAGATATACCTATTCTTAGCATGATAAAGAAATAAAACATGATAAATTCTTATATATAGCCCTTTCACGTTAAATATTTACCTTGAGAAAAAATAACTACACTATACAGCATGACACAACGCACACGACGGATACGTGCATTCACACACAAATAACGGCGAGCGCACACACACACACAGGTGATATGTCTAAGAACGCCGAAAATCGCATCGCGCAGCAAGTTTGTTGGAGTCACCCCTTAACATCTAAGAACGGCGAGAATCACAGCGCGCAGCAAGTTTGTTGGAGTCACCCCTTACCTAAAGCCGTCTGCCTACCGTTCTCGCAGGAGTGCGAGTGGAGTATACAGAGTGAATATATGCGGCCGGGCCACCCACAGGCCGGCGCAGCCGAAAGCGAGGGCCACAATCTACAAGCCGCCCCACCCGCTACAAGCCAGCACTGCTACAAGCACTCCAAGCCCTCCGCGTCGCGCAGAAGGAGGCACTCGCAGCTGCGCCAACACAACCCACAAGCACCTAGCAACACAGCGGACGGCAACACCGCCGCTGCCGGGAGCATCGGCCCAAACCTCTTCCGGCAAATAGTCAACCAGGGCAACCGCGGACATCTCCCGGTGACTGCAAGCAGTTACCACTATCGTTCCTGCAAGGCGTCTTCTCAAGAGGTTACACACCCAAGGCACCATATCTACAACCGCTGCCCCATCTCTCAATAAAACAAGAACGCCGCAGCCGTTCTACGTCTGGCCGCAGTGTTCCGGCCGCTCGCCCTGCCCTGCCACTGTGCACGGCCAGTCACATCGCTGAATGAGCAGTTTCCAGCAGCCATTCCAAGTCTCCCGAGGTCCGCCCTTCAATCAACTCTCACCGCCTTCCTGCCGCGGCCATGGTCTTCCAACGCGACTCCATAGGCTGCACGTACCCAAAGGCGTCGACACCCTTTCGTCCCTAACTCTACGTCAACTGATTTTATCGGTATTGTATCTGTTCCAAATACTTTTCCAAATGCAAACTCAGCAACTTTACATCAGAGGCACGAATATTTTATTTCTGCGTATCTAACACTGTTAATCAGTCACAATTGTGAGAGTAACGATCATTCGCTTACGAGAGTGAGCCTTCTTGTTGTCTGCTAGCAGTAAAACTGTGATTTCCCTAATCTAATTTCATCTTCCTCAGTGTGCCCTTGCTACATTTTCTCTTCGCCGCTCGGGGGGGAACCCGCACTTTTAAGGGCATACTCATTTACTTCTACCCAACAACCCGCTGCTATTATTGGTTATTATTTCATATAACCTATAACATTATAAAATTACCTTATAACCTAACATTATAACCTTAACTTCTATTACGTCTAACAGGCACCTTGCTAGCCATCCTTTCTTGTTTTTAGGGGTACTGATCAAGCTTTTAACTCAGACACGTTTTTTTTTTTTTTTTTTTTTTTTTTTACAGCAAAGGCGACAGTTCAAGGGCACACAAAGAGCAAACATTAATAAAAAAAAAAGCCCGCTACTCACTGCTCCTAAAAAGAATCCAAAGAGGTGGCCGAAAGATATGTCAGTTTCGGGAGGAGAGGTGTCCTGATACCCTCCTCATGAAAGACTTTAAGTCGTAGGCAGGAGGAAATACAGATGAAGGAAGATTGTTCCAGAGTTTACCAGCGTGAGGGATGAAAGAGTGAAGATGCTGGTTAACTCTTGCATAAGGGGTTTGGACAGTATAGGGATGTGCATGAGTAGAAAGTCGAGTGCAGCAGGGCCGCGGGAGGGGGGGAGGCATTCAGTTAGCAAGTTCAGAAGAGCAGTCAGCGTGGAAATTTCGATAGAAGATAGAAAGAGGCAACATTGCGGCGGAATTTAAGAGGTGAAGACTATCAGTATGAGGAGGAGAGCTGATGAGACGAAGAGCCTTAGCCTCCACTCTGTCCAGAAGAGCTGTGTGAGTGGAGCCCCCACACATTAGATGCATACTCCATACGAGGGCGGACAAGGCCCCTGTATATGGACAGCAACTGTGCAGGGGAGAAGAACTGGCGGAGACGGTACAGAACGCCCAGCCTCGAGGAAGCTGATTTAGTAAGAGATGAGATATGAAGTTTCCAGTTGAGATTTTGAGTTAAGGATAGACCGAGAATGTTTAGTGTTGAGGAAGGTGATAGCTGGGTGTTGTCAAATAATAGGGGATAGTTGTTTGGAAGATTGTGTCGAGTGGATAGGTGGAGAAACTGTGTTTTTGAGGCGTTGAAGGACACCAGGCTCTTCTTGCCCCAATCGGAAATAATAGTAAGGTCTGAGGCTAAGCGTTCTGCAGTCTCCAGCCTTGAGTCGTTAAGTTACTGAAGGGTGGGTCTTCTATTAATGAATCATTAGGAATGGATAGGACAGTTACGTTAGTAATTACAGCTATCAAAATATGTTCATATATTGTAACTGATTTAAACCATAGTATGAACAAGGACACTCTCGCTAAACTCGGCGACACCTTTAAACAGTTGTCTCTTCCTTCGGGTGAGGGAGAAGTGGAACACGGCTCAGGCATCAATGACCTTCATGTTGTAAATTTACGTTCAGGTACACAGTACTCCTCAATCCCAGAGGGGCCCTTCCATCCCCGGGTGCGTCTGAATACTTAACCCCCACTCAGCCGATCACAATGCCTACCAATCCACCTCCTCCCCCCCCTCCTGCCGAGGGCACTGCCCACTACCCCCCTCCCCCGATTCGGGTCATTCCAACTCACGCCAGTATTCGGCAGTTCTCTGGCAGCGAAACAAATTATTCAGCGAGACAGTTCCTCGATCTTTGTGAGTCTGCCATCGCCAATTCCTCCATTACGGAAGATCATGATAAAATTGCATTCATTCGGTCCTGGTAACTACCAGGATCTCGGGCACTAAATTTGATGCAGTCCTCAGCGTTCGCTTCGGGGGGACATTGGAGTAAACTATGAAATTTTTAAAGGAAATTTCATAAAAATCTTCAGGCGGAGTAAACCAAACATCGTTAGACAGATCGCACACGGTTGAGTCCTCCAAAAAATCCTCAACAAAGCCGATTTGGGACGCCATGACTGAGGCAAATCAGCTGGCGGTTGACTATGTCAAAAGTTTCGAGGACGCCCAGTGGCTCCCAGGCGGCAGTATGCAAAAACAACAGGTGAAGACAGTTCTGGAGTTGCTTTTTTACTTGTTTCATATTTCAGAGAAGCACCGCCGTTCTGTCCTTCCCTTGACCTTCAAACCGGGCGGAAATTTGGTTGACTTCGTCTCAGAGTTAGAAGTCAAGGTTCAAGAGCACACTCACCATCAACCCCTCGCAACAGCCGCAGCATTGCAGGCACAAAGTAAGACTTCTCTCACCTGTAGTTTTTGCAAACAATCAGGACATTCTGAACATTCTTGCTTCGCGAAACGTAGGGAATCAACACACTCAAGACAGGGCTCTGATAGGAGATCAGGACGTTACAGGGGCGGGCATCACTCATCACACAGGAACCCTAGGCCAAACCATCAGCGGAAGACTGCCTTTTGCCATGTCCACGGGAATTGTTTTCATGATTCAGACAGTTGTTATGCAATACAAAAGGCCAAGAAGGAACAGAAGAACAAGTCCTCAGCGGACAGTACACCACACTCCTCCTCTTCTCATAATAAAAAGGCATGACCTCGTGACAGCCCCAAGGCATACATCCAAGTATCCCATAAGGACAATACTAATTGGGAGCAACTTGACTCCGTCATTGCCGTAATTGCCCTTCCCTTGCAAGGTGGGCAAAATTTCACTCACCTTAGCGGTAGACACAGGCGCGACGGTCAATGTAATCTCAGAGTCCGCTTACAGATCACTGACACGACAGGCGAGAGAGAAAACTTGGCCGCTCCAAGAGAACGACCTGAATGTGGTAGGCGTGACAGGCACCACTTTGATAATCCTAGGGCGAGTACCACTAACAGTCACCTTACATGAAAAGGTATGTCCCTTTCGAGATTTCTTTTATGTATCTAGCAGGTTTGCCTTACCTGTGGATGGGATCTTAGGATTAAACGCCATGAAAGACCTGCACATAACCATAAACCCTGAAAGCAACGCGATCATGTATCAAGGACGACGCATACAGGGGATGGTAAATCCATCGCCTATGTCACCTGTCATCCCGCCCTCAGAGGGGGAAATTGACCAACCCACCACAGACTCAGGGTCTGCCACCGCCCAAGTGTCACCTCTTACGGTCAAACCACACGAAAACATTACAGACTTCTGGCGAACAGTAACGGCAGTAGTAGAAGGTTCGCAAATAGTTCCGGATCATGCTGCAAACTTGTTAAAATCCGGTTACCTAACGCCCCTCCAACGGGCAGTGATATGTGTATCGCCAGGGCACCACACATACACCGGGTGACGGTGAAGGTAACTCTCGCGACAGTCAAGGAGGGAGGTATCGCAGAGGCATTGGTAATAAACACGTCAGGATCCCCTGTATCCTTAAAACACGGTGTTAGATTATGCCAGTGTCTAGTGTATGGGAAAAATGTAGCCCCGGAACCAGCTGAATACCCTTCAGCCCAAGTCACAGGCATAACCTCGGCGTGTCAGGATTCTCATAAACAAGACACAGCTAATTTAGAGGCATTCCTAAAAGTTGCACACTATTCCGAAATTAAGCCTACCTTATAGTCCGGCTGCTGGAACAATATAGGGGGGCGCTTGCTCTACCAGGCGAGCCGTTTGGAGTTACGCAGTGTGCTGTACACCACATTAAGTTAAAACCCAATACCAATCCTGTATATAGCAATGCATACAAGCTCCTCCACAGTCAGAGGGAAGTTGTGCAGCAACTTATATCTGATATGTTAGAACAAGGTGTCATCAAAGAATCGAACTCCCCGTGGAATTCACCCTTGTTTCTGGTTCCAAAGAAAGACGGTTCTTATAGTCCTGTGATTGATTTCCGGCGTGTGAACACTGCGACCGTGGATGATCATTTTCCGCTTCCCGTTCTTAGAGATCTTCTGATGTGTCTCGGTAGAGGAAACAAAGTCTTTACGACTCTAGATCTGGTCAGTGGCTCCTGGCAACTGCCCATGGCCCCCGAGTCCCGTGAAATAACGGTTTTTAGCACACCTCATGGTCACTATGAGTGGACGAGGATGCCATTCGGGCTCAAAGGAACTCCCTTGACCTTTCAAAGGACAATGAACAGTATTTTTGGTGACTTGCTGGGCAACTCTGTCTGTGTATTTAGACGACATCATCATAGCAAGTAAAGACGTGCATGCACACATGGAAACACTAAAAGCAGTCCTACACATACTTCAATAGGTCGGATTAAAGCTCAAAATCACCAAATGTGAATTCTTAAAGACTCGGATCAAGTTCTTGGGGCATGTCGTGGACGAATTCGGCATCCACACAGTGGACGACAAAATAAAAGCTATTGCCGAGTTCCCTCAGCCAACGTCTGCGGACAAGGTACGGTCTTTGGCTAGCGGAATAGGAGCCGCTCTTATGCAAACAGATAAGTCCGGCAAAAAGCATGTAATAGCGTTCGCCAGTCGAGTACTAACAACTGCGGAAAAGAACTATTATGTTACCCACCTAGAGGCGCTTGCCATTGTGTGGGCTCTGAAGCATTTTCGAGACATAGTGATGGGGTACAAAATTGTGGTGTATACGGACCACGCGGCCATCACTGATCTTTTCAATGGAAAAAACCTACACGGTCGTCTGGCAAGATTGTTCTTAAAGATTCAAGCATACAATCCTGAGATAAAATATGTCACCGGGAAAACAAATGTGGTCGCAGATGCCTTATCTCGAAATATTCCGATAGGCGCGATTACCACCCCAGAGGTCATCCACAACTTCACTTCACCTGAGCTACACACTGCTCAGCGAGACCACCCGGTGTGGAAGACGTTAATTTACGCCCTAGAGTCGGGAGACGAAACAAAACTTCCTGAAGTGCCAGTTCCCTTTTCACAATTCTTCCTCTCAGAGGACAACCTCCTTTGTAGGTCATGGCCAACCAAACCAGTACCTATAGAACAACTGGTCATCCCAGACAAATACGTCCCCGTGACGCTTAAGCTGGTCCATGACACACCCATTGCGGGTCACCCAGGAAGGGACAAGACACTATCTGTCACCAGACGAAAATACTACTTGCCCACATTACGGGTTGATGTAGAAAAACATGTCGCAGATTGCGTCGTTTGTGCTAAACACAAGGGGTCCGTAAAAGAGCCAGCACCGATGTTGCAATACCCAATACCAGAGGAGCCATGGGATGTTGTTAATATAGACAAGACAGCCACACGCGTGGACCATGCCCTCGTGACGCACGTGTTGTGTCCACATTCGTCTCCTCGAATTCTTTTGGTGACAATGGCACCTAGTTTAGGAACACGGTATTGAGCGAAATATGCGCTCAGTTTAACATCACGCAATCCTTCATCACAGTTTACCACCCAGCTGCTAATGGGTTGGCGGAGAGGGCTAATACGAAAATCTTACAGGTCCTCAGGCCTATCGTGAACGATCTCCACGATAACTGGGAGGATTGGCTATCGCATATAGCCGTTTCCATAAATACGTCGGTAAACGACTCTGGGAAGTCTCCCTACTACATCTTATATGGGGTGGAGAAACGTCTTCCGTACGACTTCCTAACAAAACCACAACAACCTTTCTACAACATTGATAGGTACGCACAACAGCAGATGCATATGTTTTCCAAGATACACTCAAAAGTTAGGTGTACGTTAAAAGCTACAAAGGTTGAAATGATGTCAAAACAACACAAACAGGCCGTCCCGGTGAAATTAAGAGGGTAACACAGTCATGATTAAGCAAGCGGATAGGAGTTCGAAACTGGGAGCTAAATTTGTGGGTCCTTACCGATTTGTTCGGAATGTCAGGGGAAATCGGTTCGAGGTTCTAGAGTCAAATAGTGGAGTCAGTCTAGAAATTCACAGTGATCGTCTGAAAGTAATCCCCTCACCTTTGGACCTTGATATTGATCATTCCCCCTCAGAGTCAAATGCTCAACAAGATCATACCCCCACCTATAGCTATAATTTGAGACCACGGGTATAAATACTTCATTCCAACCACTTTCAGATCATGATGTTGCGTTTTCTGATCATCTTGTTGTACCTCGGCTCCTTGCAACGACACCCATCCACCTGAAGCCTGGCCCCCTCACGGCACACATAGGAGAGGTCTTCCTCATAGAAGATGTGCTCCTCGTAAAATATCCATATACTTCCTTGACCAACACCACAGACGCAATCAGGATAGTCTCAGAAAAAAACTTCTCGGCATGGCAGACGCCATACGGGCTACCAAGACTAGGGAATCAAAGGCACCTTCTAGTACCAACTCTCTGAATCTTTTTCAACTACTGGAGAGTAGGACTCTGTTCTTACGGGGAAAAGTTGATGAGGTAGATATGGATTATAGTTTTCACTCAGTTCACTCTCGGGTAAAGAGGGGGTTGCTCAACTTCGTTGGGTCCGCCTCAAAGTTCCTCTTCGGTACGGTAACCGACGAGGACGTGCGCAATTTGCGGGACCACTACGCTCATGTACTTTCCTTTGCTGCCCGAAATCGCAGGGTGATCAACGCCACTTGTAGAAAACTTGCGCGATTGCGTACTCGCATTGAGGAACTGCTAGAGCAAACAAATAAGATAGTAGAAGTTACCAACATAGTTGTCAAGCAGATCGACCAGGTGAATCAATTTCTCCTCCTAGATCAGGCCTTGCATGTATTGGAAAACGTCATTAACTCTGTCGCAACGGCAAATCAGCAGGTTATTAGCAACATGGTTGATGCAGCGCACGGTAGAGTCACACCTGCCTTGTTCCCTCTACACGATTTGAGAACGACTATCCATTCGGGTATGAAAATTATAGTCTCAAACCTTTATTCAACCCAGACATGAGTCAATATTTTTACCCCTTGATTGAATCCAGCCTCACCCCCGATGCCATAATCATGCATGTTCCGTTTCAGACGGCACACGAAATTGTCCCGTTTCCCTTTTCCGCTAAGGACAGGGTGTTAGTCCTGGACACGACCCCGTCTCTTGTTCTAATCGCGAAGGATTTCGCTCTGTATTCAACGGGTAGCTACTCACTCTTGCAATATTGCAAGGATACGGCCTCACCAGGTGAACGTGTCTGACGCTCTTTCCCTGTGCCCTTACAAACAGCTACCACCTACACCTGTTTTCCATAAGAACTTTCAGGGTCTACATTATATCTCCAGCATCTCTTATGTGACTTATTCCCTTAATTCATTATCTTTCGCAAACGTAACAGAGTTTGCAGAAACCCTGGAGGAAACGCTGCCTGAATGTAGAGGGTAAAGTTTTGAACTGGGTCAAGGCGTGGCTTAGCAATAGGAAGCAAAGAGTGCAAATTAATGGTAAAAGATCTGACTGGGGATGTGTTACGAGTGGGGTCCCACAAGGTTCGGTATTAGGTCCACTTATGTTTATTATTTATATCAATGACTTAGATACAGGAATTAGTAGTGATGTTAGTAAATTTGCAGATGATACCAAGATCGGTAGAGTAATTGAGTCGGATCAGGACGCTAGTATTCTCCAAGGTGAACTCAACAGATTGAATGACTGGGCGGATAAATGGCAGATGGAGTTCAATGTAGGGAAGTGCAGTATTCTGAGTGTAGGTAGGAACAACCCCTCACATAACTATTGCTTAAATGACACTCTCATAAGCAGGTCTGGGTGCGAGAGGGATTTAGGGGTCTTAGTGAGCTCTGATCTCCGTCCAAGGGCACAATGCATTCAAGCTAGAAATCGAGCTAATAGGGTACTGGGATTTATTTCAAGGAGCATAAGCAACAGAAGCCCGAAGTCTTCCTCAAACTATATTTAGCATTAGTTAGACCTCATCTTGACTATGCGGTTCAGTTCTGGTCACCTTACTATAGAATGGATATCAAAATGTTAGAATCGGTGCAGAGGAGGATGACTAAGATGATTCAGGGGTTGAGAAACTTGCCATACGAGGAAAGACTCAAACAGTTAAACTTGCATTCTCTAGAAAGGCGAAGGGTGCGTGGAGACATGATCGAGGTTTATAAATGGATGAAGGGCTTTAATAAGGGAGACATTCATAATGTTTTGTTGGTAAGAGAACCGGGTAGGACACGAAGTAATGGGTTTAAACTGGATAAATTCAGATTCAACAGGGACATAGGCAAAAATTGGTTTACTAACAGGGTGGTGGATGATTGAAATAGGCTTAGCAGTCATGTGGTGAGTGCCAATACAATTGTCACATTCAAAAATAGATTAGATAAATTCATGGACAGCGATATTAAGTGGGGTTAGATACACGGGAGCTTAGGGTCAAAGGAGCTGCAACGTACAGGCCTACCGGCCTCTTGTAGACTCCTGCGTTCTTATGTTCTTATGTTCTTAATACTTGCATCTCCCCTACTTGTACCCTGGAATTTTTGTACCAATGTTTCTGATGTTCGTCAGTCACGTCGTCATGTGCTACCTGTCCTGCACGATTATTTGGTTGTGCAGACACGGCGACTGGATGCAGGGAGGCCACTGGCAAGTTAGTTTTTCCTTTTCTCAAGCAAGTCAAATGACAGAAAACTGGCATTCCCCTGCTCCTATACTTAACATTGTACTATGTTTCACTACTGTATTTTTTTTAGGTGCTAAATGAACGTTTCATTGTCTGTAACTATGCCAGTTGATGGATACTTCTACATGTGTCCTTATATTTATCTTTTGAGATATTTATTACGATTCACGTCACACACGTTGTGTTTTACCTCTCACTATTTATATTATGACTACACATCTGTTCTTACATAGCCAGTGTTTTAATGAAATTGTATCATATGCATTCTGCTTAACATGATCCCACTATGTATGATAAGGGTAGCTAGACTGCTAGTTAGATTTTTGTAAATCGCGAGGTCGCGATCACTGGAAGGTGACCGAGCAGTGTTATAGTAGGATATCAATGTATTATTGTTATTGTTATTATTTAATATCACCACGAATTAAGCATACAATTGTCAATGGAAAAAACCCACGACAGATATATCACGCCACCTTATAGGAATGTCGTCCGTCAGTGTTTACCGTCTCAGTTTGTATACAAAGCATTTCATCATGCGTGGAGGTCACCTTAACATACGTGACCAATTGTAACTTCATTATTTTTCAATCTGTAACTCGTCACTCCTTCACGAGAGTCCGACTGACACACAACGGCAGTCGCTCTCGCTCCGACGCTCCTGTACTTATAGGCTAAGAATATATTCGCCTTAAGGAAGCTGAAGTCTTAATCAACGCCTTTAAACGCCCCCCGGTACACCGTTACAAGAGTTCAAGTCGTAGGCAGGAGGAAATACAGATGAAGGAAGATTGTTCCAGAGTTTACCAGCGTGAGGGATGAAAGAGTGAAGATGCTGGTTAACTTTTACATAAGGGGTTTGGACAGTATAGGGATGAGCATGAGTAGAAAGTCGTGTGCAGCGGGGCCGCGGGAGTGGGGGAGGCATGCAGTTAGCAAGTTCAACAGAGCAGTCCACATCTTGACTCACTCTCCCTTCGCTGAAATCTCCATCTTGGGAGAATTCAATGTTCACCACCAGCTTTGGCTTTCATCCTCTTTTACTCACCAGCCTGGTGAACAAGCCTACAACTTTGCTCTCCTCAACGACCTAGAGCAGTTGGTTCAGCACCCTACTCGTATTCCCGACGGTCTTGGAGACAGGCCCAATATTCTAGACCTTTTCCTTACCTCTAATCCTTCTGCTTACTCTGTCAAACTGTTCTCTCCGTTGGGTTCCTCCGATCATAACCTTATTTCTGTATCCTGTCCTATCGCTCCTGTACATCCTCTGGACCCACCGAAGAGGCGATGCTTCTGGCATATTGCTTCAGCTCGGTGGGACGACCTGAGGATGTACTTTTCCGATTTCCCGTGGAATGATTACTGCTTCCAGGAGAGAGACCCCTCTGTGTGCCCAGCGCATCTCAGAGGTGATTATCTCTGGAATGGAGGCATACATTCCTCGTTCTGTCTCTACTCCTCATGCTAAAAAGCCTTGGTTTAATCATGCTTGTTCTCGTGCTATTAAAGATAGAGAGGCAGCTCACAAAAGGTTCCAGAGACTCCGAACTCACGCTAACTCTGACCTTTACATTTCAGCCCGGAATCGTGCCAAATCTATTCTCCGACTTACCAAAGCTTATTTTACCAATAGAAAACGTCAACACCTTGCTTTTTCTAATTCTTCCCGTGACTTCTGGCTTCTATCCAAAAATATCTCCTCCAATTTCACTTCTTCATCTTTACCTCCTCTACTTAACCTGACGGCAGCACTGCCTTCTCATCTGTCTCTAAGGCTGAACTCTTCGCTCAAACTTTCTGTAAGAACTCCCACCTGGACGATTCTTGGCATATTCCTCCTACTCATCCCCCCTCTGACTCCTTTATGTTTGTTATTAAGATTCTTCCAAATGATGTTTTCTATGCCCTCTCTGGCCTCAGCTCTCAGAAGGCTTATGGACCTGATGGAGTGCCTCCTATTGTCCTTAAAAACTGCGTTTTCGTGCTGACACCCTGCCTGGTCAAACTCTTTCGTCTCTGCCTATCAACATCTACCTTTCCTTCATACTGGGAGTATGCCTTTGTACAGCCTGTGCCTAAGAAGGGTGACCGTTCCAATCCCTCAAACTACCGCCCTATAGCTTTACTTTCCTGTCTATCTAAAGCTTTTGAATCAACCCTTAACCGGAAGATTCAAAAGCACCTTTCCACTTCTAACCTCCTATCTGGTCGCCAGTATGGGTCTCGCAAGGGGCGTCCTGCTGGCGATCTTCTTGCTCTCTTAAGGACAATATGAGGCACTCCATCAGGTCCA
>NC_066514.1:16379626-16542246 GCF_024679095.1 Eriocheir sinensis | reverse complement strand
TTAGAGGATCAAGTTATTTTGTCTAACTTAAGGTTGTTAGTTTTTTCTCATTAGTTTTTTGATTTTAGGTGTAAATATTGATTTTTTTCTCTTCCTCAGGATTAAGTTTTGATGTAAACATTATATATTTTTCTATCTGTGGATTCTAGTCACGTTCCATTTGCTCCCGATACCAGAATCTAAAGTTGAGCTGTGTTACATTTTTAGTTCCTCATGTTTCTAGTCGCCTTTTCTATTTTTTTTTACCCCAAATACCATTTACCTCAAGTTGAGCTGCTATACTTTTAGTTTCTCAGGATTCTAGTATACCTCAAAGTGAGCTGTGCTGTAATCTTAGTTTCTCAGGATTGATTATATTAACACAAAGATTTTATAATGCATAAGAGGTCATATTGGCATGTACTCTTTTATAATATTTTACTTATACAAAAATTTCCTTATTTTTTTTTAATAAAATGAAACTATAGCTATACATCTTTATACGGTTGGTAATATTTATACTAAGATCTTATATTTTTCTATAAAAGGATATCATGTTTTTTTTATACAATGTTGCGTATGGTTGAATATATTTACACTAAAATTTTAAATTTTCATTAGCTCCTTATTTGTTGCTGAAAACTTAACCTAACATTTTTTTTAATTACTTACAGAGAACTTAACAAAAAATAAATAAAAAAAATCCTGTGAAATATATACATACATACATGCATACAGAGAGAGAGAGAGAGAGAGAGAGAGAGAGAGAGAGAGAGAGTTTTAGTTAGAGAAAAAAAAATAATGAAATTACAACACACACACACACACACACACACACACACACACACACACACACACACACTTAAGCAGTTCCACTGCAGATCTCATGTAAACCATCTCTGGATGAGTTCCTCTCGGACAGTTGCCCCACGCTCATGGTGTCCGGCCGCAGGAGGCAAGTCTCCTTCTTCATCTTTCTGCTGGGGAGGTAATGAAAATAAGTTAAATATGAACTTTAGCAGTACTGGCATACTGTAGCATATGCCGAATAACTAGCACCTCCACTTGACATTGATACTGCATATGTATGTTAATAAATCTACCCTAAACCTAATTATACCAGGAGCACTGATACAGACAGCAATTTGTGGAGTATATAAAATATAGCACTATCTCAATGAAATACAGAAGCACCTACAGCTGCTGTGGAGCTGGAGCGCCACGTCTAACACCACGGTTGTGTAGCAGCAGACAAGCCGTCATGATCTTGGCACACTTCAGGGGAGTGTACTGCAACACTCCACCAGACCTGTGGATACACCCGTAAATGAAAATGTATGTTAGGCAACTACAAAAACTTTTAGTAGCGATTACTGTAACCCTTCCTACAACACTTTACTGCACCACATTAGACAAACTAACCTCTTAATGTTTCATGATAAGGCTAACTCTAGTAAAGAGGCAAATTAAGTGGTACAGAAACTGAAAGCAAGGCTACCTGAAGCGACTTTTCAAGACCCCAAACGTTTGCTCCACAACAAAGCGTGTCCTAATGTGAGCCCTGCTGCAGCGCTCCTCTGCTGCTGTCATTGGGTTAGCTACAGGGGTCATCAGCCATGATTCTAAAGGGTAGCCGCTGTCACCTGTAATATCTTAATTGCATTATAACAAAGCATAAAGCAAAATAATTATAATAACTTCTCTTTATCCTAAGGATGAACACCTCACCATACACACCTAGGAGTAGGTACTCTCCAAACTCTCCTTATGCAAATCGCTCCCGCAGGTAGCTGTTGCGCCAGATGAATGAATCATTTGTTGACCCTGCGAATGAGTTATTGTGATGAAACCTACATCTGCACTGTAATAAACATTTACCTGTTTATAGGCATATGTACTATGGAGCAATTATAATCAGGCTTAGATATTATAATTAGTACTCAAAATTTCCGGTTAGGTAATAATGTGTCGAGTACCGACTGACATCCTAATATTTGAAATTACCTGGGAATCTGACACAGTAACTAGTGACCAAGCCAGCAGCATCGCATGCGACTTGTATGTTTAGCGAATGGAACCTTTTCCTGTTTATGTACAGGGCCTCATCAATGCTTGGACCCTTGGTGGCAACATGTGTACCTGTGGACATTTTTTCACATAAATATTTGCATATTCAATGATAACATAAATATAAATATACATGCTGATGTATCAATTATTACTTCGACAACAGCAAACCATTATTTTCATCATTAATAAATATTTTTCTGGACAGTTATTTAGAGTCTTACAATCAATAGCTCCAACAACTCTGGGCAAATTGCGTATTCTTGAAAAGTTTCTAGCCACTGCTCTTCTTTCTTGTTCTGAAGAGGGCATCTTTATTTCACGCATTGCCTTGTTGGGCAAAGCATTTGCCACATCCATGAACACCCGGCTTACACTTGGCTGTGAAGGACCTGAAACAGTAACATGGAATTAATCTCATCAGTTGATTACTGGAGCTTAATGCAGTTTCAATAATATTTCCAGTATCAGGCCCTGCATCCCCCAAACTATCTAAAAGTATTATGCATAGAAGTCCTTGAGCACCCTCATGTCTGTCTCATTCTTGCAAGAAAATTCGGTATTTGTGAAGTTTCGTCTCAGCCGCTCACACAACAGTTTGTATGTTGTTTGCATCTACATTACGACAATTCCAACAACTTTTCTTAATAACGTTTTTCCAGCAAATTAATATTAAGGGATAGTGAAAAAATCAGGAGGTCAGGTTAGGTTAGTTAAGATAGGTTAGGATAAATTGGGATATAAGCACTTTTAAGCTTCACTTCCACGGGAAATGACTAGTTTCCATTCCCCCCCCACACACACACACAAAAAGAAGATTATCCACGGGTCCCCAAAGATCGTTGTAAGAATGTAACGGGCTTGTCGGGGGGCGCTTAAAGGGTGTTGATTAAGACTTCAGCTTCCTTAAGGCGAATTATATTCGTAGCCTTTATGTACAAGAAGCGACGGAGCGAGAGCGACTGTCGTTGTGTGTCAGTCGGACTCTCGTGAAGGAGTCGAGAGTTACAGGTTGGAAAATAAATGTTACAATTGGTCACGTATGTCAAGGTGACCTCCACGCACCATCGGAGTGCGAAGTATACAAAACTGGGACGGTAAACACTGACGGACGACATTCCTATAAGGTGGCGTGATCTATCTGTCGTGGGTTTTTCCATTGACAATTGTATGCCTAATTCGTGGTGATATTAAATAATAATAATACATTGATATCCTACTATAACACTGCTCGGTCACCTACCAGTGATCGCGACCTCGCGATATATAAAAATCTAAATAGCAGTCTAGTTACCATGAACATACATAGTGGGAGTTTGTCAAGCAGACTGCCAATGACACAATTACATTTAAACACTGGCTATGTAAGAACAGATGTGGAGTTATAATATAAATAGTGAGAGGGAAACCACAACGTGTGTGACATGAAACATAAGAAACCTCTCAAAAGATAAATATAAGGACACATGTATAAGAAACTATCAACTGGCATAGTTACAGACAATGAAACGGTCATCTAGCTCCTAAAAAAAAAATACAGTAGTGAAACCCAGTACAATGTTAAGTATAGGAGCAGCCAGGTTTCTGTCCCCTGACTTGCCTGAAAAAAGGAAAAACTACCTTGCCAGTGGCCTCCCTGCATCCAGTCGCCGTGTCTGCACAACCAAATAATCGTGCAGGACAGAGTTTCTCCTAATAAGGTAGCACATGACGACGAGACTGACGAACATCAGAAACATTGGTACCAAAAATCCAGGGTACAGGTAGGGGAGATGCAAATAATCAGGCAGCGTTTCCTCCAGGGTTTCCGCAAACTCTGTTTTGTTCGCGAAAGACAATGAATTAAGGGAATTAGTCACATACGAGATGCTGGAGAAATGAATGTCATCGAGAGACCGTAGAGGAAACACTCGATGGGAAATATTGGCCGTGAAAACCAGACGGATCCGGGACGGGTACGTTATGTTAGTGGAGCGGATATAGCATGCTTCCGCTATGGTATACTGACCAGTAACCCGTTGATAAGTGGTACCCTCCGGGCAGATGACCGATATATAGAATGACTGAGGGAAATAAAAATAATGCAGACCCTGAAAGTTCTTATGGAAAACAGGCGTTGGTGTTAGCTGCTTGTAGGGGCACAGGGAAAGAGCGTCAGACGCGTTCACGCGGGTGAGGGCGATCTCGCATAACCCTCCCCGAACTGGAAGGAAGGCAAAGAGAGACGCAGAGCAATAGAATCGCCCGAAGACCGTCTCCTTGCAGCTACCCGTTGAATACAGAGCGAAATCCTTCGCGATTAGAACAAGAGACGGGGACGTGTCCAGGGCTAACACACTGTCCTTTGCTGAAAAAGGGAACGGGACAATTTCGTGTGCCTCAAACACGTCCGCCGTCTGAAATGGAACATGAATGATCATGGCATCAGGGGTGAGGCTGGACTCAATCAAGGGGTAAAAATATTGACTCATGTCCGGGGTGAATAAAGGCGTTAGGCTATAATTTTGATACCCGATCTGGACAGTCGTTCTCAAATCGTGTAGAGGGAACAAGGCAGGTGTGACTCTACCGTGCGCTGCATCAACCATGTTGCTAATAACCTGCTGATTTGCCGTTGCGACGGAGTTAATGACGTTTTCCAATACATGCAAGGCCTGATCTAGGAGGAGAAACTGATTCACCTGGTCGATCTGTTTGACAACTATGTTGATAACCTCTACCATCTTATTTGTCTGCTCAAGCAGTTCCTCAATGTTAGTATGCAATTGCGCAAGTTTTCTACAATTGGCGTTGATCACCCTGCGATTTCTAGCAGCAAAGGAAAGAACATGAGCGTAGTGGTCCCGCAAATCGCGAACGTCCTCGTCGGTAGCCGTACCGAAAAGGAACTTTGAGGAGGGCCCAACGATGTGAGCTGAGTGAACTGAGTGAAAACTATAATCCATGTTTACCTCATCAACTTTTCCCCGTAAGAACAGAATCCCATCCTCCAGTAGTTGAAAAAGAGTCAGAGAGTTGGTACTAGAAGGTGCCTTTGATTCCCTAGTCTTGGTAGCCCGGATGGCGTCTGCCATGCCGAGCAGTTTTTCTGAGACTATCCTGATTGTGTCCGTGGTGTTGGTCAAGGAAGTATATGGATATTTTACGAGGAGCACATCTTCTATGAGGAAGACCTCTCCTATGTGTGCCGTGAGGGCACCAGGCTTCAGGTGGATGGGTGTTGCTGCAAGCAGGGAGCCGAGGGACAACAAGATGGTCAGAAAACGCAACATCATGATCTGAAAGTGGTGGGAATGAAGTATTTAAACCCGTGGTCTCAAGTTATAGCTATGGGTGTTGGGATTATCTTGTTGAACATTTGACTCTGAGGGGGAAGTACCAATATCAAGGTCCAAAGGTGAGGGAATTACTTTCAGACGATCACTGTGAACTTCTAGACTGACTCCACTATTCGACTCGAGAACCTCGAACCGATTTCCCCTGACATTCCGAACAACACGGTAAGGACCCACAAATTTAGCCCCCAGTTTCGAACTCCTTTCCGCTTGCTTAATCATGACTGTGTCACCCTCTATTAATTTCACCAGGACGGCCTGTTTGTGTTGTTTTGACATCATTTCAACCTTCGTAGCTTTTAACGTACACCTAACATCGGAGTGTATCTTAGAAAACATATGCATCTGCTGTTGTGCGTACCTATCAATGTTGTAGAGAGGTTGTTGAGGGATTGTTAGGAAGTCGTACGGAAGATGTTTCTCCACCCCATATAAGATGCAGTAGGGAGACTTCCCCGTAGAGTCGTTTACCGACGTATTTATGGAAGCGGCTATATGCGATAGCCAATCCTCCCAGTTATCGTGGGGATCGTTCACGATAGGCCTGAGGACCTGTAAGATTTTCCTATTAGCCCTCTCCGCCAACCCATTAGCAGCTGGGTGATAAGCTGTGATGAAGGATTGCGTGATGTTAAACTGAGCGCTTATTTCGCTCAATACTGAGTTCCTAAACTCGGTGCCATTGTCACTCAAAAGAATTCGAGGAGACGAATGTGGACACAACACGTGAGTCACGAGGGCATGGGCCACGCGTGTGGCTGTCTTGTCCTTGAGAGGCGCTAGAACCTAGAGAACTGGTCGACGCGCACCAATAAGTAGCGCGAACCATGATGGCTCTGGGGGAGCTGTAATAAGTCTATATTAACAACATCCCATGGCGCCTCTGGTACTGGGTATTGCAACATAGGTGCTGGCCCTTTTACGGACCCCTTGTGCTTAGCACAAACGACGCAATGTGCGACATGTTTTTCTACATCAACCCGTAATGTGGGCCAGTAGAATTCTCGTCTGGTGACAGATAGCGTCTTGTCTCTTCCTGGGTGACCCGCAATGGGTGTGTTATGGACCAGCTTAAGCGTCACGGGGACGTATTTGTCTGGGATGACCAGTTGTTCTATAGGTACCGGTTTGGTTCCCAATATAAGAACGTTGGAATCTGCACGAGGCCGGTAGGCCTATGCAAGGCAGTTCCTTTGACCCTAAGCTCCCGTGTATCTAATCCCACCTAGTGTCGCTGTCCATGAATTTATCTAATCTATTTTTGAATGTGACAATTGTATTGGCACTCACCACATGACTGCTAAGCCTATTCTACTCATCCACAACCCTGTTGGTAAACCAATTTTTGCCTATGTCCCTCTTGAATCTGAATTTATCCAGTTTAAACCCATTATTTCGTATCCTACCCGGTTCTCTTACCAACAAAACCTTATGAATATCTCTCTTATTAAAGCCCTTCATCCATTTATAAACCTCGATCATGTCTCCACGCACCCTTCGCCTTTTTAGAGAATGCAAGTTTAAATGTTTGAGTCTTTCCTCGTATGGCAAGTTTCTCAACCCCTGAATCATCTTAGTCATCCTCCTCTGCACTGATACTAACATTTTGATATCCATTCTATAGTAAGATGACCAGAACTGAACCGCATAGTCAAGATGAGGTCTAACTAATGCTAAATATAGTTTGAGGAAGACTTCGGCGCTTCTGTTGCTTACGCTCCTTGAAATAAATCCCAGTACCCTATTTGCTCGATTTCTAGCTTGAATGCATTGTGCCCTTGGACGGAGATCAGAGCTCACTAAGACCCCTAAATCTCTCTCGCACCCAGACCTGCTTATGAGAGTGTCATTTAAGCAATAGTTGTGAGAGGGGTTGTTCCTACCTACACTCAGAATACTGCACTTCCCTACATTGAACTCCATCTGCCATTTATCCGCCCAATCATACAATATGTTTAGTTCATCCTGGAGAATACTAGCGTCCTGATCTGACTCAATTACTCTACCGATCTTGGTATCATCTGCAAACTTACTGACATCACTACTAATTCCTGTATCTAAATCAATGATATAAATAATAAACAAGAGTGGACCTAATACCGAACCTTGTGGGACCCCACTCGTAACACATCCCCAGTCTGATCTTTTACCATTGATTTGCACTTTTTGCTTCCTATTGCTAAGCCATGCCTTTACCCAGTTCAAAACCTTATCCTCTACACCGTGAGCCTGTAATGTAAGCAACAGTCGTTGGTGAGGAACTTTGTCAAACGCTTTACTAAAATCAAGATAGATTACATCATAATTTTCACCTCTGTCTACCGCCTCAAATACCTTACTGTAGGACAAGAGATCAGTGAGGCATGACCTACCTTTCGTGAACCCATGCTGCGAGTCATGAATTAAGCTGTGTTTCTCTAGATGCTTCCGAATGCTCCTGGCTATTATGGACTCCAGCATCTTGCCTATAACCGATGTTAAGCTAATTGGGCGATAGTTTGAAGCAGCCGACCTGTCCCCCTTTTTTGAAAATCGGCGTCACATTAGCTAATTTCCATAAGCTGGGCACATAGCCAGTATTTATCGGCATCTTAAAGATGTCGGTTAGTGGACCACTGATTACATCACCTAATTCCTTTAATACCCTCGAAAAAATCCCGTCAGGACCTGGCGACTTATTCCTCTTAAGCTTATCTATCTCATCCTGAACTATTTGCCTGGTAATGATTATATCCCTCAATTTATCGCCATCCCCGCCCTCGTACATCTGAACCCTTTCTGGAATAGTCGTTCGATCCTCTTGTGTGAATACTGAAAGGAAGTAGTCGTTCAACAATGTGCTTATATTATCGTAATTTTCTGCTAGCTCCCCTGTGTTTGTTTTCAGCGGTCCAATTTTCTCCCGTGTTTTTGTTCTCTACATCTGAAAGAAGCCCTTAGGATTACTTTTCGCCTCATTTGCTACTTTGATATCATAATTCCTTTTTGCTATCCTGGTGTTTTTCTTCACTAATCTAGACAGTTCGACATACCGGCCCCTGAAATGTGTCTCACCATTCTTTATTTTCTGATAAATTCTCTTCTTTAACCCTATCTCGTGTTTTAGTCCACGAGTCATCCACTTGGGGTCATTGTTTTCTTTTCTAAGTGTTCGCTGTGGTATATGCTGTCCCTGCCCCTCTACCATTACTCTAACTAAATTATTGTAAGACATTTCTACCTGGTTCTCCTGGCTCTCTAATCCGCAGTGCTGGCCCTCATGTATCCCTAAATTATCCCAGCTTATCTCTTCAAGATGTCTTCGAAGCCCCTCGTAATTTGCTCTTCTAAAATCTGGCACTAACACTGGGTTTGGTTCGCGGGTCATCGCCCAGTCTAAGCTAAAACGAACTGTTCTGTGGTCACTATTTGTATATATTTGTATATATTTGTGGTGGAAGTGGGGGAGTATCTCAGAAAATAGTTTTTTTCTGATGGAGTTCAAGGTCACAGTTGCATGAATCACTTTAAAAACAGGGGGGTTATATGTTTCATGAAAAAATGGTGGGTGACATGAAACTTCCCAAATTCCGAAAATTCCTGGACACTCATTTTTTTTTCATTAAGGATATGGTTCGATTACATTACAGATACCTCTAGGTGAAGCTTGGTGATAACAAACGCCTAGTTTAACTATGAAGGGTTAAAAGGATACTGCTACTACAAAACTCAGTGGCTACACTGAGTTGGGTGTCGTATTCAGGAGTTCTTACCGCTGGTATTATTGCTAATAAGAAAACTTACCGGTAATGTCTCCAATAACTTGTTGGGAAGAGCCGCTGGCATACATTATCAGTGCCAGCAGCACCTGTGTGCAGGTGAGGGATGGCGTGCGCCCTCCTCGTCCTCCTCTGTAGATAGGGCTCCAGCTCCGCTATCAGCCGAGTAAGCTCTTGTCGAGGGAGTCTGTACTGACTGATGAGCTCCGCATCACTCACGGAGAGAGGGTTAAGGTGATCACGTATTATCCTTTCTCTCCTTAAAGCACGGTCATGCGGAACAGCGATAAGAATCTCCATCGTGGGTGCTGGCAGTCGTCTGACTGAGGATGTAAACAAACGCAACCCCTGTACCATCTCGCTTTTATGGAAGGAATTTCCCATATTGCCTCTTACTTTTATTTCTTTGTCAAGAAACACTAATTATGACATATTTTACGTCAATATAAAGAAGGTTGTAAGAGTTACACCAACTCCGTCGAGGTCGTAACTTACATCCTCCTTACAACTCCTTTACAACCTCCCGGATGCTTCCTGAATTCGGCAGAGGTTGTACCTCGGCCTTCCACCGTTGTAAGGCTTACAACCTGCTTTCTGAATAAGGCCCCAGGCAGTCTACAACCGGCGGAAGGGCCGGCCAAGTTGCTCGCCCGACGAGGGCTGGCGTGTCCCTAATGGCAGTATATCTTTTATTTTATTTTTAATGTTTACCTGCACGTTGGCAAGAGGGGCTATGTTGAGAGCCCGGCAGAGGAGCTAGGCGTCAGGCCATGAGGCCCTGCCTAGCTGGTCGGGGGTACGGCTGCATTTTGCACCCGTAGCCGGAGCCGAACGAGCAACTCAGCAGTCTATAAGCTGGCTCAAAGGCCAGGAGAATTGCTCGTTCGACGAGTGCAGGCGTTCCATTGGCAGTGCATCGTTTTTGTTTATAATGTTTACATGCTCGTTGGCAAAAGAGGCTATGGTTAGAGCCCGGCAGAGGAGCTAGGCTTCAGGCCATGAGGCCCTGCCTAGCTGGTCTGGGGCACGGGTGCATCTTGCACCCGTAACCGGAGCCGAGGGAGCAACTCAGCAGTCTAAAAGCTGGCTCAAAGGCCAGGAGAGTTGCTCGCTCGACGAGTGTTGGCGTTCCACTGCAGTACATCTTCTTAAGATTACCCCCATAATAGGGGGACAGGGCCTTTGGCCAAAAGGCGGCCCTGTAAGGGGGGACGGGCAATTCAAGTCCCGGTGGGTGTAGGGACGCCTCCGCCGCCCCCACAGCCACGGGTAACAGCCGGCGAGCAGCGACGGAGGCACGGGGTCTCGGGGCAGGCGCCCACGGTGCACGGTGCACGGTGCACGGGCGAGCAGCCGACCGGTCGACTTGACTGCTGCGGGGGAGCCCAAAGCGAGGATAACCAGGCGGGTCAACCACGCCGCCGCAGAAGGACCCCACAGCTGCTCGCCCGACTGCAGTGCATCGGGTACGCGGCCTTTATATATCCGAACATCAAGAGGCAAAAATGATTGCCTGAAACCGCTGTCCAATCAGCGACGAGCTTACATCAGCAGCTTAAAATACATTTGCAAGCTACATGTATATAATATATAACTTGAAAAAAAATAATAATAATCGTAGAGCAGTTTTCATTGGGGTCATCCATTTAAACAATATGCGTATTGTGTGAAGTGTCATGCAATGATATAACGATGGAACTGGCACTGATGAATAACCGGAGAAATATCGCTTCGTAGCGTAGCCTAATATTACCCCTTTCTGAAAAAAAGATTTTGATTTCAAGAATGCTGTTATTATTGTTATGCTATGAAATACGAGAATAGTAGTGGAAAATCAGTCTTCACTGCCACTGACCATTATAACAATATGTACTTCTATTAAATTTTAAAATGATAACCAAAGAACAGATGTCAATGCCATTAAGCACTATGGCAATACGTACTTCTACTAAACTCTCACCTGTATGTTATTTATACAATGTAATAACAATGGAATTGGCACTGAGGACAAGTGTTTCGTAACGTAGCCTAATATTTCCCCTTCTACATTAAAGCTTTATATGTTAAAACCAAAATATGCTATGAATGCAATGTTCCTAGGAATGTAAAGCCATGAAATCACCACCCCCCACCCCCGCACCCGCCAAAGTTATACGAAAATCATAAAAGAGATCATTTTTTGCAATGATATTTCAACGGAATATTTTCATAAGCTTCAGAAACTGACGTGTTACCAAAAAAGTCAAACAATCTGTTAGTTATAATTACCCATGTGCTTTTTTGTATTGTATATTAGTAATTGTTACACAAAAAAGAACGTATTGCAATAAATTACCGTCATCAAATGACGCATATATTATAAAAGTTGACTTCTAAGGAGTAAAATTCTGTTCCCTGCTTTATAATACTTGTCAACATGTTATAGTAGGATATCAATGTATTATTATTATTATTTAATATCACCACGAATTAGGCATACAGTTGTCAATGGAAAAAAAACACGACAAATAGATCACGCCACCTTATAGGAATGTCGTCCGTCAGTGTTTACCGTCTCAGTTTTGTATACATCGTATTTCATAGTGCGTGGAGGTCACCTTGACGTACGTGATCAATTGTAACAATTATTTTCCAACCTGTAAATCGTCACTCCTTCACGAGAGTCCGACTGACACACAACAGAGTCGCTCTCGCTACGGCGCTTCATGTACATATAAGCTACGAATATAATTCGCCTTAAGGAAGCTGAAGTCTTAATCAACGCCCTTTAAACGCCTCCCGGCAAGCCCGTTACATTTGGTTGGCAGCGGTCACCACCGCGCCTGTGCCTTCGCTACCTCGTTCTCCTCCAAGCTCCAAGCCACGAGAACTCACCAACAAAATCCGGGGACAGGCGTAGAAGGAAGGAAGGAGTCACAAGCCAGCCGTCCGCGGCAACTCTCCAGGCGCCAGCTACAAGCAACTCACCAGGCGTCGGCTACAAACTCTATACAGGCGTCAAGACTCGAGCCACCAACAGGCCTACGCAGCCGAAAGCGAGGGCCACAATCTACAAGCCGCTCCCCCGCCTCAAGCCAGCACTGCAAGCCACTCACAGCTCACTCGAAGCCCGCCAGCAGGAGGAGGCACGCCCCGCTGACCTTGGAACAACCCACATGCCCCTCGCACCACAGCGGGCGGCAACACCGCCGCTGCCGGGAGCATCGGCCCAAACTTCTTCCGGCAAACAGTCAACAAGGGAACCCGAGGACATCTCCCAGTGACTGCAAGCAGTTACCAATACCGTTTCCTGCAAGGCGTCTTCTCAAGAGGTTACACACCCAAGTCGTCTTATCTTCCACCGCGGCCTACGTCTGGCGGCAGTTTTCCGGCACCCATCCGCGGCCGGTCAAATCGCTGGGTCAGCAGTTTCCAGCAGCCATTACGAGTCCTCCGATGTCCGCCCGTCCCTCCTGTCTCGCCGCCGCTGCTGCCGCGGCCGAGGTTTCACGACGCGACTCCAACGACTGCACGTACCGAGGGCGTCCCAACCTTCGCCCTCTCCACTACATCAGCTGATTAATCTTGGTATTTGTGGATTTTCCTTCTCGCCAAAATATGCCGGCTCGGCTTATTTCAGTTTTGTTTCGTGCAGAGGCACGACCTTTTATTTTGTGTTCCTAACACTGTTAATCAGTCATAATTGTGAGAGTAACTTTCATTCGCATACGATATTGATCCTTTATTATTGTTTGCTAGCGGGTTTACTGTGAGTTCCCTGATCAAAGTTAATCTTCCTCAGTGTTCCCTGCCTCCGTTTTCTCTTCGCCGCTCGAGGGAAAACGAGAGCTTCAAAGGTATACTCACTTAATTTTCTCCTACCCAAAATACCGCAGTATTTATAGAGCTATTTTTTTAATATACCCATAACATTATGACATTCCATTATAACCTTAACTTATATTACGTCTACCTGGCACCTTGCTAGCCATTCTTTTTTTTTTTTCTCTTTTTTTTAGGTTTTCGGCGCAAACTATTAATTCATACACGTTCCGTTTAGTGGTTAATATTTACAGCTATCAAATATGCGCCTATATTGTAACTGATTTACACCATAGTATGAACAAAGACACTCTCGCTAAACTCGGCGACACCTTTAAACAGTTGGCTCGTCCTTCAAGGGAGGAGGAACTGGAGCACGGTGCGGACACCGATGATTTAAATGTTGTAAACTTGCGATCAGGTACTACTTACTCTTCCCTCCCAAGGGAAAGCGCCCCTTCACCGCCGGGTTCGTCTGAATACTTAACCCCCACTCAGCCGATCAAAATGCCTGACGATCCACCTCCCCCTCCTGCAGGGCCCCACCCCCCCTTCCCCCGATTCGGGTCATTCCAACTCACGCCAGTATTCGGCAATTCTCGGGCGGCGAGACCGCCTTTTCGGCGACAGTTCCTAGATCTGTGTGACTCTGCCATCGTAAATTCCTCCATTACGGAAGATCATGATAAAATCGCTTTCATTCGGTCACAGTTACTTCCAGGCTCTCGGGCACTGAATTTGATGCAGTCCTCAGCGTTCGCTTCGGGGGACATTGGAGTAAACTATGAGGTTTTTAAGAGGAATTTCATAAAAATCTTCGGGGGCGGGAGTAAACCAAGCATCGTTAGACAGATGGCACACACGGTTGAGTTCCTCCCAAAAAATTTCTCAACAAAGCCGATTTGGGACGCCATGATTGAGGCAAATCAGCTGGCGGTTGACTATGTCAAGAGCCTAGAAGACACGTTCTGGCTTCCAGGGGGTTGTATACAAAAGCACCAGGTGAAGACAGCTTTCGAGTTGTTTTTTTACCTATTTCATATTTCAGAGACGAACCGCCGTTCTGCCCTTCCTTTGGCCTTCAAACCGAGCGGGAAGTTGGTTGACTTCGTCTCAGAGTTAGAAGTCAAGGTTCAAGAACACCCTCACCATCAACCTCTCGCAACAGCCGCAGCATTGCAGGCACAAAGTAAGGCATCTCTCACCTGTAGTTTTTGCAAACAATCAGGACATTCTGAACAATCTTGCTTCGCGAAACGTTGGGAATCAACACATTCAAGACAGGGCTCAGATAGGAGATCAGGAGGTTACAGTGGCGGGCATTATTCATCACACAGGAACCCTAGGCCAAACCATCAGCGGAAGGCTGCCTTTTGCCTTGTCCACGGGAATTGTTTTCATGATTCAGACAGTTGTTCTGCAATACAAAAGGCCAAGGAGGAACAGAAGTACAAGTCCTCGGCGGACAGTAAACCACACTCCTCTTCTCAGAATAAAAAGACATGACTTCGTGACAGCCCCAAGGCGTACATCCAAGTGTCCCTTAAGGACAATACTAATTGGGAGCAACTTGACTCCGTCATTGCCGCCTTGGGCCGGACAAGCAAAATTGCGCTCCCTTGCAAGGTGGGCAAAATTTCACTCACATTAGCGGTAGACACAGGTGTGACAGTCAATGTCACCTCAGACTCCGCTTACAGGTCACTGACACGACAGGCGAGTGGGGAAAATTGGCCGCTCCAAGAGAACGACCTGAATGTGGTAGGCGTAACGGGCACCACTTTGGGAATCCTTGGGCGAGTACCACTAACAGTCAGCTTACATGAAAAAGTATGTCCCTTTCGAGATTTCTTTTATGTCTGTAGCAGGTTTGCCTTACCTGTGGATGGGATCTTAGGATTAAACGCCATGAAAGACCTGCACATAACCATAAACCCTGAAAGCAACGCGATCGTGTATCAAGGCCGACGCATACAGGGGATGGTAAATCCATCGCCTCTGTCACCTGTAATCCCACCCTCAGAGGGGGAAAATGACCAACCCACCACAGACTCAGGGACTGCCACCACCCAAGTGTCACCTCTTACGGTCAAACCACACGAAAACATTGCAGACTTGTGGCGGAGAGTAACGGCAGTCGTAGAAAATCCTCAAATAGTTCCAGATCGTGCTGCAAAACTTGTTAAAATCCGTTTGCCTAACGCCCCTCCAACGGGCAGTTATGTGTGTATCGACGGAGCTCCTCACATACACTGCGTGACGGTGGAGGTAACTCTCGCGACAGTCAAGGAGGGAGGTTTTGCAGAGGCATTGGTAATAAACACGTCTGGATCTCCTGTATCCTAAAAACACGGTGTTAGTTATGCCAGTGTCTAGTGTATGGGAGAAATGTCGCCCCGGAATCAGCTGAATACCCCTCAGCCCAAGTCTCAGGCATAACCTCGGCGTGTCAGGCCTCTCCCGAACAAGGCACAGCTAATTTAGAGGCATTCCTAAAAGTTGCACACTATTCCGAAATTAAGCCAACCTTAGTCCAGCTACTGGAACATTATAGGGGGGCGCTTGCTCTACCAGGCGAGCCGCTTGGAGTTACGCAGTGTGCTGAACACCACATTAAGTTAAAACTAAATACAAATCCTGTATATATCAATGCGTACAAGCTCCCCCACAGTCAGAGGGAGGTCGTGCAACAACTTATCTCTGAAATGTTAGAACAAGTTGTCATCAAAGAATCGAACTCCCCGTGGAATTCACCCTTGTTTCTGGTTCCAAAGAAAGACGGTTCTTATCGTCCTGTGATTGATTTCCGGCGTGTGAACACTGCGACCGTGGATGATCATTTTCCGCTTCCCGTTCTTAGAGATCTTCTGATGTGTCTCGGTAGAGGAAATAAAGTCTTTACGAGTCTTGATCTGGTCAGTGGCTAATGGCAGCTGCCCATGGCCCCCGAGTCACGTGAAATAACGGCTTTTAGCACGGCTCATGGCCACTATGAGTGGACGAGGATGCCGTTCGGGCCCAAAGGAGCTCCCTTGACCTTCCAAAGGACAATGAACAGTATTTATGGTGACTTGCTGGGCAACTCTGTCTATGTGTATTTAGACGATATCATCATAGCAGGTAAAGACGTGCATGCACACATGGAAACACTAAAAGCAGTCCTACACAGACTTCAATAGGTCGGATTAAAGCTCAAAATCACCAAATGTGAATTCTTAAAGCCTCGGATCAAGTTCTTGGGGCATGTCATGGACGAATTCGGCATCCACACAGTGGACGACAAAATAAAAGCTGTTGCCGAGTTCCCTCAGCCAACGTCTGCGGACAAGGTACGGTCTTTCTTGGGTGTCGCAGGTTATTACAGGCCTTTCATAAAGGACTTCGCAGCACGCGCGAGTCCCCTAACCCATCTATTAAGGAAAGACGTACCATTCCAGTGGCTCCCAGCTCAACAAACGAGCTTTGAAGATTTAAAGAAAGTGTTTACACAGGCTCCGGTCCTTGTCTTTCCGGATTTCAAGGACCCCTTTCAGCTTTGTACCGACGCTTCGACTAGTGGACTAGGAGCCGCTCTGATGCAAACAGATAAGTACGGCAAAAAGCATGTGATAGCGTTCGCCAGTCGAGTACTAACTGCTCCGGAAAAGAACTTTTCTGTTACCCACCTAGAGGCTCTTGCCATTGTGTGGGCTCTGAAGCATTTTCGTAACATAGTGATGGGGTACATAATTGTGGTGTATACGGACCACGCGGCCATAACTGATCTTTTCAAGGGAAAAAACCTACACGGTCGTCTGGCAAGATGGTTCTTAATGATCCAAGCATACAATCCGGAGATAAAATATATCACCGGGAAAACAAATGTGGTCGCAGATGCCTTATCTCGGAATATTCCGATAGGCGCGATTACCACCCCAGAGGTCATCCACAACTTTACTTCACCTGAGCTACACACTGCTCAACGAGACCACCCTGTGTGGAAGAGGTTAATTTACGCCCTCGAGTCGGGAGACGAAACAAACCTTCCTGAATTGCCAGTTCCCTTTTCACAATTCTTCCTATCAGAGGACAACCTCCTTTGTAGGTCATGGCCAACCAAACCGGTACCTATAGAACAACTGGTCATCCCAGACAAATACGTCACCGTTACGCTTAAGCTGGTCCATAACACACCCATTGCGGGTCACCCAGGAAGAGACAAGACGCTATCTGTCACCAGACGAAATTTTACTGTCCCACATTACGGGTTGATGTAGAAAAACATGTCGCACATTGCGTCGTTTGTGCTAAGCACAAGGGGTCCGTAAAAGGGCCAGCACCTATGTTGCAATACCCAGTACCAGAGGCGCCATGGGATGTTGTTAATATAGACTTATTACAGCTCCCCCAGAGCCAACATGGTTCGCGCTACTTATTGGTGTGCGTCGACCAGTTCTCTAGGTTTCTAGTTCTAGCGCCTCTCAAGGACAAGACAGCCACACGCGTGGCCCATGCCCTCGTGACTCACGTGTTGTGTCCACATTCGTCTCCTCGAATTCTTTTGAGTGACAATGGCACCGAGTTTGGGAACTTAGTATTGAGCGAAATAAGCGCTCAGTTTAACAGCACGCAATCCTTCATCACAGCTTACCACCCAGCTACTAATGGGTTGGCGGAGAGGGCTAATAGGAAAATCTTACAGGTCCTCAGGCCTATCGTGAACGATCTCCACGATAACTGGGAGGATTGGCTATCGCATATAGCCGCTTCCATAAATACGTCGGTAAACGACTCTACGGGGAAGTCTCCCTACTGCATCTTATATGGGGTGGAGAAACATCTTCCGTACGACTTCCTAACAATCCCTCAACAACCTCTCTACAACATTGATAGGTACGCACAACAGCAGATGCATATGTTTTCTAAGATACACTCCGAAGTTAGGTGTACGTTAAAAGCTACGAAGGTTGAAATGATGTCAAAACAACACAAACAGGCCGTCCTGGTGAAATTAATAGAGGGTGACACAGTCATGATTAAGCAAGCGGAAATGAGTTCGAAACTGGGGGCTAAATTTGTGGGTCCTTACCGTGTTGTTCGGAATGTCAGGGGAAATCGGTTCGAGGTTCTCGAGTCGAATAGTGGAGTCAGTCTAGAAGTTCACAGTGATCGTCTGAAAGTAATTCCCTCACCTTTGGACCTTGATATTGGTAATTCCCCCTCAGAGTCAAATGTTCAACAAGATAATCCCAACACCTATAGCTATAACTTGAGACCACGGGTTTAAATACTTCATTCCCACCACTTTCAGATCATGATGTTGTGTTTTCTGATCATCTTGTTGTCCCTCGGCTCCCTGCTTGCAACGACACCCATCCACCTGAAGCCTGGTGCCCTCACGGCACACATAGGAGAGGTCTTCCTCATAGAAGATGTGCTCCTCGTAAAATATCCATATACTTCCTTGACCAACACCACTGACACAATCAGGATAGTCTCAGAAAAACTACTCGGCATGGCAGACGCCATACGGGCTACCAAGACTAGGGAATCAAAGGCACCTTCTAGTACCAACTCTCTGAATCTTTTTCAACTACTGGAGGATAGGATTCTGTTCCTACGGGGAAAAGTTGATGAGGTAGACATGGATTATAATTTTCACTCAGTTCACTCTCGGGTAAAAAGGGGGTTGCTCAACATCGTTGGGTCCGCCTCAAAGTTCCTCTTCGATACGGCAACCGACGAGGACGTACGCGATTTGCGGGACCACTACGCTCATGTACTTTCCTTTGCTGCCCGAAATCGCAGGGTGATCAACGCCAATTGTAGAAAACTTGCGCGGTTGCGTTCTAACATTGAGGAACTGCTGGAGCAGACAAATAAGATGGTAGAGGTTGTCAACATAGTTGTCAAATAGATCGACCAGGTGAATCAGTTTCTCCTCCTAGATCAGGGCTTGCATGTATTGGACAACGTCATTAACTCTGTCGCAACGGCAAATCAGCAGGTTATTAGCAACATGGTTGATGCGGCGCACGGTAGAGTCACACCTGCCTTGTTCCCTCTACACGATTTGAGAACGACTGTCCATATCGGGTATCAAAATTATAGCCTCACACCTTTATCCAACCCAGACATGAGTCAATATTTTTACCCCTTGATTGAGTCCAGCCTCACCCCCGATGCCATAATCATTCATGTTCCATTTCAGACGGCGGACGTGTTTGAGGCACGCGAAATTGTCCCGTTCCCTTTTTCAGCTAAGGACAGTGTGTTAGCCCTGGACACGTCCCCGTCTCTTGTTCTAATCGCGAAGGATTTCGCTCTGTATTCAATGGGTAGCTACTCACTCTTGCAATATTGCAAGGAGACGGTCTTCGGGCGATTATATTGCTCTGCGTCTCTCTTTGCCTTCCTACCAGTTCGGGGAGGGGTATGCGAGATCGCCCTCACCCGCGTGAACGCATCTGACGCTCTTTCCCTGTGCCCTTACAAGCAGCTACCACCAACACCTGTTTTCCATAAGAACTTTCAGGGTCTGCATTATTTCTATTTCCCTCAGTCCTTCTATGTCTCAGTCATCTGCCCGGAGGGTACCACTTATCAACGGGTTCCTGGTTACTATGCCATAGCGGAAGCATGCTATATCCGCTCCACTAACATAACAACGTACCCGTCCCGGATCCGTCTGGTTTTCACGTTCAATATTTCCCATCGAGTGTTTCCTCTACGGTCTCTCGATAACATTCACTTCTCCAGCATCTCTAATGTGACTAATTCCCTTAATTCATTGTCTTTCGCAAACAAAACGGAGTTTGCGGAAACCCTGGAGGAAACGCTGTCTGAATACCTGCATCTCCCCTACCTGTACCCTGGATTTTTTGTACCAATGTTTCTGATGTTCGTCAGTCTCGTCGTCATGTGCTACCTTATTAGGAGGAACTCTGTCCTGCACGATTATTTGGTTGTGCAGACACGGCGACTGGATGCAGGGAGGCCACTGGCAAGGTAGTTTTTCCTTTTCTCAGGCAAGTCAGCGGACAGAAACCTGGCATTCCCATGCTCCTATACTTAACATTGTACTATGTTTCACTATTGTATGTTTCACTACTGTATTTTTTTTTAGGAGCTAGATGAACGTTTCATTGTCTATAACCATGCCAGTTGATAGCTTTTCTACATGTGTCCTTATATATATATATATATATATATATATATATATATCTTTTGAGAGATTTCTTATGTTTCATGTCACACACGTTGTGTTTTACCTCTCACTATTTATATTATAACTCCACATATGTTGTTACATAGCCAGTGTTTTATTGTAATTGTATCATAGGCAGTCTGCTTGACAAACTGCTATTTAGATTTTTATATATCGCGAGGTCGCGATCACTGGTAGGTGACCGAGCAGTGTTATAGTAGGATATCAATGTATTATTATTATTATTTAATATCACCACGAATTAGGCATACAATTTTCAATGGAAAAAAACCACGACAGATAGATCACGCCACCTTATAGGATTGTCGTCCGTCAGTGTTTACCGCCTCAGTTTTGTATACATCGCATTTCATAGTGCGTGGAGGTCACCATGATGTACGTGACCAATTGTAACAATTATTTTCCAACCTGTAAATCGTCACTCCTTCACGAGAGTCCGACTGACACACAACGGAGTCGCTCTCGCTACGACGCTTCTTGTACATATAGGCTACGAATATAATTCGCTTTAAGGAAGCTGAAGTCTTAATCAACGCCCTTTAAACGCCCCCGGCAAGCCCGTTACAAACAACGAAAAGAATGATATGCTAGTGGTTCAGAGAACAGAATATAACTTCTCATTTGATAACGCTCATTAAGTGCGATACGATATTTTTTTTTCGTGTGTGTATTGATTAAATGACTTCGTTGTTGAAAAATATTCCAAAGATTATTCTATTCCTCTTCAATAAAGTGATGTCCGCTATTCTCGTCTTTTAATCAATATGAATAAAGAATCATCTCAACGTTTGAGATATTAGCTGTTTTATGAACGTGAAAATGAAAATTCATGAAAATCCAATTCATTTTGTTTTTTCAACCTTTTTGAAATACTTAATGTGAGAGCCGACAGCATCTAAGAATAAGAGCCTAATTATGCAACATAAAACATGTATCATTTAACAAATATCAAGTATACTAAGCAAAGAACACTATCAACACAATAGCAACAAACACTGGCCTCTCACTGTTTCATGAAACAAATAACTGATATCTCAAGCAATTTACTATGTCAACAATAGCAACAAACACTAGCCTCTCACTGTTTCATGAAACAAATAACTGATATCTCAAGCAATTTACTATGTCAACAATAGCAACAAACACTGGCCTCTCACTGTTTCATGAAACACATAACTGATATCTGAAGCAAATTACTATGTCAACAATAGCAACAAATATTATTGCCTATCACTGCCCACTATACATATAACAGCATCAATAGCAGCTGTCTCCATCATATTTCCCATTCCTGTTAGCAGGGAACGGGTGTTGGTGGTAGCGAGTGTTATAAGTGCTAGTCGGTTCACGGATAGAGAAACTCAGTATCCGTTATGGTTGCTTTATTGCACAAAAATACAACAAGTCATTGAGACAAACACAACACAAAAAAAAGGTGTTTGTGTGGGTATGCGTTTGTGTGAATGTTGTTTGTGTAGGTTAACATTTAAGTGTTGGTGTATGTGTATAACAATGTGTATCGGTGGACAACAAAAGGACATAGACGGACAGTCAAAGGTAAACGAGTACAAGAAAGATAAACATTGAAGACACGACGCGGACAGAGACAAGGACTGACGATGAACATGAAAACACAGAATTTTAGTCTCTCTTTGCAGCACCCTATTTTCTTGTGTCACTGAGGGGAAGGAACACGCGATTCGAGCGGTGACTGCTACAGATATTCCCCCCAAGTGACTTCATAGAAGGAACGATATCTTCCTGGTGCGGAGTGGCGCAGATGGTGTTGTTTCGGCGACGGAGAGATGGGGCGCCTGGTCTGGGGCCAGTAGGTACGCCGGCTTGACCCTGTCTACGGAGACCGCGTCCTGAGAACCCAGTCTGTCTATCGTGACAGTCTTTCTGGTCCGTCTCAGGACGCGGTAGGGTCCTTGGTAGGGCTGCTGCAAGGGCCGCCGAACGGCATCCACGCGCACGAAGACGTGGGTGCAGGTGTCGAGGTCCTGGTTGACGAAGGTCTTCTTCGGGGAAGAGCGAGGCTGCACCGGCTGGAGGCTCCTCATGGCACCTTTGAGGCGGGCGGCGAAGTCCTGGACGCCGCAGGGGGCGGTGTCAGGTGTGGGCGCCAGAAGTTCGCCTGGGAGCCGGAGGTTGGTGCCGTACACTAGTTCAGCCGAGGAGTGGTGCAGGTCTTCCTTCAGGGAGGACCTGATGCCGAGGAGGACCAAGGGAAGAGCCAGGGACCAGTTATCGCGTTGGGTGGATGCCATGAGGGAGGATTTCAGCTGCCGATGGAAGCGCTCGACCATGCCGTTAGCCTGCGGGTGGTAACTTGACGTTCTGTAGCGGCGGACGCCAAGGAGGGTCATGACTTTGTTCCACACGTTAGCCTCGAACTGGCCGCCGCGGTCTGAGGTGAGGCTGAGAGGGACGCCGAACCTGGAGACCCAAGTAGCAATGAAGGCGTGGGCGACGGCGTCCGTAGTGATGTCAGCGATGGGGGTGGCCTCAGGCCAGCGTGTGAAACGATCCACGCAGGTGAGGATGTAGCGGTGGCCTGCGGAGGGCGGCAGGGGACCAACAAGGTCGATGTGGACATGGTCGAACCTCTCCGTGACGGGCGTGAAGGTGCCGGGTGGAGAGTGTGTGTGTCGCGTCACCTTGGAGGCTTGGCAGTCAGTGCAGGTTTTGGTCCATAGTCTGACGTCTTTGTTAATTCCCTCCCAAATGAAGCGGGACGTCATCAAGCGCTGCGAGGCTCGAATGCCAGGATGAGAGAGGTCGTGAAGCTGACGGAAGGCCTGGTAGCGGTGTCGCTGTGGCAGGTAGGGACGGATGGTGGCCGTAGAGACGTCAGCGTAGAGAGTGACCTTGGTGCCTGGGAGTGTGATTTTCTTCACTTTAAGCGCCGGGTTGTTCAGAAGCCTCTCCAGCTCTGCGTCGCCGGACTGATCGGCGGCTATGGCGGCGTAATCAAGTGAAGAGGACGTCACAGCGGTAATGTTGCGGGAGAGGGCGTCAGGTGGAGCGTTGTCTGCACCTTTGATATACCGGATGTCAGTGGTGAACTGCGAGATGTAGTCCATGTGGCGGAGTTGACGTGGTGTATAAGAGTCTTTGTTCCTCAGGAAAGTTGTAGTGAGGGGCTTGTGGTAGGTGAACACGTGGAAACGCCGGCCTTCAATGAAGTAGCGGAAACGTTTGACAGCCTTGAAGATGGCGAGAAGTTCCCGGTCGTAAGCGCTGTACTTGGCTTCAGACTTGGAGAGCTTACGGGAGAAGAAGGCGATCGGCTTCCAGGCGTTGTCGACGAACTGTTGAAGGACAGCACCAGTCCCAGTGTCGGAGGCGTCTGTTGCAATCGAGATCTCCGCGTCATGGGCAGGGAAGGACAACATGACTGTGTCGCTGAGAGCCTTCTTAGCAGCGAGAAAGGCGGCGTCAGCGTTCGGAGTCCAGGCGAGAGTGACAGACTGGCCACGCTTGCAGGGCTTCACCATGGCGTAGAGGGGCTGGAGCATGAGAGAGCAGTGTGGGACGAAGCGGTTGTAGAAGTTAACCATACCCAGGAATTCCTTGAGTTGGCGCTGGGTGGACGGCTTCGGGAACTGCTGGATGGCTTTAGTCCTTGAGTTGAGTGGAGCGATGCCCTCTGGAGTAACAGTGTGGCCAAGGAAGGTGAGGGAAGTAACACCGAATTCAGACTTGTCCACGTTGATCTGTACTCCGTAGTCTTGCAAGCGGGTGAGGACTTGGTGAAGGTGCTGTTTGTGAGAGGCTTCATCCGGGCTAGCGATGAGTAGATCGTCTATGTAGGCGAAGCAGAAGGGTAAGCCGCGGAGAACTTCGTCGATGAAGCGTTGAAAGGTCTGGGCCGCATTCATGAGTCCAAACGGCATCCTGACGTATTCAAAGAGACCGAAGGGCGTGATGACGGCAGTCTTCGGTATGTCGTCAGGGTGGACTGGAATCTGGTGAAAGGCCTTGACGAGGTCCACACGTGAAAAGATGGTAGAACCAGCAAGTTGAGACGAAAATTCCTGGATGTTTGGCACCGGGTATCTGTCCATCTTAGTGCGCGAGTTAAGGGCTCGGTAGTCTCCACAGGGACGTATGTCGCCGTTCTTCTTGGGGACGACGTGGAGGGCTGATGACCAGTTGCTGCTACTGGGCCGTACAATACCTTGACGCAACAGAGACTCGAACTCGGCCTTGGCTTGACGGTAGCGTTCAGGAGCTAAGCGACGGGCCTTGGCGTGTACTGGAGGTCCTGTAGTCTCTATATGATGCGTAACGTGGTGCTTGACGGGCAGGCTGGCTGAATAGGGCTGTGTCAGCGTGGGAAAGGACTTGAGCAGGGCGGCGAACTGGTGGTCCTTGTGAACGACGGCAAGTTGCGAGCTGTCACCTGGTGCTGGTTGAGCATTGGAGAAGATGGAAGTGAGCGGGTCAACCAACCTCCGTCCTTTGACGTCGACTAAGAGGTTGAAGTGCCTTAGGAAGTCAGCTCCGAGGATTGCCTGCGAGACGTTCCCGACGTAGAAGGTCCATTCGAAGCAACGTCGTAGGTAAAGGTCCACTTGCATGGTGTGTCGCGAGTAGACAGGTATTTTGGTACCGTTGGCGGCGTACAGGTGCAAGAGTGGAGGTAGAGTTCGCTGACTGGCGGTTGCTGGGATTATACTGACATCAGCGCCGGTGTCAATCAGGAACTTTGTGTTGGAACGGCAATCATGAAGGTGGAGCAGCGCTGAGGGTTGATGACGAGCGCTATGCTGCACTAGTGCTCGTCCTGGAGTTTGACGCCTTGTAAGTGCACGGGGTGGTACACCTCGTAGATTTCTCGCCGAAGTTTTTGTGGTACCAGAAGAGTCCTGGGCTTTTCGAACGGGAGCGGCGACGTCGGTGAGGAGTGGGGGAGCGAGAGCGGCGGCGATCGAGCCGCTCCTCAAGAGAGGTGACTTTCGTCGCGAGCAGGGAGACTTGCTTGACGAGTTCGTCAAATTGAGTGGTCCTTTCGGAGACGACGGAAGACACTGAGGAAGTTACCGGTCCAGGTAGAGTTGCCATGAATTCGTCTGCTAACTTGGCAATGGCGTCGGGCTTCAGGTCGTCCTTAACGCTGAAGAGGCTGCGCTGGACAGCAGGGGGCAGACGTTGGTAAAACAGCTGTTTGAACAAGTCTGGGTCGAAAGACTTGTACTTTTCGCCGAGCAGCTGCTTCATGCGGCGTAGGAGGTCCGTCGGTTTCTCATTACCCAACTCTTCTTTGGAGAGGAGTTCACGGAGGCGGGTGGCGACAGAAGACTGAAGGCGTTGGAGTAGGGCAGTCTTCAGGTCTTCATAGGCATGATCAGAGTTGTAGGCTGAGGCGATGACGTCAGAGACTTGTGGAAGGACGTCGGCGGGCAGGAGGCTAACAGCGTGAGTGTACTGAGTAAGGCTGTTAGTAATTTTGGCAGTCTTGAATCCGCACTCCAAAATCGAGAACCATATGGACAGGTCCTGTGAGCAGAAGGGCGGCGCTTTGAAGGACACCGCCGCCGCAGCGGAAGAGTTGTCGTCGTCAGACATGGTGAAGTTGAACGGTGTTGGCAAGGGCGCTGGCGTACAACGGGCCAGGAGCCACGGCAGTCAGTGAGAGTAGAACGAACTGCGTGTAGTATAGGCACTGGCGCGTGCTAGGGACCTCAGTGGCCCGGGGAGTGAACCAGTGTCCAAGAAAGCACTGTAAAACAACACTGTACACTTAGTGGGAACACTGTGACACTAACTGTTGCTGGGGACTTGCTGCACTGAACTGTTGCTGGACACACTGCACTGTACACATAGATCCACAAGTGTAGGATAATCCAAGAGGGCGGTGGTAGATCCAGGAGGCGGTGGTTAATCCAGGGGGCAGCTAGTAATCCCAGTGGGGTGTCACACTGTGTCTGCGTGTACACTGAGTCTGCGGTGTGTGGTGGCGTAAACACTGTCTGTATGGCGTGTACAATGAGTCTGTGTGTGGCGTGTACACTGAGTGTGTGGCACTGTGTGTGTTTGAGTGTTCACTGAGTCTGTGTAGTGTGTCACACGATGTGCGTGTCTCAGTCGCCGGACCAGCAGAAAAGCAGGGAGAAGGAAGGGTGGGGGTGGGTGGGTGAGCGCCGGGAGAAGCACCATGGGGCACAAAAGATGCCTGAAGGGCGCTGAAGATGCCTGGAGGAGGCGCACAGAGGGAGCCTAGAAGAGGCGCACAGAGGGTGCCAGGAAGAGGCGCACAGAGGGTGCCTGGAAGAGGCGCACAGAGGGTGCCTGGAAGAGGCGCACAGAGGGTGCCTGGAAGAGGCGCAAAGAGGGTGCCTGGGGAAGGCACAGAGGGTGCCTGGGGAAGGCACAGAGGGTGCCTGGGGAAGGCGCAGAAGGCGCCTAGGGGAGGGCGGGGGAAAACCCTGAAGGTGGCAACTACGCCTATGGCGTAATGATTCTCCCGACCTGAGTGCTCAGCCCCACGAACCCCGAATGGAGGTGAGGATTTTTGCCCCAGGAGAGGGCGGACGAATGGACAAGTTACCCTGCCCAGGTCCTCCACTCTAGGAGAGAGTGCCCTTAAAACGGCACCGGCTATAAGCCACCTTGAACCATAGCAACACTACAGGGTCACCAATTGTTGGTGGTAGCGAGTGTTATAAGTGCTAGTCGGTTCACGGATAGAGAAACTCAGTATCCGTTATGGTTGCTTTATTGCACAAAAATACAACAAGTCATTGAGACAAACACAACACAAAAAAAAGGTGTTTGTGTGGGTATGCGTTTGTGTGAATGTTGTTTGTGTAGGTTAACATTTAAGTGTTGGTGTATGTGTATAACAATATGTAACGGTGGACAACAAAAGGACATAGACGGACAGTCAAAGGTAAACGAGTACAAGAAAGATAAACATTGAAGACACGACGCGGACAGAGACAAGGACTGACGATGAACATGAAAACACAGAATTTTAGTCTCTCTTTGCAGCACCCTATTTTCTTGTGTCACTGAGGGGAAGGAACACGCGATTCGAGCGGTGACTGCTACACGGGAGGGTGGGCTGGGTGGCAGTGAGGCAGCCAGGTAAATGTGTACAGGTAAAGGTGGCGTAATTGGCAGCATAAAACAATGAGCATGGATGTGCTATCAGTTAGATAAGTATCAAGGCACCTTTCCATTCGAATTTGATCTCTTGTGGACACAACTCAATTTGCTTATGCAAGAGCAGCGCTATGCGAGCTTTTTATTTTCCTTTATGTTTCCTTTGCTATAAAAAAAAAATAATAATGATCATAAAAGAAATGGATTTTAAAAATAATTATGAGAAGAGTAGTACTTCATTATTTAGTAGTTAGTGGTTAGTATAAGATTACATGCATGTAATGTCACCTGTTGCAGATTGAAGGTGTGTCTGCGGCTGACGCAGGCATCTACCAGTGCCACGTACCCGTCAGCTTGGAAGAGGAGGAGCTCAAGGTGAAAGCCGCCCAGCCTGTTGTGGTAAGATTTTAATGTTGGATCATTTTCTTAAGAGGTGGACGAATGTGAGTGTTTCTTTCCAGGAATAGATCGGTAATGCCTTTATTTTTATCTGGGAAGCCTGGGAAGGGTTGAGAACTTGAGAGATATAGCAAAGTTAAGGTTCAAATGCAAAAAGAAAAGTTTTAGTTGGTTCATATCTGCCATATGCCATCAGATCAATATCATTGCTTCATAGCTTGGCACTTAAAAAAAAGAGGACTTGGATATAGAATAACGTAAAGGTTTAAATGCAAAAATAGACTTGCCTACATTATTAGTTTCATACCTTATCAAAGCCTTCATGCCAATATGTATCATGCCTATATATCTTAGAAACTTGAACAAATTACTCATAAATATAAACCAAAAAGTTTAATTCAGCTCGAAAACAGATTAGCCTACATTATAATGTTATTGTTTCATACCTCGAAGCCTTCAGGTCAATATCATATCTTGAAAACTCGACAAAAAACTAAGAAATAAAAAAAAAAGTTTATATGCAAAAATAGCCTAGCCTACATTACATATGTTTTTTTTCACATTTCGTCAAAGCCTTCAGGTCAACATGAATCATTTCTGTATAGCTTGGAAACTCTAAAAAGGACCAATGGCCTCTTTCACAGTTCGCCATGATGTGTTAGTAAACCTGCAAATCAACACCAAAGACTTAGAAAATTCATAGCGTAGTATTTTGTGTTCATGCATAGGTTAATACTTCTGAGGAAATCATACAGGACATATCTTGTGTGTGTGGTGCTGCATCGAAAACCTAACCATTACGGAGTGTAAAAGACTAAAGTTTCGTTCAAGCGATTACAAAGCCACTACGATGGACTGTGGAATTGGCTCTAAGAAATATAACAACCTGAAAATTGTTATGAGCAAAAATAGCCTACCGTACAGTCGTGGGACACAAGTGTTGACACAGTTTCCAAAAGGTTTCGGACGCCGCTAGCGAAAGACGGCAACTATCCAGCAGAGCTACATTCGATTTATATGTGACGTATGTGTGTGTGTGTGTGTGTAAGGAGCAAGGAGTGTGTGTGGGTGTGAGAGAGATATTACTTAAGAGAGGCGCCATTTTTTTACGAATATTTTTTAAACTGACTAAATTAGTTTTTTCTCGCTCAACATGTCGGGGATGCTATGTACTACCAGGTAATGAAGCACAATTTTGTAGACTATTTAATAAAACCAGGGTCCCTTTAAGAGATTTTTATGCCCCGCGCTGTTACATCATAGCGCGCCAGCACACGTGGTATTTCTCCGGGCTTGTACGCACGTAATATTCACATTAGATAGTCTATTTCCCTGTAAATTTTGTCATCCATCATCCCTCTATCCACTCGTGACAGCTGCCGAATGTGAAATGCGTACTCTGCTGCTCAGTTCTCCCACAGACGTTGACTGGGGAGGACGTTGAACATTTTCGCTGCGCTATAACCCAAAAACGTCTTTATAAAGACGTACAAGCGCAAAGCAACGATGAGCAGAGTTATGAACATAAAGAAGGCTTCTGGAACAAAATGAAGACCCAGGAAACACGCAAGAAAGCAGCGCAAAAAAGCAAGAGTCACGACTCTTATCTTCACACCAACCGCACCCCGACCACCACCACCACCACCTTTGAGTGATAATACTTTTTTTTATAAAGGGGGACCTGATGCCTTATCCTTCTTCAGTAAGTGAACAAGGTATAAACAATCATATGTGAGGATTTCATGCCAGTCAAGTGAGTAAAAATAGCAAAACCCATTAAATGGAAAAAAAAAAAAATGTAGGAGCCAAAATCTCGAAAATGTGTTTTTTACACTTCAAAAAAATTCAGAAAATCAACAGTCTGATAGTCTTTTCTAAGGTATCAATATAAACTACAACTAAATGGCAATTTTTCTCGTTTTGTTCATTTTAAAAAAGGTAAAAAGAAAACGGCAGAAAAAAATGGAGAAAATTATTAGTGAAATTATTTTTTCAAAGCCGAAACAAAAAATCTAAAATTTACAAAATGAGAAATGTACATATATACACAGATGTTCTATGGTATTTTTTTTCAAAGTAATTATCTAAAAACTAAAGTCTGTGAAACAAATAGAAGATTTTATGCTCTGTTTGAGTTTCCCCTACACATTCACACAAATTTCACGAAATTCACAGAATGTCATACATTTTCAACAACAAACAACATATTAAAATTTCAAAGACATAGGACAGACAGGATTTTTCTTACGAAACTGTGAGCATCAACTGCACGACGATTATGTTTCTTTAACCCGAGAACGTTGGGAGACCCTTTTCAGGGCTTTCACAAGTCGGGGCTGTGGTAAAGTGGACCCTAAAAAGGGCTCTCCATAAAACACCTAATTCGAGCTATTTGTAGTCGGTGGTGGCATAGCGCAACCCACCATGAATGTCCGAGGTCATTGTGGTGGGTGAGTGATCTTGAGGTGGGCTTTTTTGTCAAAGGTGGTGCTGTAGGGTCATGGCAGGCTGACTTAGCTATCCATACAGTAATCACTCGTCAAATTCTCTATAGTAGACATCAAGCGACTATTGGCTAGATGCCACACGTCACGAGACTGTTTATTTTGTGACAAACACCACCCAAAAATAATGGAGTTTGAGTAAAAGTAAATATTTTTAACGGCTTTTTGGTTATGAGAGGAGTACTTTAATGTACATTCCCTGTTCTTTTCTTAGTTTCAAAATGCAGTGTAATTTTGTCTTTTCCCGGCCACTTCTCGGCTTTCCCATAGCCGAAGCCCACGGGTTAAAAAAAATATGTTATGAATGCTCTTGTTTCCACTAGTCCACGCTCTGTAATAAGATTTTCTGCATTCCATAAGGTAAATACTTGCTTGGCTTTGGTCGTCAGTGTGCATTCTGGAGAGAGAGAGAGAGAGAGAGAGAGAGAGAGAGAGAGAGAGAGAGAGATAATTAATTTCTCTCTGCAAATTTGCTGCAAATAATAGCCTAGTTTTCTTAAATGCATAATAATAACTTAATATTCGTAAATGCAAAATAATAGCTTTGTAATTCAATTCAAAGCACAATAACCTACTAGTTTCCTAAATGCACCGGCTGGCATGGTCGATGACGTCATTGCATAACGTTGCCAAGCGAGAGGTGGTCGTAAAAGATGCAAGAAGTTACGAAATGTTTAAGAGCGTTATTGTAAGTTGTGAATTTATCGTAAGAAATTTTAATAAAATGAGCAGGATGTAAGAAGCCATTTTAAGTCTTTTAGTGGTCGAAAGAAATGGAAAAAGTTGTAAGAGAAATTAAAAGTGTTCATTGTAAACTGTGAGTGGCCGTAAGAAGTTGAGAGATGTATAATACGAGTGTTCATAGTATAATAATTGCTTGTGTGTTGGGTTGTATACTTATGTGGAGTTTAATATGAAGTGACTATGAATGTGATATAATGGTTTTTTTTTTAATAATGGTGTATGCATTGAAGAGATGAATTTATAAGGAATAGCCTACTTTTTATAAGTGCTGTATATGATTAATGAATGTGGAAGTACACAATGAATGCTTCCTTAATAATGCTTTACGTGTTTTAAACAGTATCAATTTAACAGAAATAGCCTATTTTTTATTAATGTAGTGTATGATTGATGAATATGGATGTATAATGAACGCTCTCTATATAATGATGTATGTGTTTAACCCATTACATCCCAACTTTTTTATTTTTGAAATAAACTGAGTTTGTTTGTAGAATACTGTAAAATAATGGGTTAAGAATAATAATAAATGCTAAAAAAAATAAAAATATTTCTAATAGTAATAAGCTGTCCTGAAATGAGGACACTGGGATAATAAGACTACAAGTGAGATTACAAAGCTTACAGAAAAGTATCCTGATTTGAAGACAAAGTTATATGACTGGAGCAATCATAACATCTTGGTAATAGTATGGTATGATAATTGAAATTCACAACATCTTTCCAAGCCGTGATGATATTTCAAACAGAAGCATGAACTAAAAATTGCTTTTATTCTATGAAGAGTTTATCTTCTCTGATGATATGAGCCGAAGCACTCTACACATAGAGTAGCATTGCATTTATAACAATATGTTCTTGGCTTAGCTGTACATGGTTTGTTTTGACATCGTTGCTGCTTTTGCCTCTTCTCAATTATATGGTCTTTGCCATCATACCGAACATCAGTAACACTTGTGCAAGATGTCAAAGCACTACAGGGTCGTCCCATTGTCACTTTCATGCAGCTTAATTTCATATATGGTACACAGATAGCTCGTTTGAAGTCTAAAACACTCAGCTGTGCATTGTTGTCTCCTTGATGTAACATGCTGTAAATGACCCATGAATTCACCACTGCCATATCTATGAATCGCGTGAATAAGGGCCAGTACCATTTCTTTTCTCGCATTGACACAGAATATTTACCTACTAACTAGTCGTGGTGATAAACCCCGCCCATGTGTTTGGTATAATTGAACATTGCATTTGGCTGTGGAACACTTCCCTTTGTCTTTGTATATTTCAGCCAACGCTGAACTTTTGCAAGAGGCTCTACTGTATCATAATTAGTTCCAACTGTCACACATTTGTTATCAAACCACTTTATCATAAGAATTTCCTCATTTGTGTCGAACCTGTAGTCATATACCCCTCATGGTTTCTTTTCCATAGCACATGAGGACTCCAGGGGACACTGTTTCAAACGATTCTCCCTCAATGTTCCTGTCACCTGATATCCAAGATTTCTTAGGTGTACTAATAAGTCATAGGTAGTAAAATAGTTATCAATAAATAATGAATGAGATTCTGGATCAGCTACGGCCTGTAACATTCGCAGTACTACCTTTGAACCTAATAATAAGTCCTCATTCCCATCAAGTTCAGAGTTCTTACCACAATAAAGGTCAAAGTTGTAGCAATACCCTGAGGTTCCACAAAGTGCCCATAGTTTGTAGCCAAATCTAACAGGTTTTACTTAAATAAATTGTTTTAAACTATTGTGCCCATAGTACTTTACCATCATTTAATCAACAGAGATACAAGGCTCAACTACTACAAATTATATGAATGCTTCTTGAAGTAATGTAATAAGATTCCTTACTGTGAACCCCTTATCTGATTTATTGCTTTCAGCCTCTGCATTGTCACAAAAGTCGACAACGCCTTTTATAATCTGAAATCTATTGCGAGACATTGTTTTTTTCACCAAAGACACTCCCAGATCATTTTCCTTTGACCAATAGTCTCTCTCTGCTGGTAGTTTGTGATATGATAAAAAAAAAGCAAGATTGCTATGAAACACTTTAGCTCTTCTATAGTAAACACAAAGTCACCTTTGTTTTTGCATGCAGTTGCATAGCGCACTGTTTCTTTTATAATATGATCATAAATATTTGGAGACATTATTTACTCGAACAGTTCCAGAGGGGTGAGATGCTCCATTTCTTCCTTCATTTTCTGCAAATTGTCCTCGTAAGTTCTTCCTCGTTGCTTCACCTTGTAGTATTGTAGTTGTTTATATCTCCAGTTTGGCTGCGATTCACATAGCTTCCTTTTCCTGGATCTGGAAGATTTTTGGACGTAGAGTCTTCTGCTGTACTGGTTTTACTTTCAATGTGGAGCTCAAGAGATCCTGGCACGTCTTGCACTATTACTTCCAGTAAGATCATCATGATGACACTTGACAATGTCGTATTCCAAATTTGTCAGGTGTTGTGGTATGTATACAAAAGCTTTGTTATTATTATACAAACTAAACAATCATGACACTATGACCTTATTGGATTATCAAATTATCTAAATAAATTAATTTTAAGTTATTAAATAGCTGACCTATGAGAGGAAGCGAGACGTGTTGGAGTGTGTGTGGCAGGTTGCGGGGCGGTACTGACCTTGGCTGACCCCCCTGGCCGCCCCTCTCCCACCTGCCAGTTTCTCCTAGAACTAATGTAGCAGCAGGAGTGGAGGTGATGGGTTACCTCTTCCATGGTTATGTCCACCTGATTCAATGTTCCTCCATGATTAATTTTGTTGATTTAATTTGCTTCTGCACTCAACCTACTTATTATCTTTTAACATATGTGTACATTTTTCAAAATGAAGCTATCACATTTATTCACTCCCATGTTTGTATTTCTGCTACCTTTAAAATCACTGTTAATCATTAAACCCAAATAAGAAGGTAAGAACATAAGGAAACTGCAAGAGGCCGAGTGGCCTACACAGGGCAGCTCCATATTTATACTTTCACATTTCTTAGTTTATCAGTTTTCTGATCAGTCATGACGGTTTGCATTACATTCATCATTTAATATTCTACCAACAATTACCGTGTTATCGGCATATTTTATTATTGTGCAATTACTAAAACCACTTCTACAATCGTTTGTGTATAAACTTTTAGCTTATACAAAGAAAAGGAAGCTGTTAGCTTATAAACAGACGATTGTTGAAGTGGTTTTACTAATTACACAATAATTAAAAATGCTGATGACACGGTAATTGTTGGTAGAATATTAAATGATGAATGTAATGAGTACTTAGGCCCAGGTTCACCTTTTTACTGACTGGTGCAAATTAAATTTTCTGGAACTTAACGTAATAACCCAAAGAAATTTTAACTGATTTTAGAATAAGAAACCGTCGCGTACCTGATCTCATCATAATTGATGCAGAAGCTGCCAAGCCAAGCTTGTTCCTATTAACCAAGTGTTTTGGTGAGGGCCTCATAATAGGCAGCCTTGGCCTCTTCGGTGGCTGCCTTGGCCTCTTCGGTGGCTACCTTGGCCTCTTCTGCCCGCCGAACTGCTGCTCTGATAGCAGGCTCCTCCTCTAAGATAGCCAGTTCAAGCTTCCTCTTCTTAGTAAGGTGAAGGGCTTCTTCTTTATCAACAAGAAGGAAGCTTTGCGCTGGCTGTGGAACTGCCTGAGGGGTGGAGGAAGATGCAGCAGCAGCAGCAGTGAAGGTGGTGACTTGTACAGGAGAGAACTCTGGGGCCAGACAGCACAGGCACGAGGTCGTCCACCTCCTCCTCCTCCTCAAGTAGCCTGCTGGTTAAGTGAAAAGGATGTATGTTGAAAAAGTATTAATATGTTCAGAATCATAATAAATATTAACGTATACCATTATTAGTTAATGCTGGCACTACATCCACTGAATTATTAAATTAATTTTAAAATAATACACGGTAAGTGTTAATTTACTAAATTTTTATTCATACTTTTATGCAACAAATAAATGCAATTAGTTTGTGGTAAGCACACTGAAAATTGAATTAGGAAACTCCAAATGAGGAAGAAAATAATTTCAAATTGATCTCCAGATATAGTATGAAAATTAAATATAAAAAAATAGTTCAAATATATGCTAATGCACAGCAGCAAATTTAACTTCAGGAATTCCTACTGAAACCTTTTATTATAAGAACTTTGCTGTGTGACTGAGAGCACTGAGAGCATGTGCAGTCACGCATGGTAAAAAAATTATAAAAAAACTAATTTTTGAAGTTATTTCCATGGCACCTTACATATACCTTCTGTGGGTCCCGGACAATCATGGACGTGTGCAAATCTATTACAGTCCAGTTTGACAAATATGTTTCCTTATGCTAAGTAATCATGCAATTTTGCAATTTGATAAACCCTCGCTATAACAAACTAAAAAGGGGAAAGGAGGTGATGCATCTTAACATCCAGTAGTCTGAGTGGTTCAAACTTTTCATATATATATCCAAACTTTGTTTGGTATACGAGCTTAAAGTTATCTTTTGGTGTTCATTATTGTAACTAAAAATATATATTCATGACTGCAGATGAAAGGGGATTCACCAAAGGACAAGAATGAAAGTGTTTACCATAGGGCGTATAATTTCTGCCGGGCCACTAAGGAACCAAACCCCTCACCTGTCAAACTGTATCAGTGAATTCCCGCAGACACAGGACTGTACCAGAAAAGTTTGTTGATTTCCGTAAAAGCGAGGGGTTAATTTATTTCTCATTATGCTAATAAACTAAGCAGGTAACCCGAGAAATAGCATCAACAATACAATCCTAAGTGGTGAAGTAGCCCATACCTTTGATCCTCGAAGCTCACGGTTATGAGGGGAGAAGCAGGTGGCTCACCGACATGGATGTCTGTTGGCCGATCGTGGCAGCCACCAAACACCAGATTGCCGCTCCCCAAGATGTCAGCAACGAGGCCGTCCAGCTGCGAGAGAGGAGGGGGAGCTGGACCACCACCTAAAATTAAAAAGATGTGACATAAGTCATTGTAATAATGTTAACAATGAAAATGCAAGCATATGAATTATTTTACAATGGCTGTAAAAGTTTGTAATACACTTTGGCATTCATTTTGAATTCAAGTCTGTCAACATGCATGTTCATGCTGCCATTGAAACTTTTACAGATGCACATTAAATACAGCATAACAATACCAAATACTTGTTGCACTAGTGTTGAGCATGGTAATGAAAAGGTAGATGATCAAGGACTGAAGTGATTACAACAGTACAATTTCCTTCTTTTGTTTTCTAATAATGGATTTCAGTTTTTTTCTTTAAGGTTAAGGATCTTTTTTCAGAGGCAATATGTAAGTTACATGCCTTAACAACATCCATTTTCTTATAAAAAAATATAGAATTTTGTACAGGAACAAATTTAAGAGCATTTTCTAGTAAAATGTGGGTGAAATTTATCTACTCCCTTCAACCACATGTTCCACCAGAGGCAGGCAGGCAGCCACAACCTTAAATACCACACGTGCCAGACAATACTACTTGAAAACAATTCATATGAATTTTATTTCCCTTACCTTAAGAACCTTATGCAACCTCTTCACGTATAATGATTTACAGGTAGTAGTACTGTAAAGGTCTATGCTATTAGAGTAATCTGACTGGGGAGGTTCAGTTTTTATGAGTCCTATGGGTGTTATACTGACCATCACTTTTGGTTTTCATTAGTGTCCATGAGTCTCATAAAAATAATTATCATGTATTCTAAAACTATTGATTCAGTAATACTGCAAGGTAAACTTGAGACCGGAAAATGACTAAGGATGAGTAAGGGGAAATTGTAAAATACCTACTAATATGTAGATTATCATGTTACTGGTAAGTTTTGTTGGGCCTGCCTAATATTATGTTAGTCTGCTACATAAAGTTGAATACGTCTCACCTTTTACCTGCCACTGCTTTTTCTAAAGTGGAAGTGTACCGTAGTGTAGTGTTTGACTAATAATTTTATGTCGTGAAACATGGAAACATTTCTTACCTGTGGCAGTGACCGCTTGTTTGTGGGCGGAGATGTTCTTTTTCGCCGTGGACTACAGGGACTGCCACTTCTTCTGGCAGTCCTTGATGGTTCTGCCCCGGGGATAGGCCTCTGTAAGGCGATCCACAATCGCCTTCCAGGCAGCCGCCTTCCCCCGGGTATTGCAGACGGTGAAGTCTCCTTTGATGAGCGCCTTGCGTTTGAAATAACTGGGCTAGGAGGAGCACCTCCCGAGCCCAGTTATCTTTCCTCCTCCGCTCGCCGCACTCGGCGGAGAGAGGGGAAGGTGAAGCAGCAGCAGCAGACGAGGCGGAAGTTGTTAAATTCTCTGCCATTTTGCTCACTAGTTTTAACGGGGCCTACATAAGCAATGCCATCATATTTACAAATTTCATCATTACCTTCTAAAACAATTTTATAACGGATGTAGTGTATTTTTAGTAAATAGTTTTCATAATTTTTCGGTGTTATTTAGCCTAAATATTGATATAAAAGAACTGAGCTGACTGATAAGGTGCCTCGCCGTGGTTGGTAGCGATGAAATCTGAATCTTATGGTGAGAGCCACAACTTTTTCACCTAGTTATGGCGATACTTACGTCAAACACACAATATCTTTATAAGTATGGCCCCAGGAGAGTTGCTCGCTCGACGAGTGCTGGCGTTCCACTCAGTCCACTGCCTCTGGCAAAGGCCCGTGCTCCCTCTTATAGGAAGGGAGCAATCTTACACTACCACCTTACTTCCAGCACCACCACCACCTTCCTCACCACCATCGAAATATGAATCTATAAGGATTAGCCTACTTGTTTACCGTATATTTTTAAGTGAATATGGATGCATAATGAACGTTTTCTTAATAATGTTGTATGTGTTGAGTATTAAGGATTGTTTCACGAAATCATTTTATTAATAATTGTACTAATACACACACGAAAAAAAAAATGTATTGCACTATATGAGCGTCATTTAAAGAGTTATAGCTTAGAAAATTGACTTTCATGAAGTTAAGTTCTGTTCACTGAATCACTGGCATGTTGTTCTGTTCGTTGTTGACAAGTATTCCAAAGATTATTCATCTTCAATAAAGTGATGTCCACTATTCTCGTCTTATGTACTATGTACTATGGACGTGAAAATAAAAAAAATATGAGAACCCGATTCATCTCTTTTTCGCCCTTTTGAAATAGTGAATGTGAGAGCCGTCAGCATCTGAGACGACGGGCCTAAGTATACAACATAAGCATGTATCATTTAACAAATAATAAGTATACTGAGCAAATAACACTATCAACAAACAGTAGACTATCACTGTTTCATGAAACAAATAACTGATACCTCAAGCAAATAACCATGTCAACAATATCAACAAACAGGATAGCCTATCACTTTCCACGATACATACAACATCATCAATAGCAGCAGTCTCCATCATGTTTCCCATACCAGTTACCAAGGGACGGGAGGGTGGCAGTGAGGCAGTCAGGTATATGTGTACAGGTAAAGGTGGGGTAATTGGTAGCATAAAATAATGAGAACTGGATGTACAATCAATTAGGGTAGTATCAAGACACCTTTCCATCCTAAATTTACCTCATCTCAACATAACTCAATTTGTTTTTGCATTTGTAGCGTTTTGCGGGCTTTTTATTCTATCTTTATTTTTTGTTTGTTTTCTTATTTTTTGCCCTCTAGTCCGGCAGCCGGAGGGTCTTTTTTTGCCTAACCTTGCATATGGGTATAATCTTTTTTATAGGCCCAAAATGTGTACACACCCAACATTATTAATCAACCTGAGCGTTGAGCAATTTACAGTACAGGACTAGCTTTATTTGATTATAATTATTATTATTATTTTTTTTTTTTGCTCCCTCGTTTGCTGGACTGTTTTTTGTTGCTTGTGTCGCTATCCAGAAGTGGGAAATAAAAAATCTTAATTATATAACTTTAAGAAAATGTTCACAGGCAAGGAATTCCCACAGTCTTCACGTGCTTGACGAATGGTGGCAGAGTAATCCTTGAACCAATCCTTCAAGACACTTTAGTCAAGTGTGGTGACCCCATGGAGAATTTGGAAAATAGAGCAATCATGAGTATGTAGGGTATGGACTGACTACCTTATAAAGCCTGTCTTCATCATGATAGCATATGTCAAAGCAGAGAGGCAGATTGGTCCCTGCATGCAGAGTGTGTGAAAGCAATGATAGTATATGGCTTTGCTGCAGGGCACTCGAACAATGCCAGATCACTTTTGATCTACCTGAGAACGATTGGGAGACTACCATCAGATATCCTTGCTCATTTCCTGAATGGCAAACATGTCATGCGGCATATGGAGGGGTTATGGAGTGGCATCTGGAGTGACATGTTCATAGAATCAACCTTCATGAGGTATGAGCACTGGCGAGCTGAAATTGTTGGAGTCACACTCAATCCAGAAACCTTGAAAACATGGGCTCAGCCGTCATGTGCAGCTAGTTGGCTGGCATGAGAGGTGAGACAGCTGATGAAAGATTCCAGAGGACTCACAAAGAAGAGTCAGTTGCTCGTATGGAGAGTGATAAGAAAGAGCGAGATGGAATCAGAAAGATAATAGATATGTGTATCCACCATCTCAGTCATGATGCAGACCCAGATCAACTTGCCAACTTAGCCACTGGTTACGTTGTTATATCATCAGTGAATGTTGAGAAGGCACTAAGCATTGATGAGGAGCTGCTTCCTGAGTTCATAAATATTTGCCAAATTGATATGGAACAATATTGAAAAAAAGAGTCGCCACCATGTCCGTGATAAGAAAGGGAATACAAGTTGGCCATAAAGTCATGTATGATATATAATTCTTCTTCTCAAGAGTTATTGGACTACAAGACAGTTCTAGAAATGTGAACTTCAAAAACGTTATCGCCATGAACTAGCACTCATCCCCACAGCTCTGTTTGATGACTCAATCAATCAATCAGTGGGGGCATACACCGGGGGGCGAGTCTCCATGCAGGCCCCCTTCCAAACCCGAGTACCTCCCGGCAGGATCTATCGACTTGCTAAAACCAACAACTCCGTGGGCATCCCCTTGGCCTCCTCTACATTGGATTGTCTCTTACAGAGACAACCCGAGAAGCAGGATCAGCTTCCGGAAAACGTGCCACGTGTCCGTATAGCCGGAGTTGGCATAGACGAACTATGCAGGTAATATATGTCGAATCAGTCTCACGGTGTAGTCGCCGGTTTGACACAGTCATTCGAGCGATATCCCATGATTCTGCGTAGACACTTATTACCAAAAGCATTAATCCGCCTCTCCAAGTCTCCATGTTTCACAACCATAGAGTAAGACATGGAGCACAAGACTTGAAGATCCGGATCTTTGTCCTTCTGCACAGGTATCGACAACGCCATATACTCGTGTTGAGCGAGTCCATAACATCGTGGGCCAGACCAATCCGCCGTAAGACTTATTGGCCAGACTCACCGTTGTTATGAACTACGTTACCAAGATACGTGAAACTTTCTGAGATCTCAACGTCCTCGCCACACGCATGAACAGACTGTACTGTGTCATCCAGCAAGCCTCCAAACATCTGTACCTTGGTCTTGGCCCAGGAGACCTGAAGTCCTAAGGGCTTTGCCTCCTCGTGCAGTGCTCCGAGAGCCATCACCAAAACCTCCAGCGACTTCGCTAGGATTACTGCATCATCAGCAAACACAAGGTCAGTGACCCTGGTATTGCCAATGGATGCTCCGCAATGAGTCTGGTCCACAACTCTGCAGTTGCGGCGCCAAGACACAACGATCCAATAATCAATCATTCAATCTGCCCAGTACCCAGTCCAAACAAGTGTTGGAAAGCGATGGGGCAAGGACACAGCCCTGCTTCACTCCCGCATTCACGGGAAAGAAGCTGGGCAAGCCCCCCCACACACACATCACAGCACTGTGTCTTAGAATACAGGCCAGTCAGCAAACCAATAGTCCTCGCAGGAATCCCAAGGAGTCGCAGAAGATCCCAGAGTGCCTCACCTTGCACTGAATCGAACGCCTTCATGAGATCGACATAGGCTGCAAGCGTCCCCTGTCGAAACTCACCTCGGCGCTCCACCAGTACGCGAAGCGCTAGGATACGATCAGTTGTTGACTTACCAGGCGTGAACCCAGACTGTTCAGGTCTCTGCAGCTTCATCAGCAATAGGTGGACAAGCACCTTGCCTGGCACACTGAGCGGTATAATACCACGGTGGATGTTGCAGTCCTGGCGGCCCCCTTTCCCTTTCCAGATAGGGACTACCAACCCCCTCTTCCAGTCAGGAGGAATAGTACTGGACTGCCATAGGGCAGTCAAGACCGCATGCAACCCGTGGATCATGGCCTCACCTCCAGCTTCGGGCAGCTCTGCGCTGATGTTACAGGCGCCAGGTGCCTTCCCACCCCTCAACTTAGCCACAGCCTCTCTGACCACAACCAAAGAGGGTGGGCTTTCGTCAAGGGGTGGGTAAACATCCGCCACCTGCAACCCAGCAACTGGACGCTGCCCACGTGGAGGGTCTGCCATGTACAGCTACTGAAGGTACTCAGCCCAACGAGCCCTCTCCCCATCCATGTCCGACACGAGGCAGCCGTCAGCTGTTCGGATAGCGCTCACCTGAGAGGAAGACTTGGAGCGGAGCTTCTTCAGGGCTCGGTAAGCAGGTCGGAGGTCATTCGCATTTAAATGGCCCTCGACCTCCTCGGCGAGACCCCTGGCATACCTCTCCTTGTCACTCCTCATGAGTGCTCTAGTCCTACGTGACAGAGCCCTGTATTGGTCCCGGTTCCCAGCAAGTATGGCAGCGCGATTCCCCTCGATATACTCTACACTATATAGCGTCTCCACCGAGGCAAAGCCACTCCTATATATCGGGCGCTCTCCAGTGCACTCCTCGGCAGCTTGCAGAGTCTCGCGTTTGAAGGTATCCCACCGTTCTACAGGGTCCTCCAGGGTGCCGAGCACTTCAAACCGATTTGAGACTGTCACTGCATACTACTGCACATGCCAGGTCCTCCAATCTCGAGATGGAACACAGTAGAGTTGCATTTCGAGATTCTTCTTGTCCTGACATGAAGCTTGAGTGTTGCAACAACAAGCCTATGGTAAGTTGCAAATAATTCAGCACTCCGGTAAACCCTGCAGTTCTGAAGGATCCTCGAACGCATCATCGAGTCTGCTGGCGGCCGTGGGTGAAGGAGGACGTGTCTGCTCCTGTCCCGTGTGCGTCGCTGCTGCCGTCCTCGTGCCGTCTGGAGTTTTTTCTTTTTTACAACAGAGGAGACAGTGCAAGAGCGTAAAAAAAAAGAGAACAATAATGAAATAAAAATGAAATAAAAAAGTCCGCTACTCACTGCTCCTGAATAGAGTGGCCAAAAATATAAATCAGTTTCGGGAGGTGTCCTGAAACCCTCCTCTTGGAAGACTTGAAGTCGTAAGCAGGAGGAAATACAGATGAGGGAAGATCGTTCCAGAGTTTACCAGCGTGAGGGATGAAAGAGTGAAGATGCTGGTTAATTCTTGCATAAGGGTTTGGACAGTATAGGGATGAGCTTGATCAGAAAGTCGTGTGAGGCGAGGCCGCAGGAGGGGGGAAGGCATGCAGTTAGCAAATTCAGAAGAGCAGTCAGCGTGAGAATATCGATAAAAGATAGAAAGAGAGGCAACATCGCAGCGGAATTTAAGAGGTAGAAGACTATCCGTAAGAAGATGAAAGCTGATGAGACGAAGAGCCTAAGGGCCGCTTTCACAGTCGTCTGATACGCACCCTAACCAAAGGCCCTACCATCCTGGTAACAGGCATTACCATCGCCTCAATCCGCTTTCACAGTCGCTGTTTTCGTGGTATCGGCGACTACCAGCCTGGAGACGATCATGACAAAACGAAGGCGCGTGATTCGGCAGTGTTGGTATGCCGGAGCGGCGGGAAATGTCAACATTACATCAGCTGAGCGGAGGATTATGAAGGAGTAATATGAAAAATAAACGTACAAAAAGTAAACGTGAAGAATAAATATAAAGAGTAATTGTGATGAATAGATATGATGAAAGTATGATGAAAGAATGCTCAAATCTGCTGATAGCCTAATATTTCCTAGGCGGAAAAGGTGAAATAATGGTGAGAAGTATTAATTAAAGTTTTCTTATATTAGCATATGTCAGCAAGACACTCTTCACCTGTATCAGTTACATTTATTTATTATTGACACTTATTTATCAGAATTCACATTTATTATTTACTTAATAGGGCTGATTTTGTTATATATATATATATATATATATATATATATATATATATATATATATATATATATATATATATATATATATATATATATATATATATATATATATATATATATATATATATATATATATATATATATATATATATATATATATATATATATATATATATATATGCCCTATGCATACATATTAGGCTAACTAGAATAATACGAGTCTGACAAAGAAGGCATAACAGGTGAATAATGGTGACAAGTATTAAAGTCCTCCCTTCTCCTTTATTGTGTATTTTGCAACAATAAACCATCAATCAATCAAATTGAAATTATCAGCAGGACGTTTACTGGTCAGCACGTGAAGTGAGTTCATGTCATTCAAATTCTTCTATTTTTTTTTCTTAAACTACCTTTGAAACCGTGCAACGCGTTGTTGTATTGTTTAATTTTTTTTTCACATCTATTTAAATAAATAATATAACCATTTGAGAGCAAGAATTTGTATTATTTACTAATTAATGTCATTGATAAGCTTCACTGGGGAGCCCCCGCGGCTACCAGAGCTCCGTTACCAGAGGTTCAAATCTTTGGTACTGATGCAAACAAACAGCGCCGGGAAAGACGACTGTGAAATCGGATTTCTTGTTGGTAGCGGATCAACACAAACAAACGTGACTGTGAAAGCGGCCCTTAGTATCCACTCTGTCCAGAAGAGCTGTGTGAGTGGATCCCACCCACACGTGAGATGCATACTCCATACGAGAGCCGACAAGGCCCCTGTATATGGATAGCAACTGTGCGGGGGGAAAGAACTGACGGGGACGATACAGAACGCCCAACCTCAAGGAAGCTGTTTTAGTGAGAGAGGAGATGTGAAGTTTCTAGTTAAGATTTTGAGTTAATGATAGACATTTAGTGTTGAAGAAGGTGATAGCTGAGTATTGTCGAAGAATTGGGGATAGGTGTTTGGAAGATTGTGTCGAGTTGATAGGTGGAGAAATAGAGTTTTTGAGGTATTGAAAGATACAAGGTTCCTTCTACCTCAATCGGAAATGATAGCAAGGTTTGAGGCTAAAATTTCTGCAGCCTCCAGTCTGGAGTCATGTACTACCTGTTGTGATGGTCTTTATTGAAAGAAGTTGAATAATGCAGAGTGGAGTCGTCGGCGTATGAGTGGATAGGACAGTTTGTTATGGAAAGAAGATCATTGATGAATAACAGGAAGAGAGTGGGTGATAGGACAGAGCCCTGTGGAACACCACTGTTGATAGGTTTAGGGGAAGAACAGTGACCGTCTGCCACCGCAGAGATAGAACGGCCGGAAAGGAAACCGGAGATAAAGGAACAGAGAGAAGAATAGAATCAGAAAGAGGGCAGTTCAGAAAGCAATCGCCTGTGCCAGACTCTATCGAAAGCTTTCGATATGTCCAGCACAACTGATAAAGTTTCACCGAAACGGCTAGGTCAGTTGAGAAAACAAGATCGCCAGTAGAACGCCCCTTGCGGAACCTATACTGGTAATCAGATAGAAGGTCAATAGTGGAAAAATGCTTTTGAATCTTAATTAAGGATTGATTCAAAAGCTTTAGATAGACAGGAAAGTAAAGATATAGGGCGGTAATCTGAGAGATTGGAACGGTTACCCTTCTTAGGCACAGGTTGTATGAAGGCGTACTTCCAGCAGGAAGGAAAGGTAGATGTTGATTGGCAGAGACGAAAGAGTTTGACCAGGCAGGGTGTCAGCACGGAAGCACATTTTTTAATAACAATAGGAGGCACTCCATCAGGTCCATAAGCCTTCTGAGAGTTGAGGCTAAAGAGGGCATAGAAAACATCGTTCTTAAGAATCTTAATAACAGGCATAAAGGAGTCAGAGGGGGAATGTATAGGAGGAATATGTTCAGAATCGTCGTGAGTGGAGTTTTACAGCGAGAGTTTAAGAGAAGAGTTCAGCCTTAGAGATAGATGAGACGGCGGTGCTGCCGTCAGGGTTATTAAGGAGAGGAGGGAAAGATGAAGAAGTGAAATTGGAGATGTTTTTGGCTAGGTGCCAGAAGTCCCGGGATGAATTAGAAAAAGCAAGGTTTTGACATTTTCTATTCATGAAAGAGGTTTTGGTAACTCGAAAAACAGATTTGGCATGGTTCCGGCAGAATTATAAAGATCATGGTTAGCAGGAGTGCGAAGGCCTTGGTACTGTTTGTGAGCTGCCTCTATCTCTGATAGCACGAGAACAAGCGTGATTAAACCAAGGCTTTTTAGCATGAGGAGTAGAGAAAGTACGTGGAATGTATGCCTCCATTCCAGAGACAATCACCTGTGATGCGCTGGGCACACACAGGGGGGTCTCTCTCCTGGAAGCAGTAATTATTCCACGGTAAATCGGAAAAGTACATTCACAGGTCGTCCCAACGAAATTAAGCAAAATGCCAGAAGCATCGCCTTCGGTGGGTCCATAGGGTGCACAGGAGCGATAGGACAGGATACAGAAATAAGGTTGTGATCGGAGGAGCCCGACGGAGAGAACAGTTTGACGGAGTCAGTAGAAGGGTTAGAGGTAAGGAAGATGTCTAGTATGCCTGGCCTGTCTCCAAGACGGTCGGAAATACGTGTAGGGTGCTGAACCAACTGCTCTAGATTGTTGAGGAAAGCAAAGTTGTAGGCTTGTTCACTAGGCTGGTCAGTGAAAGATAATGAAAGCCAAAGCTGGTGGTGAACATTGTTATCTCCTAGAATGGAGATTTGATCGAAGGGAGAGTGGGTCAAGATGTGCTCCACTTTAGAGTTCAAGTAGTCAAATAATTTTACATAGTTAGTAGAGTTAGGTGAGAGATAAACAGACAGATGTATTTAGTCAGAGAGTGATAATGAAGTCTTAGCCAGATGGTGGAAAATTCTGAAGAGTCAAGGTCGTGGGCATGAGAGCAAGTGATGTCATTGCGCACGTAGGCGTAACATCCACCTGGATTGAAATTTAGAATAGAGATAGTAGAAGGGAACAGAGTAGAGATTGCTGTCAGTAACCTCAGAAACCTGTGTTTCGGTGAGGAAGAAAAGGTGAAGTTAAGAGGAGGAGTGATGGTGTTCCACAGAATCAAAATTAGAGCGAAGACCGCGAATGTTGCAGAAATTGAGAAGAAAGAGGTTCGAGGAGTTATCAAGACAGAAGGGGAGTCCTTTCTGGGGGAATATGTGGCACCCCCAAGGCGGAGACTCCGAGGCATAGCGTAAATGTGCCAATTTGAATTTTAAATTTTGGGAAAAGGTGTGTATGTTGTGTGAACGTAGTGTGGTGTGGAAAGAGAGAGGATCTGTCTTTAGAGAGTATGCTGAACTACTCTCTGGTGTTGATGATACTATAGGCACCCTCCTCGCTTCCCATATATACCTCAATGGGAGTGGCTTACGCTCATTTCGGTTGGTGTCTTCCTACCTACTGTCCTGCCTGTCTTGTCTCAGTCTTTCTACCAGTTATACAAATATCATAATTTTTTTTACCAGAATCAATGCTTCGGCCTCCTCATCATAGTGTCTATAGCGAGTAGAGCTACACTATAAACAGGAGAGTTTCCTACAGGTTCGTGCCTGGTCGAGGTTAGCAAGGAAGGCATAGGAGGTGAGAAACTGAGGAAAATGAATGAAGGGAAGGCAAGGAGGATATCAGGGATGATAATAAAAGGAGGCAATAGAGTAGTAAATAAATATGACGTAGGGCGAAGTCTGTGGAAATAAGTAGCTCTACCATATTGCCTCTATGTACCAGAAATAACGCACTACAGAGAAGGGGACATTACACAGCTGGAAAAGGTTCAGAACACGGTAGGCAGGTGGGGATTAGGAGCGCCTAGGAGCGCATCAGTAAAGGCGATCAGGGGGGATATGGGATGGAGCCCGTTTAAGGGGGGGCGGAACAGCTGGAATGGAAAAATGGGGTCAAGAATACTTTTTTTTTTTTTTTACATATTTTCATAGGAAAACTATCTAAAAAAACATATATGACTATGAGAACAATGGGAGCGCCTGGGAAAACGTTTTAAAGGGACGCGGTGCGCAGACATTTACACGCCCGGGTGGACTTTAAATCTTATGTACAAGGAGTTTCTGCTGTATTTTCTTCACTTAGGCTTGGTGGGATACGCCGATATGGTATAAGAAAAATACAAGAAGAAGAAGAAAAGAGAGCAGAGGAAGGGGAAACATATGGCGCTGGCATAGCGCCTGTGTAGAGATACAGTTATGTATCTTTTTGGTGAGCAGTGTCTTTGAGTTGAGGGAAGGCGCTCATTGCTGGTAAAACAAGACCCCTCAACAATGATTTGACACTGTGAAGACACCCCAGCAGTGAGGACCCTAATACGGTCCGCTAAAAGCGCGAAATATTTACAAGCACTGTCAGTCACTGGAGAAATACGCGGTTGAGAAAAGAATGCATTTCCTTATTGTAAATACATTATATTGATAACTTTTGACTATTACATATTATATTAGTGTGTAGTATATGTTTGTAGTGCATATATGTAAAAATGAATGTAATCGTGCAATAAATAAATGCAATAACTAACAAAATATGTAATGTGAAAACTTTAAACGCGTTTTTCTCAAAACCACAAAAAATAACTTCAAAAATCAGTTCTGCAAAGAATACTCCATGGAGCTTGATGAAAATCACTACACTTATACATTTTGGGTGTATCTACATTTACAAGTAGCGGTTTTTTGAAATATTGAAAAGAAAATGGTTTTTGAGTGTTTTTTGGTAAAAAAATGTTACGTAACGATTTACATGAAATTGCGACAGCGATTACTCGCGAACTATACAAAATTTAGCAAAACCGCTGCTTGTAAATATTTCGACAACATTCAACTACTACCATGCAAAATTTCGTAACTCTAAAACGAAAATTGTATTTTACGCTGATTTTTAAAGTTTTGACCTCATGAGGTCATGACCTGACCAATTAGCAGGTTCTACCTTTGGGATAGTATCTGAAACATGATTTTAAACATAATAGAGAAGTTTGAGGCAAAAATATTCAAAACTTTTTTTTTTATGAATATTTTTTACCTACCCGTTCCCCCTCCCCTTAAGGGAAGAATTATAAAGGGTAAGTTCGGTTTCTTAAATAAAATTGAAAAGAGTACCGAGGAAAGATGGACACATAAAATAATGCAAGGAAATGGAAATAAGTCCACCTGGAGGAAAGAGTTAGAGAGGTGGAAAATGAGAGAACACCTGAGAGAGGACTGGAATAATATAGGGATCAGGGTTGTGGAGAAGAAAGTAGGTGGTCACAGAGCAGCCTCCCGAAACGGGCTGCTCCAACAGGGTTTAAGTGGATGCCATCAGGAAGGAACAAGTCTGAATCGTAGTAAAAATTGTTCCACAAGTTAGCGAAATAGACGTTTTCTTGTGAGCAAAGGGACTGAAGTCTGTTGTTTGTGCTGAAAGCCTTACTGTAAAAGCTAGATTCGGCACCGACCCTCGGGAGGATTCCTGAGATTATGATGTTACTGACACCCGTTTTATGTTTATACTGCTTGATCATGCGGCGGTATTTCTCGAGCAGTTCCTCAGAACGGGTTGTCTTTACGTCATTCGTCCCCGCGTGAATGACAAAGAGGGTGTTTCGGTCGGCATTTCTCGTGACATCATCGCACGCTGCGGTGATGTCGTCCAGTCTGGCCACGCACCATGGAGTCCCCAACTAGGCGAGCCTCAAACTCATCCTCCATGGTGTCTGCCAGCACCTGGAACCTATTGAAGGTAGTGGGGGTCAGTAAATTTTTGGTTGCCTGCTTCGGTTTGGCTCCATTCCTTACAGGTTGGAACCCGACATCCTGTGATGCAAGAAGAGAAGCGTTAAGTGGGGCAGGCTGGAAGGTGTCCTGTGAGGAAGGCTGGGGGTTAGCCTGTGAAGCAGGCTGGGGGTTAGCCTGTGAAGCAGGCTGGGGGTTAGCCTTTGAAGCAGGCTGGGGGTCAGCCTGTGAGGCAGGCTGGCGGTTGTCCTGTGAGGCAGGCTGGGGGTTAGCCTGTGAGGCAGGATGGGAGTCAACCTGTGAGGCAGGTAACACGTCCTCCCGTGATACAGGAGATTCGTCTGGAAAGGGCACAGTCTCGGTGGAGGGCCTCTCCACCATCGATGATGGAGTCACTGCCACATTATTTGAAACAAATTCATGAAGGGCTTCGAATTTCTTTTCAAGATCATTATATTTGACTTTCCATTCAGTCACAGCCTTCTGAAGTTGTAATCTTTGAACGCAGAGACGGCAAGTTTTACTCAGCTGGAAGAACTGAGCTGCAAATCGTCCGGGACAGACGTCACACTTAATTAAGGTTCGAAGGCATTGTTAGAAATTTAAGCGAGTTAACAGTTTGGGCAAATATTAAAAGCGCTTTCGAAATAACTTAAAGTGTGACCATAAATTGAGTTGGAAAAAAAATGTGCATGGAAATTAGATACTGCTGTGTTAGATGCCTCCAACACTGGGAGTTCGCTCCCACAGGGTCTTGAAAACGCCTCAAAGACCAATCGCTTGTCCTGAGCCTCGGTCACGAGAGAGACTTTCACAACCCGGCGCTTTTCAGCTATTGGCCTCGAAGTTTTGTCCCATAGAACGGGGACGGCGTAGTCACTCAGAGCAGAGCTGGCAAGGGAGGAGAGGAACCAGCAATTCGTTCCCACTTTCCGAAACGCCTAACCCAACTCTGCGACCCTTTCGAGGCCTGGCCAGTGGCACCTGTCACCAGGTGTTCTCCATCAACTCTAGAGAGTACCAGACGCCATTCCTGAGATACCAAAAAACTGAAATATTCCTTGAGTATAAGAAAAACCCTCAGAGACTCTACCTTGAAGCCGGGAGGTACAACCTCAAATGGCCCACGGAAGACATATCTTTCAGGAGAAAACAAGAACCAGCTGTTATGCTGGGAGGGACGGGGAGCTCATACCGGCAACTGGTTTCCAGGGAGGCTTTTTAGTGTAGAGGTCGCCACACTCCTCTACACCGCAGGCCTAGTCAGCTGGACCAGCTGACTAGGACCCTAGAACTCCAGCCATTGTCTCATAAAGAGATCCTCTGCCTGCAGTCCAATCCACCACTGCTGCTGCCCAGAGGCTTCACCGTGACCCTGGCACGGGAGACATATCAGGTATTAAACCTTGCCCATGGGTGACCTGAGACTATGCAGGGCAGGGACGTCTAGTTCCCTGAGGTGAAAACACTTCACCCGCATACCCGGAAACGAGGGAGAGGGAGAGGAGGAGGCGGAGGAGGAGGGTGGGCGGCAAGAGGGGAGAGGGTGGACGGAAGAGGAAACATGGAAACATGGAAATGCAGGCAACAGAAACCCTATTGACTCATTACGTGGTTGCCCGCTTTGGTGATTTAATCTGATCGACAGCCACTTGGGGCCTGGGGAGCAGATGAAAGCACCTCGACATTGAAGAGCAGATGAAAAGCACCTCGATATTGAGGAACAGATACAAGAACATAGAAATACACGGAGACTGGGAGAGGACGAGTGGCCTACACAGGGCAGCCCCAGAATCCCCCCCAATACTGACGGTGGGTGAGGTGTAGTTTCAGGGGCACAGGTAGAGGCTTGATCCTCGTTTTACCGGCGGTAGGGGGTCAATATTGGATTTTAGTAGTAGGTAATGGTGACAGTGACGGGACCAGAATAATTCGCAAGCATGATCAAGAATTTGCAGCCAAAAAAAAATGACGTCGAAAAATTTTGTACGTCGAATTTCCCGGCCGGCCGTGCAGTCAGCCGTGCGGCCAGTCAGCCGGACGGCCAGCCAGCCGCGCGGCAGCCAGCCGCCGAGGGACCTCCCACTACCCAACCGGGGAGTGGGAACAAACCTTCCCAAAAGTGACCATTCCCCCCCCCCCCCCCACCCACCCACCCCATCCCAAACACCCACCACCTTCCACGCCATCGTGTCTCCCCGGAGGCCTGAGCGTCACCCTCCTGCCGGGGATTGGTTAGGGGCGTCCTTTCGCGCCGTGCCGGGGCGTCGCCCTCCTGCCGGGGATCGGGTCGAGCGCGCGGTGCCGTGTTCGGGGATCGGTTAAGGGCGTCCTTTCGCGCCCTCCTGCCGGGGATCGGTTAGCGCGAGCGGTGACTTGTTCAGCGGATCGGTTAGGGCGTCCTTTCGCACGGGGCCTGCGCGTCACCCTCCTGCCGGGGGATCGGTCCTTTCGCACCGTGCCGGGGCGTCCCCCGCCTGCCTGGGATCGGTCCTTTCGCGCCGTGCCGTGGCGTCCTTTCGCCCCAGTGCCGGGGGATCGGCTAGGGGCGTCCTTTCGCACCGTGCCGGGGCGTCACCCTCCTGCCGGGGGATCGGTCCTTTCGCACCGTGCCGGGGCGTCACCCTCCTGCCGGGGATCGGTTAGCGCGAGCGGTGCCTTGTTGGGCGGAGGCCTGTGGCTACCTTTCCCCCTCCCTCTCCCTCTCCCGCTATTGATTTTTTTTCCAGTTTGCCAGCATGTGTGTGCGTGTCCCCCTCTATGCCCTACCCCTCGCGAGCGGTGACTTGATGGTCAGTCTGAGGGTACCCCTCCCTCTCCCTCTACCCGCTATTGATTTTTCAGTTTGCCAGCATATGCGTGTGTGTGTGTGCGTGTGTTACTGTTGATTTTCATATTGACTGGAGTTATATCGATTGTCTTTTCAGTGAGGGTAGGAACGGAAAAGTAGATTTTATACATTTTATTGAAATATAGTGGAAAAAAATGGTATGACAAGTTATTATATTACCTTAATCTAGTCTATTTTATTTGTTCTTTCTTAATCCAGGCTAATTTGTTCTTTCTTAATCCAGACTAAATACATGCTAAGCCTAAAAACAAAAACACACAATCGCCATAAAAAAAAAAAAGACATATTACAAACTCACACCGTACAGGCTCAAAGAAATACAATGGAAACCCACCCATCCTACCCTTTTTTTTTTCCCTCCCCCAAAATAAATCCTAATTGAAAGAGACATATTACAAACTTATGTCGTACATGCCCAAAGACAGCCCATAAAAGGATGACAACACGAGTACATATACAAATGAAGAAAAAAAATACACAACACAAGCACATATATATATAAAAAATAATACACACAGAGCGAGTACATATATAAAAAAAAGATTGTTAAGCACTAAATATAGGACTCTCACAGATTCGGCCACCATATGCATCTCTAACTTCCAAGACATTAGTGAATTTTATTCGCTTCCACTCATAAAATCCATAATGGATTTTAGTAACTTCCCCACCCACCCCGCCTATGACACTTCCAAGAAAGGTCAAGCGGGGTATGTCAAGTCAGAAGTGGGCGCGGCCCATATAAAGGAAGTGCTTTGCCTGAAACCTAAGATGTACTCTATCAAATTGCATGATCCCTCAAGCGGCGAGGATGCAGAAATAAAAAAAGTTAAAGGGGTACCTCACTATAGTTTGAGAAACTATAATCATGAAAAATACAGACAGGTACTGCAAGGGGCGGGGGTGGACAAGGCACGCCTCTATTGCATCCGCACCCTGAAAGGTCAGGTATGCACTACCTCCATTGAGAAGGCGACTTTAAGCGCATTAGACAACAAAAAGAGTGCATCTGCTCTCTGATGACAGCATGCCGGGTAATCCTTCTCGTGTTTTTACGAGAGATTATGGCCACCCTGATTTACCTGAGAATCTGCGTCAAATGCGGAGGACATCTCAAACTGCTTCTACTAGTTGAGCCACTGCTGCCACTACTGCTAGTACTACTACTACTACTAGTAGTACTACTCATAATGTTGTCGGGGATACTTTAAGTGAAAGTGGTGATGAGGGTGTGTATAGTCATGGAACTAGACCAGTGGCGTGTAATCTATGGAGAAAAAGATATAGGAAATACAACGTAGAGAACGTTAATCGATCAAACAAAAGAAAGAGGAGAGAAACCAATGTCTTCCCATCGCGCCAGCTACCAGCAGCGTCAACATCATCTCCACGGTCGCCTTTATCCTCACCCTCCCCACCCCCGAGAATGGCATGGAGATTCCCTCCCCCACCGGGCTGGGTTTCAGACAAAGGAGCCCACGCGAGTGGCTGTAACGGCGACAGAGCTCGCGCTAAAAGCAATCATTGATCTGTTACTTAAAAGCTAAAGCCTAAACCATAACAAGCTCAGTCTTTATCGCAAACATGACGAGCGCGGACGAACATATAATATACCTTAGTAGCCTAGGATGCCGCGATCTTTATCCCGACAACGTGCCAGGTTCATTTAAAAATGAAATCATACCGTTAAATTTACACCCCGACCGAGATTATCAGGTTGCCTTACACGGTATTTTTATTCCTAGAGAAGTATACACCCTCCATCGAGAAGACAAAGAAGCCATAGTGGAAGTTTACACAGAAACGCTCAATGACACCTCAGGAAAACAGTTGCGGTACTCGCTGTCTCCCTCGAAAAATATAACGAGCAAGCAAATAAGCGCAATTGTGGCTGACCTTAATACATACTGGCAAGCTATATTAAATGGAGTGTTTGGGTTTACAAATTACAAGGATTATTTTGATGGAGAAGGCGGAATACTGAGTTGGACCAAAAATTTTGTATGCTACCACAAACGCTGTATAGATGACTGCGGTAATCTAAATTATTGCAAAATAAGTTTATTATTTAAGCCCAGATTGGCGGCTATTCTTGGATTTATTCCTAATCATTACTATGATATATTCGTCACGGATGAGGAGTCACATTACTCGCTTCGCCAGGTAAATGCCGATTTCCCGCCAGACCCCCACGCCGACGTGGACTATCTCCACCTCTATTGCGACATAATCCAGCCCACGCGATTTGCTAGCCAAACTGTGAACATTTTAGCCACTCTCCCTTACGGTGGGAGTAACAATTATTACTCAGTGCAAAGACCTCTGTATAAAAAGTTGGCGAAGAACGCTATAGATTCAGTGGCGGTAGTGGTGACGGATCAGTATGGACGAAAAATATACTTTGAAGAAAACCGCTCGGCCACGATCGTCTTGCACATTACACCCACCCACCCTCTCTTTTAAAATCAGTGGGCCAGCAAAAAAACGCTCACTCATGGCGAGACTTTTGCCATGGAAGAGTGTTATGGGGAAGACCTTATCGATTTATTTCCCCGCGAGCGAGGAGGGAGGATATTTGTGGCCGGTGCGTCAGGATCTGGGAAGACACAGCTAGTGACGCGACTTGTGCGGAAATATTGTGACAAATTCTATCGAGTTCTTATTTGCGGTGCAACACATCATCCCATTCAAGACTTGCCAGAGCTGCAAAATAAAGTAATACTTAGTAAGGACATTATAGACCCAGAACAGGAAATTGATCTCTGTCAGAAAAATAAATCTATGTTAGTAGTATATGACGATAACTTTTTTTACGCGCAGCCAATGATGAAAGCGTCGCCAATGTTTTTATTAAAGGCAGACATCTTGGCCTTAGCTCCATACTCATTTCTCAGAACTTATTTATGCAGGGAAAGTATGCGCGAAGCATATCCTCAATTGCACTCATTTCGTTTTGCTTAAACAAAGAGATCTTGGTCAAATTGAACTTCTAGGTCGTCAATTGTATGGTCGTGACAGAGCCCAGGCATTTCTCAGTATCTACAAGCGAGCTGTTGCGGGAAAACCATACGGCTATCTGCTGGCTGACGTCTGCATAACTACCCCGAGATCCTATCACTGAGATCAAATATAGCGAACGACGGCTCCTGTGAGGTTGTGTACTCGTGGAGAGAGTGAGCGACATGCTAGCCCCATCCAAGACACGTCTTTTAAAGTCACTTTATGAAGACCCTCAAGTACCTGGAGGCTTAAGTGGAGTGAGGCCTTTATTTTTAGCAGCGAGAGCCATTGAACCCGACGTTTCTATGCGCGATGTTGAACAGTTTATGGAAGGTTGCAGAACACACACATTACATAAGATACAACCCCATAAGTTTAAGCGACGCGCTATTCTCAGTCCCAAACCGCGAGTTATCATAGCAGCAGATCTCGCGGACATGAAAGAATTGTCCCGCTTTAATGGAGGTCATAATTACATCTTAGTCTGCGTTGATGCATTTTCCAGGTACGCCAAAGCCCTGCCTCTTAAACGTAAAGATGCAAAATCGATGGTAATGGCAATGAAGACATTGCTAGAGGAAGACGCTGCTTTCAGTGGGGTCTCTAGGCTCTGTGTTGACCGAGGCAAAGAGTTCTATAATCGTCCACTTCAAACCTATTTGCAAAGTAAAGACATAAAATGTACAGCGTTTACTCCCAAGAGATAAAAAGCAGCCTTGCTGAGCGATTTATCAGAACTCTGAAAGGTCGAATATATAGGTATATGACAGCTCACAATAAACTCGAGTATATTTCCATCTTGCAGAAGGTACTGAGAGCTATAACCGCACGCCTCACGCACGTCTAGGAAAACCCCAGCCGAAGTACATGCCATGAAGGACCCGCGAGGAATCATTCGTCAGTTTAAGAAAATGCATAATTATAAAACAGAGACAAGCTTCAAGGTAAAGCCATTCGTGTGCTGAAAATCGGGGACTACTTTCTACTCGTGGGCGCGGATAAAGCTTCTAAATTTACCAGAGGCTTTCATATCCAAATCACAGAAGAAATATTTAAAATTGCAAGCGTGGATTATCGACAGTCCCCATTGGGTTATACCTTGCAAGATTTATCCAATCAACCCATCCAAGGCTTGTTTTACAAAGAGGAGCTTATCAAAGTTCAGCTACCGGACGTTTTCCTGTCAGCATAAAAAAATCGAGAGTGGTGAACGGTCGCAAACAATTTTTTGTATCTTGGTTGGGTTATGATCCGAGTCAAGACTGTTGGATAGACGCTCAAGATATTTCCTAATGACCTCGAATTCACCAACAAGAAGAAAAAAAGCACCTCCCTCGCCTTTGTTCACAAGGATCTTGTTTTGTTGTTGGCTAAACTCTCCCCGACAAGCGGAAAAAGTAATTGCAGTGTTGAACAAGAAACATATAGATTGCTTGTCAGAAGTGTTTCTAAATTTCCTAAAACTAATCTTACGCGAAATACAAAGATTGTGAAATCCCTGAACAAATATAAAAACACATAAGGAAACTCGCCAACAAGGGGTAAGTACACTAAAAAAAAAAATACTGCGAACACAGCGGGCGGTGCTATACTCTGTGCTGTTACCTCTGGCAGCTAGTGTCATAACTGGTCTTTTAACAAAATGAAGGAATATTGTCTCATCCCGAAATCAACAGCAGAACAATTTTACTCAAGTCTTCTACGGGGAGCCGTAACATAAAACGAAACAGAAAGACGGACGAGGAAAAAAAGAAAAGAGAGTGCGGAAACCGTTGTCGGGTTCGACGGTCAAGGCGTCAACTGCATTAAAAATATAAAGAGACGCGCGCTGCAAGATGTATTAACCCCAAACAACCACCCGCCATCTATAGCGGCCATAGGTCCTCGCACGACGTTCCCCACCAATACTATCGATTCGAAACCCGCCATAGATAACAGGATTGATGTTAGAATGAAAGCAGCTCAAAGGGATTATGCCAAAGCTTTCTTAGCTCTCATGAAACATACTCCAGGAATTACATGGGATACAAACGGAAATCTTTTGAGCCCCATTAATAATTTTAACGTCATTGATATATTGCAAACCTTAAGTGACGTCAACAGCAAATTAGGCTTCAAAGCTGATGATATACCATTTATTAAAATGCTTTTCCACAACACAAACTTAGATCCCTCATTTATACGCAATAATAAGGCAAGGAAGCAACTGTTTGGAGGAGGAGGTGGGGGAGGAAGGAGAAGTGCCCCAATTCGGGCAAAGCCACGCCCCACGCCTTCTTTCTCCGCCCCGCGCGGATGCCGGGTATGACGTGGGAGAATTATCGCGTATAAAAAGGATTTTGTTTTGGGGTGGGATATAGGCACTTGTGTGACCTCGCGGGACAGGGAGACACTAAGCGTGAGTAAGAGCGAGAATTAATATATATTTTTCTATAAACATGTCAGATTATCCCATCATTCCTGTGAAGGGCGAATGACCGATCGCCAGTTCATTGACGACAGTGTGTGTTTAGTAGCCACCATCAACGCCAGCAGTTTTAAACTTAGCGGTATAGCCAAGGACTTGGCTGAAGTGTATGGCTATGCTAATCTCTTTGAAAATCGGAAACAACTTTATAATTTGAACAGAGTCGTTTGGAGTGACAGACCGAATGTGGGGTCGCTGGTAGTGAAGGAACCACCCACGGAATCAAATTATCCCATTGTGGTGGGTATGGTGACTCAATTTTGTCAGGGTGAATCTGTAGAATATAATGACGTGTCAAGATATTTTATTGAAACCAGCAGAGATATGCATTATGTGAACGGTTTAATGTCGGACACCAAGCAAAGCAGACGCGATAATTTTAAATGTTGCCTCAATGAGCTTGGTGATTATGTAAAGCAGAAAAAACATTCGAAAAGTCATTTTTCCTACCGGCGTAGGACGAAGGGGAAAGATGGATCATGAATGGAACGTGGCCTACTTGAAGGAGTTAAGATCTTTGCCCACCAACTAGATTTGAATAACGTTAAGGTAATGCTCTTGGGGCAGGAAGAGGGGACGAAGAATCTCCCGCGAAAGCCTCAACTGCCGGGGATGGGCGACAGACACAAACCACTGTGTAGCTATAAAATGACGCTTTATATTTTTTTAACAAGTGGTCATGCAGTCATCGTCGCGAACAATGTTTCTTCCGCCTACGGAGGGTGAATTTTCAAGTCTTTTGAGTAGCTTTCCACATCAGGTGGGGGGTGGTTTTGACAATATTCGAACTGTGCATTTCGCCCATCCTGCAAGACTACATCAAAGAGGTGGCGGTATTTTAGTACGCTCGCAAACCTAGCCAAGAGTGTAATGCCCTTTCTATTCAGAACCGTTAAGCCCTCAGCGCTTAAGTTTACTCAAGATGTTATCCAGGATGTGAGCAGTGGACAAAAAGTGTGAGAGGCGCTTTAAAGAAAAGAGGTATTGAAGCCTTAAGTGACGTAGGTGCTAGAATTATTAAAGGAGGAAAAAAGAAGAGTTACTTCGCGAAACAAGAAGAAGAAAAAAATTAATAAAAGGAAAAGTGGTTGCGAGAGAAAGAACAGCGATGTGTTTGATATAATTTAGTAATGTGGAGGTGCGGTGGACACTCATGAAAAAAAAAAAAGGGGAAGGAGGAACATTCTGACCTGCGCGCGCGTGGGCTTGCCTTTATTTTTTTAGTGAGTGGTGTCTTCGCACGTTAACACGTCGCCTCCCCGCGACCAGTGTCTCCATTAGTATATAGCGGGCGACGAAAGCGACAACAGCATGGCCTCCGCCGCTCCCTCCGTTCCGATTTCTGATTATGCGCTCAGTGTGGTTGACGAATTCTAGAATCAACAGACAACGCCAGGTTGAGAGCTCTATTGCGTCTAAAACTCTTGTCGACATTTTACCTGTAAATTTGTCCAGCCACGCCCGGTTAAAAGATAAGTACCTAGAGTTCCGCGTGCCGGGGTGAAGGGGCATTTATCGATCTTGCTAAATTAATTCTTGAGTTGAAATTAAGTGTCACTCAAGCTGATGGACAAACAAAAGTCGAGGAGGCTGTCAATGTCGAATTCTGCAATGGCACTGCTAATACCATGTTCAAATCAATTCAGGTGTATGTAGGCGATCAAATGGTTGAAAGTAACCCATACTTTAATTACTGGTCATTCCTAAAAATGCTCACCACCTTCTCCACGTTAAAACTCAAATCATTCGGAGAAATAGGAAACCTCCTCAAAGATAACAGGTCTGGTGGAGCAGGCGTAGCCGAAACCTATGACGCCGCATACTTCACTAGCCTTGGGAGCAAATACAAGAGACATTTAAAAGATATCAAAGATCACGGTCTTCATCTCACCTTCCCATTAATGTCGGACATTACTTCTTGTGATCAGTATTTATGCGACGACATCCCATTGAGAATAAGGCTTGAGTTAGCTAACGAAGCTTGGTATTTGAACACTGACGGCGATGGGAGTGCTGTGCGTGCCCATATTGATTTTGCTAAACTTTGGGTCACCAGACTCCAACCCTATCCGTCAGCATTGCTTGCATTAAATAAAGAATTAGAGACAGGAAAAATAACGCGTACAATATTTAACAAGACGTTATATAAATCTCTGGTTCTCGGCAAACAGCAGACAAGTATTGTCTGTGACCAACCGTGGTGAAATGTCATTCCAGAGCGTTTATATATCGTTATGGCTGACATGAGGGCCTTTTCGGGTGTATATAATAAAAATGGCTTGTATTTCAAGAATGCTGATTTGTCTGAACTAACAGTCTCTGTCAATGGTATGAATATGTATAAACCGACGGTTTCTTTTCCCCACGAGTGTACGCGAGTCTATTATGATCTTTTAGATAGTTTAGGAGTAGAAAATGACACTTTGCTTGATTACGATAGCTTTAAGAAAGGAAGGACAGTGTTTGTTTTAGTTTGTTACCGGAAGACATACGAGGCACAGTGCCTCTTGAACACAGTGGAAACTTACGCATAAGTCTTCAGCTTAAAAAGGCTTGGATGAAAATTTAGTAATTATCTGTTTTGGGGATACAAAGGAGTGTTGTCAATCAACTCGAGAGGCACGTGTCTTGCGACACTAGAGCATAATGAATAATCAACAAATTATGAAAGCTCTACAAGGAAAACTTTATGACAATAATATATATTTCTTAGGCTGTCTTCCGCTGACGATGTAGCGAAATTAAATCTAAGGAGTGAGTCAGACAAGCCCATTGTCTTTATTGCTAATGTGTTAGGCGCATCGCAAGCTTCGAAAATGGGTCACTGGGTGGTGTTCTATGTTAGTGATAAGTGTATATATTTCTTCGACACATACGCCCTGACCCCATCATTATATTCTAAGTACTTTCGAAGTTTCTTAAATAAGCATAAAGATTATCCTGTTTTTAAACTTGCCGCAAGATTACAGTCGGACAAAACTCTGGTGTATTGCATTCAATTCGTATACTTATGTAATAAAATAGGCTTAGAGAGGACTAGTCAGTTTCTGAAAGATAATTATGATTTAGGAAATTTTTTGAAGAATGACAGAAAGGTGTTAACATATGCTTATAGAATGTTTAAAATGCCCCCATGTATAAAAACATTTTGTCAATCTAGTCAAGGACTGACTTACAAGCATTGTATTTCTAAGATATGTGGCTAACTTATTAAATGCTACAATGTGTGTGTGTGTAAAAAATGTAGAGCAGTAGCATGTAGCTTATTCATTTATGGCGTGTGTGTGCAATTATATGTAGTTATTAAGAACAGGATTTTTTTTTTTTTTCGTGCGATGTGACCGGGTGGGTGTGAGTTTGTTCACGCTTTCCTATGTGTAAAAAAAATGTAGAGAAGTAGTATATAGCTTATTCATTTATGGCGTGTGTGTGTAGTTATATGTAGTTATTAAGAACAGGATTCTGTTTTTTTTTTCGTGCGACGTGACCGGGTGGGTGTGAGTTTGTTCACGCTTTCCTATTGTTCGGATGAAGAATGGCTTGTGGTTTTGGGCATGTGCGCGCGTGTTTGCATACATGTGTGGGCGTGTCCCCTATAACCTGGGGTAGCCTCGGAAGAAGAAAAGGCTTGTGGTAGTGTGCGCATATGCCCCAAATAACCCCGGGTAGCTTAGTCAGTCCCCTAACGTTGCGAGAGGAGCGTCATAGAGGAAGTCTTCGCCGTCATGACCTTACAACAACAACAACAACAACAACAGCCCCACGCTGCCGCTGCAACTCTTCATGCTGACGATGTTGACGATCAGATAATGGGTCAAGCCGCATTAGAAGTTGAAGCCATGGATAACACATCCCAAGCTGAAGCCGTGGATAACACATCACATCCCAGAAACGGAGGTGAGATATCCGCCTCTTGTATTTTTTTTTCTGCGCGCACAAGCGCTGGTGTGTGTGTATTTCTTATTCATTGTGTTTAAAAAAAAATATATATATATATATATATATTTCTTGTCATTTCAGCGGATGTTGGTGGTGGTGAGGTGGGGGATGTTCCAGAAACTCCCAAGTCTACCGGTGAACATATCACGGGCGAGTCATTGGGCAACAACAACCGCGGCGCGTTGGGAGGTGTCGGTAAAATGGGGCGGCGTGTGCTGAGGGAAGGATGTGATACCTCCATTACCAGTGTCTCATCTGAAGAACGACCCACCGGACAGCGTAACGCATAGTAAGTATTTTTTTATTCTTACAAAAGAGAGAGAGAGAAAGAGAGAGAGAGAGAGAGAGAGAGAGAGAGAGAGAGAGAGAGAGAGAGAGAGAGAGAGATTGAATTATTTTTTGTCTAATAATGTTTCTCTATCTTTTCATAAGTCCACGGCAACAACAACAGACACGCTTCGGTGATGGTGTGTCTTGACTCTCCGTCGGGCGCTGAATCGCGAGAGCGGCGGCGAAGTCGTCTGCAGCAAAAAGATCATGAAATGCGTCAATCACGACTGGAAAAAAAATGCAGCATATGGCGGAAGTGTTGCGGCCGCGCCCACTTCTGACTTGACATACCCCGCTTGACCTTTCTTGGAAGTGTCATAGGCGGGTGGTGGGAAGTTACTAAAATCCATTATGGATTTTATGAGTGGAAGCGAATAAAATTCACTAATGTCTTGGAAGTTAGAGATGCATATGGTGGCCGAATCTGTGAGAGTCCTATATTTAGTGCTTAACAATCTTTTTTTATATATGTACTCGCTCTGTGTGTATTATTTTATATATATATGTGCTTGTGTTGTGTATTTTTTTCTTCATTTGTATATGTACTCGTGTTGTCATCCTTTTATGGGCTGTCTTTGGGCATGTACGACATAAGTTTGTAATATGTCTCTTTCAATTAGGATTTATTTTGGGGGAGGGAAAAAAAAAAGGGTAGGATGGGTGGGTTTCCATTGTATTTCTTTGAGCCTGTACGGTGTGAGTTTGTAATATGTCTTTTTTTTTTTATGGCGATTGTGTGTTTTTGTTTTTAGGCTTAGCATGTATTTAGTCTGGATTAAGAAAGAACAAATTAGCCTGGATTAAGAAAGAACAAATAAAATAGACTAGATTAAGGTAATATAATAACTTGTCATACCATTTTTTTTCCACTATATTTCAATAAAAATGTATAAAATCTACTTTTCCCGTTCCTACCCCTCACTGAAAAGACAATCGATATAACTCCAGTCAATATGAAAATCAACAGTAACACACGCACACACACACACACGCATATGCTGGCAAACTGAAAAATCAATAGCGGGTAGAGGGAGAGGGAGGGGTACCCTCAGACTGACCATCAAGTCACCGCTCGCGAGGGGTAGGGCATAGAGGGGGACACGCACACACATGCTGGCAAACTGGAAAAAAAATCAATAGCGGGAGAGGGAGAGGGAGGGGGAAAGGTAGCCACAGGCCTCCGCCCAACAAGTCACCGCTCGCGCTAACCGATCCCCGGCAGGAGGGTGACGCCCCGGCACGGTGCGAAAGGACCGATCCCCCGGCAGGAGGGTGACGCCCCGGCACGGTGCGAAAGGACGCCCCTAGCCGATCCCCCGGCACTGGGGCGAAAGGACGCCCCGGCACGGCGCGAAAGGACCGATCCCCCGGCAGGAGGGCGACGCCCCGGCACGGTGCGAAAGGACCGATCCCCCGGCAGGAGGGTGACGCCCCGGCACAGTGCGAAAGGACGCCCTAACCGATCCCTGAACAAGGCACCGCTCGCGCTAACCGATCCCCGGCAGGAGGGCGCGAAAGGACGCCCCTAACCGATCCCCCGAACACGTCACCGCTCGCGCTAACCGATCCCCGGCAGGAGGGCGACGCCCCGGCACGGCGCGAAAGGACGCCCCTAACCAATCCCCGGCAGGAGGGTGACGCTCAGGCCTCCGGGGAGACACGATGGCGTGGAAGGTGGTGGGTGTTTGGGGTGGGGTGGGTGGGGGGGGGGGGGGGAATGGTCACTTTTGGGTAGGTTTGTGACCACTCCCCGGTTGGGTAGTGGGGAGGTCCCCTCGGCGGCTGGCTGCCCGCGCGGCTGGCTGGCCGTCCGGCTGACTGGCCGCACGGCTGACTGGCCGCACGGCCGGCCGGGAAATTCGACGTACAAAATTTTTCGACGTCATTTTTTTTTTGGCTGCAAATTCTTGATCATGCTTGCGAATTATTTTGGTCCCGTCACTGTCACCATTACCTACTACTGATTTTACTTTCTTTTTCGATCTGATGTATGTGAAGAATTTTTTTGAGTTTTTTTTTATGTCACGCGCTATTTGTTTTTCGTAGTTGCGTTTACTACTTCGAATAAAGGTGCGACAAGCTCCGAGGTTGGTGTGGTACTGAGTACGGGCTTCGGCCGTGTCATTTTCTTTCATCAGGTTATAATTCCTATTTTTTAAGTTTACCGCCCTTTTTATTTATGTGGTCATCCACGGTGGATCCACGGTACAATTTGATCGCCTGGGTTTCGTAGGCACTGTAGCCTTCTCTACCTGCAAAAGCTTATCTTTGAAGTTGTTCCACACGTTGTCGATTGTATTGTCGGTTAGGTGAAGATGGTCCCAGGTCGCAGGGGGAAGCAGCTCACGGGCTAGGTTGAAATTTGCTTTTTTGTAGTCTGGTATCACTGACGGATTGTCTACGAGTTTGTGACTTATGTTGACATTGAAACGGATTTAGTGGTGATCGCAACCATTAATTTTTTCACCAACTTCACAGTCGCGAATGAGGTCGGGGTCGCTTACTAATACCAGATCCAGCAGATTGTTTTCTCTTGTCGGTTGAGTTACAACTTGAGTGAGGAACGAATCCTCCACCATTTTTATAAGCCTGTTACCCTCTTGATCTCCAGTCATCATTCCCCAGTCAATGTTAGGGCAATTAAAGTCCCCAATTATTATTGCTTCTTTGCTTTGTGTTAAAAGTGAAGCTCTTCGTACAAGGCAGTGTCGTCGGCTGCCTGCTGTTTTGGAGGTCTGTATACGGTCGCAAGTGTTAGTTTCTTATTATTCGCGATTATTTCCACATAGACGGAGTCGTAACTCTCTGCGTCCTGTTTGTCTATTTTTATGGCAGGGAGCGTACTTTTTACGTAGCAAATTACTCCTCCTCCTTTCTTGTGCAATCGACTTTTTTGGAAGCTTTCGTACCCGGGAAATGACAGTTCAGATACTAGATGTGCAGAGTTGGCCCAAGTCTGGCACCTAGATAACAGTAATGTTTTAAGTGGCCTTTTGATGAACGACCACAAAACTCAATGAGCTGGCCACGCATCATGGAGTTCCCAAATAGGCGAGTCTCAAACTTATCCTACATGGGGTCTCAGTATCGGAAACATCCTGAAGGTAGTGGGGGTCAGTAATTATTTCGTTGCCTGCTTCGGTTTGGCTCCATTCCTTATAGGTTGGAACCTGCTGTCATCCTGTGAAGCAGGAAGAGAAGCGTTATGTGGGGCAGGCTGGGAGTTGGCCTGTGAGGCAAGCTGGGAGTTAGCCTGTGAGGCAAGCTGGGAGCTAGCCTGTGAGGCAGGCTGGGAGTCAGCGTGTGAGGCAGGCTGGGAGTCAGCCTGTGAGGCAGGCTGGGAGTTAGCCTGTGAGGCAGGCTGGGATTTAGCCTGAGGTGTCGGGACCCAGAAAAACAAACAGAGGATGACCATAGCACCACAGTTAATTAATAGTGACCCCAATCAGAGGCAAATACCGGGTGGAGATATGGAGACAAGAATTGTAAATATGATAGGAGAGGGAAGGAAAGCAATTAGTCAGATATACAAAGCCGTAAACATATGATAAGACTAGCACTTACAAGGCGGGTTACGGAAAATACCCAGACTTAGATACAGAAAACAGATACCCAGTAGGCGTGGTCAGAATGTGTGGATAACCATTCAGATGACTCTAACATGTCACGTGCAGTGTGACGACATGCTATAAGCGAATAACTGAACAGCGAAGTCACTGTGGGAGTGACTTAAGTGTGAATCACGAATAGCAGCAGAAGTAAGCAATACATCATAATGAGCTAGCCAATGGTTGTTGACAGGAAGTATTGGCTACTGGTTATGTAGAAAATTAAGGCGTGCCAAGAATGTAGTTCCGCCTCAAGCAAAGAAAACATGTGACCTAGAAATCAGTAGTAAGAGCAGACGTGCTACTCACTCAGCTGAGAATGGCTGTTGTGATCTTAATCGTGAGTAGAAATTTGAGAATCTAAGGGAAACCGACTGTTTTGTCCTGGAAATTATATTGTAGGAGATGTGTAGTAGGATTGTGAGTGGGACAGGATAGTGATTATTTGTTTGCGATGTTAAGCAGAGATGGAAACCACTGCGTGTGGTAAGATTTGGTGTTTCCGTGAATTGCAGTAGATTATACTATAGGATGAGTTATTAGGATTTGTGAGGAGAGTACTTAATTATTGTGATGTAAGCAGAGATATACAAACCACTGCTTGTGGAATGATGAGTGTTATTATTATTGGCAACAATTGAGCACATATTATGGTATTATGTTTAAGACATGTCGTTTGTCATATGCTGTATCCATCGCTGAATATGCCAGAGTGGTATGATCGTCTAAGCACAGAATATTGCGTAAGGCAACTATTTTAATTTAATTTTAAATAAATGTATATTATATGTTTCCCTTGTTTATCCTCGAACACTAGTCTCCAATAACAACCTAAGCCGGATCACGCTACCAGGGATACGGGATGGTGAGATCATTTATGAAGTAATTAATGAGTGATAAAAGAGTTGTTTTAATACAAGTTGATGCAAATCAAATAAAATGTAAGGATTAAATACAAGAAAAGAAGGGTCCAAAACTGGCGGCAGCGGTATAGGGATAGACAGGAGCGTGTGTTTATTACAGTGTTTTCCTTAAATTAACTACGTTTAATGAGAAAAGGGCTCCTACTCTCACCATGTTTAGTTCGTTTTAGCAGCGGTAGCGATAGCGATGATATAAGTACTTGTTCTTCCGGAGAGTTAGACTCAGAGTCAGACAACATGCCGGACGAAACTGGTCGGAAACGGTGTACCGGATCCTGAGCAAAGCACTTGTGAAGTCAGTGGCCAAAACAAGTCTACTACAATAGATAAAACAGATCTAGCCTCTAGCAGTTCCCTTAATTCGAGGAACAACTATGGCAAAGTCACAGGATTAAAATATTATATGGGAGGTCGGAGCAAGGACCCAGACAACCCTACATTTTCCTGTACTACTAGTGTAAGGCAGTGGATTAAAGATATAGATTCACGGACTGCTGATAACTGGACTGATCAAGGAAGGATACAGTTAGCAAAGCACTCATTAGGCCCTGTCTTTCAAATGATTTCCACTACAATTGAGACGGACGGTTATGACTGGAACAAGGTTAAACAGCAACTGTTAGAACTATTTCCTGATGATTAAAGCTATTATGAGGGGAAAGAAGACCTATCCAGAGCAAGGCGTGATTCTGGGGAAACAATACCTGAATTTTGAGTAAGGCAACATGAGGCAACCTGTTCATTTAAAGAAATGAGGCCAGAAAATAAAATGTCATTACAGGAAGACAAAGTAACTGCTTTTTCGACGGCCCTACCAAAACCCTTTAAATCATATTTAACTGATGATGACATGAACGATCCTTCAGCAGTGTACAAAAAGGCCCTAAACTTCGTGAAAAACCATCCCCAGCTGAAACCAACATGCAGTGATCTCATGAAAGAGACTTGTTAACCCGTAGCGATGGTGACTGGCCAAAAATATCAGCACTCTAGGCAAGCTAGGAAGGAGGAGCAAAGACGCCCCCCAAATAATTATATAGTATGCTTTCGTTGTGAAAAGGTAGGACACTAAGCCTTGCTGGGTAGAAATTTGCAGAAACTGTGGCATGACTGGGCATTCTACTGCCCATTGCTGGCATTTTCTGAGAGGAAGAGGAGGAAAAGGCAGGTACCCACCTCATGGTAACTCCTACAAACAAACAAAAAAAAAAGCCAACTTTCGGTAGAAATAACAAAATGAACGGAGAACGAACAAGGGGGTAACCACATCACTAACAAACAATGAAAATAAGGCTATAATCAACATAACTCAGAGTAATCTTGATAGCCAGATCGCACTAAACTTACAGGTACAAGAACATGATAAAACATATATTCAAAGGTGGCCGCTCTCCTAGATACAGGAGCGTGTGCGAGTTTTATAACTGATGAATTTATTCAAGAGTTAGGACTCGCAATAAATGAAAGTGAAGCGAAACCCGTAAATATTGTCTCGGAGCAAGGACACCATATTGAAAATGAAGGTAGGAGACAGGTTAACCTTAAATTTGGAAGGATAAATAGCTTACAAGATCTAATAATAACACGCAATGTAGATTTACCGACTCCTATTTTGTTGGGTACTGATTTCATGTTGCAACATGAAATTACTCTAAAAACGTTGCAACCACATGAAGAACAAGGGAAATGAGGCTGGAAACTGATGATAGAAGGGGAAACTATACCACTACATCCCATTGAGCCCTCAGTTGAATGTAGATGAAAATGAAGAAAGGTTCACTGAAAGCAAGGCCGTACGTTGCTAATCAGTTGAACCTTTGCAACTGCATGCATCTGTTGCAGGTTACATAACGCTAGTGACGCAACTACAGGCAACTGAAGCTTTATTTGAGCCTTGCGTTAGTACTCCTCAGGCTAGAGTCTAGTGCTCAGGGATACTTAAGTTGACCCCTTCACCTGACAATCAAAGATCTTATGTCACTGTGCCGTATTTGAATGTTGAAAGTGAAAGTATAGAGATAGACGATAATACAACGTTAGGATTTGTGAAGCCTGTCACTCAGGAGCAATACGCTGATTTGCCACAAGTATCTAGTGTACAGACCGTTGACACAGTTAAGACAGACTTGAAGCCCGCAGAGCTTGAAGCAAGGAATAACAGCCTCTATCAAATTGCTGACGCTAAATTCCCAAGTGAAGAGATTGAAAATCAGGTCTTAAAGTCCTTAATAAATAAATATATAACAGTGTTTTCCTCAGAACAAGAACCATTAACAGTAACGCCCTATTTTCTAAGCACCATCAAGCAAAACACAGATGAAGTAGTGTACAGGCGTCCCTATAACATTCTTTTCATTTATCATGGCAGAGTAAATGAACAACTTATATCGCTCCAGCAACAGGGTGTGATTCGCCCTTCGCGATCACCCTATAATGACCAACTTACCCCAGTGCCAAAAAAAGGAGGACTACGACTTTGTCTGGACTTCCGGGCAATTAACAAGACACTACGGGACGACCGATACCCACTCCCTAATATAACTATCATACTCAGTCAATTGGGAGATAGTAAGCTTTTTCATGCCTAGACTTGAAAACAGGGTTACCATCAAATCCCCCTTGATGAAATTAGCAGAAAGAAGACGGCATTTTCTTCTCCAGCAGGACATTGGGAATTTACTTCCCTCCCCTTTGGCCTTAAAACAGCCCCGTCCTGCTTCCAGACAATAATAAACACTGTCCTTACATGACTATTAGGAAACAAGGTTCAGGTGTACTTTGATGACATAATTATCCTGGGCGATACATTTTCTAATGATGTAGATAACTTAGAACAAATTATGGAACGCTTAAAGGAAGTCAAACTGACTATTAAGATGGAGAAGTGTGACTTTTTTAACCCGTGGGCCTCGGCTATGGGAAAGCCGAGAAGTGGCCGAGAAACGGCAACATTATACTGTATTTTGAGGCTAAGAAAAGAGCATGGAACGTATATCAGAGCACTCCTCTCATAACCATAAAGCCGTTAAAATAATTAATTATGCTCAATCTCCATTCTTTTGGGGTGGTGTTTCTTACAAAATAAACAGTCCCGTGACACGTGGCATTTAGCCGAGAGTCGCTTGTTGTCTACTCTAGAGATTTTGACTAGTGATTACTTCATGAATAGCTAATTCAATCTGCCATGACCTTACAGCACCACCTATGACAAATAAGCCCACCTCAAGATCAATCACCTACCACAATGATCCAGGGCATGCATGGTGGGTTGCTCTATGCCGCCATCGCCTACAATTAACTCAAATTAGGCGTTTTGAGCCGAGCACCAAACTGGGTCCGCCTTTTCAGCGGACCGACTTGCGGGAGCCCAAAAATGGGTCCGTCGACGCTGCCGGGTTAAGGACAAAGTAGGTTACCTGGGCCATGCCATCAACTCAGAGGGAATAATACCTCAATCTTGCAAGCTGGAGGCCATACAAAACATCCCGGCCCCTAAAATGTTCATGATTTACAGTCATTTCTTGGATTAACTAATTATTATCGCAAATTTATTGCAAAATTATCCACAAAGTATTGCTCCCCTTCTAAAGATTAACAAAGGGAAGAAAGGTACACTCAAGAAAAAAAATAAAACTCCACTCATATGGACAGATGAAGCAAAAACTGCGTTCTCAACCCTTACGGATAGAATGCTTGACACAGTCATTCAAAAATTCCATGACTTTAACAAACCTTTCGTGCTCACTAATAATAATCTAAGACCTATTTCCTAATAATAAACTAAGACCTATTTCCTTTTTTTAGTAGGGAATTGAACACGGCAGAACAGCGGTACAGTACAGCTGAACGAGAGGCTTTAGCTGTAATATATGGGTTGCAAGTGAACCGCCCATTAATACTAGGTTACCCTATTGAGATCCACACGGATCACAGACCTTTAGTCTGGTTGTTACAGGTAGCTAGTCCCAACGGCAGGATAGCTAGATGGCAGACTCTCATGAGTGAGTATGATTTCACAATCAATCATTTGCCTGGCAAGGAAAATATAGTTGCAGATTTTTTTATCAAGGATGAAGGCTCAACAGAACACTGAGATTGAATTAGAAGATCCGCGCGATAATGTTTGTGGATGGGGAACAACAAATATCGTGGAACACGTGGATAAGGAGGGGCAAGGTATTGCACTAGTGCAGAAAAAGAAAAAGGCGCCAAATGATATGGAATCAAAATGTATTAAATGTATGGACATGAATTGTGAGTGTATTGTCCATACATTTGACTGAAGTATTCAGGATATTAGTGAGCTGCAAGATATATATGTTGCCAGCATATAGAATGATAAAAAAATATGATAAAAGAAGGGTGTCACATGAATGAGATTGAGCAGAGACTCAGAGATAAAAGGCATAATGTGAAGATGCCCCTGTCAGAGTTGCAGGTGGTACACGATGTGTTATATCGTATTATAGTGAATCCGTACGGAGAAGCCACTAACGTGATGGTTCTACCCCCCAAATATTTCCAAAAAACGATAACTCTGGCTCATTCGTCGCCAACTGCAGGGCACGGAGGAACCAAAGTTATGTTATCTCGGTGTAGAAAGTTTGCTTTCTGGCCTGGAATGAAACGGGATTTAGACAATTATGTAAGGAAGTGCGTCATGGTAGTCGTTTTAAAAGTGAGTTGGGAACTTGCACCCTGCTCCTTCGCGCCATTATCCGGACGTCACCGCTCCTTTTGAGAGAATACACATGGACCTTGTGGGTCCCATGGGTGTATCGGACAATGGGGTTCGATACGTAATGCCCATAGTTGATGTTTTCAAAAGGTATTTGATTACAGTACCCTTACGGAGTAAGGAAGCCCGCGAAATGGCAAGGCCGTTGTACGTGGATGTTGTTTATGTACACGGTGTTCCTCAGACAGTTGTTACAGATCAAGGTTCAGAGTTCGTTAATTCCGTGATGCAGGAAATAAATGTGAAGCTACCTATACGACACGCGAAAATAGCCGCTTACCATATAGGTGGAAATGTAATAATAAAGCGCGCAAATTATACCGTTGTTAACATTTTGAGGACAATGGTTCTAGGAAATGTGTCCGTTTGGGATATAACGTTGCTTACTTGCAGCCACCCTGGCCTATAATGCTTCGAATCATCGCACTATAAAGGAGTCCCCTTTTTAGAGAGAGAGAGAGAGAGAGAGAGAGAGAGAGAGAGAGAGTTTTATTTTAAAATCCTCGTATGCTAAACACTGTGCTAGAAGAAAAAATCAGCAGCCCTGGTATGATTTTGACTCCTATAAAGAGGAAATGGCTGAAATTGCAAGGAAAGTTTACATTGAAGATGATAAAGAAGAAATGGAAAAGTACTACACACCTACGAAACTCAAAACTATCAGCGTTGGCGATACATACCAAAAAAAAAAAAAAAAGAAGTTGTAACCTATTTTTGATGGACCCTACAGGGTAATAGAGAAGATCAGTGACGCACTGGTAAAAATTAGGAACCTCCGGACTAGTCAGATTTCAACGGTCCACACAGATAGAGTAAAAGTCCTTCATGAAGACTGCATCGATGTGCAGCAACAATGACCAACGGTTAGGCGAGCATACCCTTTAAATCAGAAAACAGACACTGAAATATTTTCTGCATTGCCCTGGTACTGAGACTAATTCTACCGAAAATGATAACTCGTAGCGGAGAAGTGACTGCTACTCATGACATATTAAATAATGTTCGTTCTACAACAGCAATAAACAGTTGATTCACAGGCCCTACCTTCTCAGGTTACTCCTCAAACTTACAGAGCCACGTCGGCATGATAAATCCTTCGCTCTTCGACGATACAGGAGTTGCCTAATGTAGTGTCAAAGCCAATACGATATAAAACTGGAATAATCTATAAGGATGAAAGTGCAATAATTAAGCGCAAATATGACGAAGTAAACCACAGATTTATTTGGCTCTTTCGATGGACGACTCAATAACACAACAGGAGTCCCCAACACGTGCTGGCCTAAGTTTCACACCAACATACTATCTATCTATCTATCTATCTATCTATCTATCTATCTATCTATCTATCTATCTATCTATCTATCTATCTATATATATATATATATATATATATATATATATATATATATATATATATATATATATATATATATATATATATATATAGTTCTCACAGACAGAGAGTATAGTACCGTTTATCCTCACATAAGATTTTTAGCTGCATTATATAAAGTACGGAATTTAACTGCTTCTTTAGCTTGACATGTTATTCAAATGTCACCTGAGTACCCAGCTGTAATAGCAATAAAAGACACTCTTTAATTTTGAAAATGAATTCAGTTCATTGTTGCATCATCTAATAAAATGTTTAGGCTATGTGATGACTACTAATCAAAACAAGCTGCATGCTTCTATGAATTAAAAAAAAAAACGAAAAATTATTATTTTTAAGGGTCATTGTCTAATAACCTATTTGGTACTGCGACCCAGGCTCATGTTGACGCAATTCATGGAAAAAAAATAGAGTACTAGAGTCATTAACTGAGAATGGTTTCATTTAGGTAAATGTTTATTATGAAAAACTCAACATCGTTAAGTAATATGCATGCCATGCAATCTGCCTTTAACAGGCTATATTCAGCTGTAGATGTATTGAACCAAGTTGTTAGCCAGTTTTCTATAGACTTTGGCATTAGGAAGAGAAAAAAAGCTCCTACAAGCATTGTTGAATTTTGACTTAGCATTGAGACACATACGTCCAAGTATACAAGGTTTAAAGTTGAGTCTGCAGGCTCCCCTGCAAACATACATAACTCCAACCATTATGTGAGACAAACAGTTGTTAAGTACATTAAAGGAAGCCTAGGTTCGGCCTCCAGATATATTGTGCCTTGCAGTTCCTGATTTTTTAGCTTTATATAGGGATGTAATAACTGTGTCCTCCAGGACAACGGCTTTGCACGATTCTTGTAATTTCTATGTCACCAAACCTTTACGAGCCTGACACCTTTGATGTCTTTCAAATCGACTCCCTTCCATTCTCTGTGCAGAATGGCACTTGCTTTCTTATGTATAGTGTTGATTCAAGATATATTGCCTTCAGTGAGAATAGGAAACTATATTTTCTGCTTTCTAGTATAGAACACTGTAACAAGAATAACCATATAACGCAGCCTCTTGTGAATCGGCTGCTTTCTTGAATCGTGAGTCAGTCATCAACCTCTGCCACACAATAGTCTTGAAAATATATCCCCCTATGTTTATAAAAGGTCCTGGCTACTGGACCTATTCACTTGCCTCCCCCATTACTCTGACACTCACATAACCTACCAATCCTGTAAAAAAACATACTGTCAGCCTCACGGGTGGTGGGATATTGACGCATCGGCAAGGTTGCAGCGCCCACAGCCCATCCCTGACACTTCCTGGACAAGAAGTAGTTGTGGAGGAGCCTCCCATCAAGGTCTCTCGCTCCTCTCCCTCTCCACCTCCCTCCTCCCCTAATGGTTCTTACAGGCCATCTTAACTGGTCTGTTTTGCCTGACTTTCCATCTCTTCGCAGAGCTGACTCCATCCCCCTACAGGAGCTAACAGCTGGCTTGCAGCCCCTATATTATGTGGTCGAGCCGGATCAGCCCTTTCAACCCGAAATCCATTGGTGGATTGTCTTCGCCATTGTCGTGATCCTGGTTCTTCTGATGGTGACGTCTGCCGTGGGGTATTTCTATGTCCTGCGCTACGCACGACGCCGCCTACTTACAGATTCGAGCCAACTGCAAACATTGAAAGGCGTATCTTCTCAACCAACACCTGTGAGATCTCACGGGCGAGATCTTCCGGAAGGGGAAGTATGTCGGGACCCAGAAAACGAGCAAACAGAGGAATGACCATGACAGTATTGCAACAAACTTCTAGAAATATCCATGTTTGTATATATATATATATATATATATATATATATATATATATATATATATATATATATATATATATATATATATATATATATATATATATATATATATATATATATATATATATATATTCAAAGTGCTCGGAATGAGACCGAAAAATGTGTAATGGGTGTTTATCTTTTAAAGCTAATACATGAAAACTGACTTACCAGTTCCATTCCGATGATCTCGAAATTTCTAAAATTTTGTTTACACACTTTTCAACGGGAATACGTTTCAACGCATTTTCTCAAAACGAATTCCTATTGTACTATGTCTAACTTCCCCAAAAGTCGTAGAATGAGGTCAAAATAATTTAAATCAAAGAAAATAATGTCAAGAATATATTTTATTCCATAAATTTAAAATTACCAAATTGTGAACGGTACGTTCTAGCGGCTCACGGTGTTGTTGATTTACTGCGCTATGGCCGACGACTAGAAGAAGAAGAAGAAGAAGACTTCTGACGGTCATTATACTGACGGTCATAAATTATGTTAGCTATGACGGTTAGTTATGGTCGACCATAAGCACTAGGCAGAATACGGGCCTTGCAGGGCCCGTATTCTACATACCGTCATAACTTCTTCTGACGGTCATAGCGGAACAAAATGGCGCATTTCAGACATAACTCCGTCAGAAACTCTTATGGTCGACCATAAACTCTTATGGACGACCATAAAATTGCGCGGGACTCTGAGGTCGGGTTCACCCTGCCATAACTCTGCTTATGACCGTCAGAAGCGCGTCAACATGGCTGCCCAACGTCAACACGCTCACCAGCCTTTCCGAAGAAGGGACGTACTGAACGAGTTCAGCGATGCTGAGCTTATCAGGAGATACAGACTTGACAAGGAAGGTATTTTGTACGTCACTAATCTTGTGAGGGAAGCCTTATCAAGTGAAACCAAGAGGAGATGCCCACTCACCCCGGAGATGAAGGTGATCATCACACTGCGGTATCTTGACACGGGAAAAATGCAAATGTGCAGCAGCGACGACCTCGGCCCATCACAACCCAGCATCAGCAGACCCATCACCCAGACCATTGACGCCCTTGCAAACGTTAATATTATCAAGCAGTTCATCACCCACCACCCAAGACGTTACTGAGGACAACAAGGCAGACTTCCTCAACATTGCAAATTTTCCCGGGGTTATTGGTGTCGTTGATGGGACACACGTAAGGATTGTGGCACCAAAGGAGGAGGAAGACGTGTTTGTCAACGGCAAGGGCTATCACAGTATTAATGTGCAGGTCACACTCGATGCCAACTATCGAATACTGGATATCCTAGCGAAGTGGCCTGGCTCAGTGCATGATGCACGTATTTTGAATGGCTGTGGAGTGGCAGAACTGTTCCAGAGAGGGCATGTGCCACCAGGTAGTCACTTGTTGGGAGACAGTGGCTATCCCAGCAAGCCATGGCTCCTGACACCTTACCTGCGACCTCTGCCTAGACCCCAGTCACGCTATAATAGGTGAGTGGATAGTCTTTATTTTTCTTTTAGGTATCAGTATAGCTTCTTACAATAAACATGTTGAACGTGAGATCCGCAAAAAAAATTGTAGAGTTGACATGCCACGCACTACCAGGTGCAATTAGCAAACTGATTCAATCACAACATTTACCTATTATATACAGAGTTCGGATAATAGGTTAGGCTAAGTTTAGACTGATCGAAAAAAACTAATTATTTGGGTTAATATTAAAAAAAATGAAAATAGTAAATTAATTGGGTTAATTTTAGAAAAAAAATGAAAATAGCAAATAAATCAGGAAAAAACTCAACCTAACCTAGATTAACTGGCAACAAAAAAATACACATATTAGATCAGCTTAAATAATAATTAATGACGTTAATAATAAGTACATCAGATTTAAAGAAAATAATACACCTTTTCACCTTCAAATTTAAAGAAAAAGATCTTTAAATAAAATAAAAAAAATGGCTGAAATTTAAAGAGTTGATTTTCCTAGTAAAAAAGTTGACCTTCAAATTTAAAAAAAGTTAACTTTTAAATTAAAATACTTGACTTTCAAATTACAAAAGTTGACTCAAATTAAAAAAAAAATCAATTTAAAAAATGTAATTAACCCGGTAGCAGCGACGGGACAAATTTGTGGCTTTACTGTGTAGCAGCGACGGGTCAAATTTGTGCCATGATACAAACCCCTCAAAACAGATGATACCTTATCTGATCACAAATACTTTGATATATATTATGAAATGGTTTGTGTGAGGGGTGATTTTTTCTTATATTTTTCGCTTGGAGGGACCATTAACCCGTGGGCTTCGGCTATGGGAAAGCCGAGAAGTGGCCGAGAAATGACAAAATTATTACTCTGCATTTTGAGACTAGGAAAAGAGCATGGAATGTACACCAGAGTACTCCTCTTATAACCATAAAGCCATTAAAAATATTTACTTTTACTGAAACTCCATTCTTTTTGGGTGGTGTTTGTTACAAAATAAAGTCTCGTGACGCGTGGCATCTAGCCGAGAGTCGCTTGTTGTGTATTATAGAGAATTTGACAAGTGATTATTGTATGGATAGCTAATTCAGTATGCCATGACCTTACATTACCACCTATGACAAAATAGCCTATCTCAAGATCACTCACCCACCACATTGACCTAGGCCATTCATGGTGGGTTGCGCTATTCCACCACCGCCTACGATTAGCTCGAATTAGGCGTTTTATGGCGAGCCCTTTTTAGGGTCCACCGTATCACAGCCACGACTCGTCAAAGCCCTAAAAAGGGTCTGTCGACGTTCTCAGGTTAAGAAACATGATCCCCACTGCTACCAGGTTAAACTGAAAAAAATTTGTCAAGAACAGTCAAATTTAGTCAAGCAAAGTCAAATTTAGTCAAGCTAGGTATGGCAAGTAGTGAATTTACCCATAGTTAATGGAACATAAGTACTTAACATTGACTGCCATTATCATTTGTATTTTCTTTTAGGGCCCGCAAACGGACACGGAGTGTTGTGGAACAGGGAATAGGACAGCTCAAGCGCCGCTTTCATGTCCTACACAGCGAGGTCCGAGTAACTCCCCCGGTGAAGGTGTGCAAGCTGATTCATGTATGCGGCATGCTCCTCAACATCTGCAAGGACAGGAATATTCCCATTCCTCTCGATGCAGCTCAACCTAACCCTGAAGAAGCAGATCTTGCCGTGGCACAACCTGAAGGTGTGCAAGTTGTGCCGCCAGTTCCAGCTGGTCAGCGGAATGAAGGTCGCCTGTATCGAGATGAATTCTGCAACTTGCATTTTCAGTAAGTTGGATATTTTATACATATATGTTTTTGGAATATAATCTGGGAAACACTCATTTCTTAAGAATCTGCATTATTCCGTATCATTATTATTATGAAACTACCTACTAATTAATTTGTTTTTCGTTCTAGCAATGAAGACTGAAACCTGTCCCTCAGCACGACTGGCCAAGTACATGCAAATGTACTGTTCCACTTGCATTAATAAAGTAATCAATCTATCAATCCATTATAACCCATATTCCTTTTGTAAACATTTGCGAATTAACATTCCCCTCTTTGTTGTCAATACTCTACAAACACTCATAGTACTCCTTCAATCTTCTTATACCTTCAACACTTACGATTACATTCATATTCACACCTTTTACATTCATAGTTCATACACACCTTTTCATTCTTTTCTCATGCTCCCTTCACTTCCTTCAAGAACATCTCCCTATTATTCTGAAAGTCATTTCTCACCTTCCTCCCTAGCTCTTCACACATTGCCTTTTTTTTTTTGCATCTTTTTTACACATCCATTTTAATCTATTTTTCCTGTGCATTTGTACACTGTATCATTCCCGCATAAGCATAATTAAACTAGTACAACTAAGGTTTCACAATCATAGAACTACGTGCATCCTCTTCTACTTTTATTAGGTATATTATTTGTTTTTCCTTTCCCTTTCAATTTGCAACTTGAGCAAAATTTGTTTAAGCCGCATGGCTTCTGCTTTTTCTTTGGCAGCTGCCTCCTGTGCCCTTACAGCTGCCTCCTGCGCCCTCGCAGCTGCCTCCTGCACCCTTGCAGCTCCTGCGAAGGCCCGAGCACAAGCAGCCACCTCCTCTGCGGCTGCCTTCATGGCCCGTGCAGCCTCCTCCCCAGCCTGTGCAGCTGCTGCTGTAGCTCTTGAAGCCATATCCGTCCCTGCCGCTCACCACCTATATGTCGACGATTCCGTGCATTCCGATGGATGCGCGGGCTGCGCTCTCTACTCGCCAGATGTGGACCCGCCAGAGGGAGGCTGGTTTGGTCGCAGGTTACCCAACTCGTCCAGTTCTACGTACTGTGAGCAGCAGGCACTTTTGCTGGCTGTCAATCTCTGTCAGCGACGATTGAATGGGATGGTGGTGCCTACAGGCTATCTGGTCTTCACAACGCACCGCTCCCTCATCCACAAGATCTTGCATCAGTTAGTCGCTGCTCAGGATACTTCCTCAGATTCCTGTGGATTCCTTCCAATGTTGGGATCACTGCAAACGATCTGGATCTGGATCTGGACAATAATGCGCAGGGCACCAAAGAAGGTGCATAACACGCATATTTGTTGGCTGTTGTGGGGACGGGGGAGCCGAGTGTGCAGGGGAGGGAAGTGAATCAAGTGTAATTGTTAGTGTTGATGTGTTGTGGCGACAAATGAGTATGTATTTGTTTTATGAATGAGTCTATTGTACCGCAATCTAAAATCTGTTGAGGGAGGCTGTTCCAGTCACGTATGGTGCGTGGAAAGTATGAGTGCTTGTATGCGTCAGTGTTAGCGTAATATGTTTGGTATTTATGGATGTTTGTGTTACGAGTACGTTGACTGTTTACCTTGTGTAGGTATGTTTGTGGGTCACTGCCTATGTGAGTGTTTGTGATCTTGTACATAAGTGTAAATCTGTGTGCTTGTCTGCGTATGTGAAGAGGGTCCATGTTAATCTGTTGTTTGATCCGTGTTGTGATTCCAGGCGTTCGAGTGTAATTGTTTGTAATGAACCTTGCCGCCTTGTTGTTGATTTGTTCTAACCTATCAATGTTTTTGTGTGTGTAAGGATCCCACACCGTGGAGCATTATTCCAGTGTTGGTCTCACATGTGAGTCATAAGCTATGTGTTTAATGTCAGGTGTGCAGTTATGTAAATTCCTCCTGAGGAACCCCAGTGTTCTGTTGGTTGTGGCACTGATATGGTCTATGTGGGTGTTGAATTTCAAGTTAGTTGAGAGATGGATACCAAGGTACTTGTGTGTGTGAACTGATTCAAAATTTGAATTATGGAGAGTGTAAGTGTGATGGATGGGGTTGTGCGCTCTGGTGAATCTTAATAGTTTGCATTTGTCTGGTCGGAAGTGCATCTGTCAGGTCATCTCTCCCACCGCTCGACGGCGTCCAAGTCGTTTTGTAGTAGTCTGCAGTCGTCAGTAGTCTTCACTGCTCTAAACAGTAAACTATCGGCGGCAAATAGTCTAGTGGAAGAGCTAGGCGTTGACAGTGGAAGATCGTTAATGTACATAAAGAAAAGAAGGGGGCCTAGAACGGTGCCTTGTGGGACACCTGAAGAAACAGGGACAGTGTCATATGAAGATCCGTCAAGAAGAACACGTTGAGTCCTGTTAGTAAGAAATGCAGTGATCCAGTGAAGAATATGTCCTGAAATACCGTAGTATTTCAAATTTCAATTTCAATTTTAATTGGCTGGGTCAGTCCGGTCACCTGCCTTGAATAAAGGATTAATGTTTGCCAGTCAGAGGGCAATGAGGTGGATGCTAGTGATTGGGTGAATATGGCCTGAAGGATGGGGGCAAGGATGGGGGCAAAGGATTTAAGGATGAAGACGGGAATGTTGTCGGGGCCAGTGGATTTAGTTGTGTCGAGTCCTTCCAGTAATTTTGTATTCCGTTAGTCGTGATGTAAAGGGGGGCTATGGGGGGGAAGGGGCTGTGTGGCATGTTTGGTGTCAAGTTGTGTTCTTGTGTGTATACCGATTGGAGCTGTGTGTTGAGTATTTGTGTTTTGTGTTGTGGGCTGGTTACTAATGTGTTAGTGGGTTCTTTAAGTGATGTAATCGTGTTAGTGTCATGTTTGCGCGTCTTAAAGAATTTGAAAAAGCTTCTTTTGTTATTTCTTACGTTGTCTGCGAGGTAAGTTGCTATGTGTTTGCGTTCCGCTACTTTTATGTTTTTGGCAAATGTCTTTTGGTGATTTTTGTAGGCGGTCCGATTATCTGTTGTGTTGTATGTCTGCGCGCGTCTGTAGAGTCTTTGTTTCTTGCTATATTGTCTGCGTAGATCCCTGGAAACCAAGGGAAGTGTGTACCTACTAGAAAGTGGTTTTTTGTGGTATGTGTCTGTTCATTGAGGCGTGTATGGTGTGTTTCAGGTTGTTCCAGTTGGTGGAAGGAAGTCTTGTGTTTGGGTCAGTCGCAAAAATGTCGGTGCTGAAGGCAGTTAGGTCTCGTTTGATCATGTCTAAGTCAGCCCTTGAAAAAAGGAAAATATGTCTGGGTTTCTGTTTATGTCTAATCGGTCGGAGGTCAGCGTCAATGATGAGTATGTCATGGTCACTAAATCCTGGAACAACCTGAGTGTTTGTTATGTTAAGAATGTTGTCAGTGAGAAAAAGGTCAAGGGTGTGTGCTGTGGTCAAAGGGCCACCGTGGACAGCAGGGCGTGTTACAGTATGTGTTCGTGTTGGCTGGAGTACTGTTGTGAGAGTGAAAATGTATTTATGATGTCAACGAATGTGTCGAGTAGTTGGCGTCTGTTTGTTTGGGGAATAATTGGGTTGGAGGCGTCAGCATCGGGAGGGTCAAATGGGGATATTGCTGTCCAGTCAATGTCGGTGAGGTTGAAATCACCCGTGATTCAGATGTGAAAGAGAAATTTGAAGGTTGTGTAAATAGTCTGTATTAGTAGAAGGCGGTATGTAGAAATCGGCAATAAGATGAGATTTACAGTTGAATGTTTGTAAATGGACCCAGGTGATTTCGCAGTCTGTGTCAAGGTCAGGCCTATGCTGAACACAAAGACCCGGCTTGGTGGCGATGATAACACCGCCACCTTTGCCGAGGTCTGTCGGGCGGTCATTACGAAAAACGGTCATACTAAAGGGGGGAGGGAACAGCTCACTGCTGTCAACGTCAGAAGTCAACCAGGTCTCTGTCCCTACTATTATGTCTGGGTTATGTGTGGTGATTAGGTGCTGTAATTAGGCTATTTTGTTTTTGATACTGCGGAAATTAATTGTTAAAAATCGGAGGGAAGTGTGGTTATGATGTGGTGGTAGAGGAAGTGAAAGCAGAGGTGAGGATGGTGAAGAAGTAGATAGTCTTTCTTCCAATTCCTTAATTCAGGGTCATTGGTATACCCTCTAGTGGCAATTGCTCATATAGATTTTTGATAAGTACAATGTCTGTAGATGCCATAAAATTATGATAACAGTCTGGATCAGGTAGCTTTCTGTCTGTTATCATACGATCTATAACGCTACCGTCCGACGATCATTTTCGAGGGTAGGGAAGACTAATGATTCATTTTGATGGAATTCGTAATTAAATTGGCATTTATTTCAGACATTTGTTGATATTAGGCATAGATTGAAGTAAATAAACCATAATTACACAATTGAGTGTTTCCAAAAGAATATTAATTCATTCAGTTTTATCTTCCTTTTGCATTTTCAAAGAAAACTTAATGACAACAGCCAAGCATTTATTGCTTTGATGACATTCATTTTTTGCAGGAGTTCACTAACTTGCAAACACTAATGCACAGTGCATACGAATTTACTTTTCACACAAAAAGTGTCTTTTGAAAATGAATAACTTTGACCATCACCATGTTGGTTTCTTTTCCAAGAGACTGTTCAACTGACGTTAAGCAGGTTCCTGCATGATGTAATATAACCAAAGAACGAATTTTTAAGAAAAAAAAAAAACCCAGCAAATATACCAACAGAAAAAAACAAACAAACAAACAAACAAACAAAAAGATACAAACATCAAAATAGATTATAAAAGAAATAAACAGTAAAGCCAATGATAAGACCAACCAACACACATAGATTTCAGGATGCAAGCACAACAGTGATAATGTCATACATGTGTGTATTATTGTGTCTGGGGAAAAGGAAGTTGTCATCTCAGACAGTCACAGGTAAAGAATTGCAGCACTGTCTCTGAATCCTGAGTCTAGGTCTATGCTTTCTGGTCAGAACTAGTTCTCATCTTCTTCGTCTTCATCCATGACAACATCTCCTCTCAAGACTTCAGTGTCATCTTCTCCAGGCTGATTCTCACAGTCTTTCGCCCTGCACATGTCTGTGCACTTGAGATCATTCTGAAGGCAGATGCAGTTAGGCAAGGTACATGACCTCGGGCACTGGCAGGCCAACAGCTCCAATACAGCATCAGGTGCTGGCTTGACAGACATCCAATCCACCGCAAGGATTTCTTCCCCATCCTGCGTTTCCTTTGTCCATCCACTCTTAGTTGGGTCTGCAATCTCAGAGTCACCAGACAGGCAGCGTTGCCACAGGGCAGTTTGGTAGTTGGCTCGCTGGGCGTGTTTCTGCAAGCAGTCCTGACAGGGAGGTAGCTGATGAGACTCTGTATCACCGCTTTTAGCACAGAACAACTGATATCTCAGTTCATTTACCCCTGACGCTGGTTGCTTTGGGGCATACATCCGACAGGTGAAACTCTCCAGTTTGTCAAACAGTTCATCAGACAGCTCCCAGTTCTTACCCAGATCCGAAAATGTCTCCTGTGCTTCTTTGTCAGATCTGAGCATCTTCATTGCTGCAAGCTTGCCTTTTCCTGCAAAAGAGCTCACAGAGTCGCACCCGGTGAATGAATGCCAGGAAGAGCACTGCAGACGGTTGGTCCAAGAGCTTCTGCTGCTTTGGTGATGTCTACAAGCTGCGCGCGGGTGCCTGATCCAAACTTCTGGTACATCGGTGTTTTGATGACACCACAGAAAGCCAGGTTCAAGACCATGACATCAGTGTCGTTGGAGCTGATCATCACAGCTTCAAAGCCATCCTGAGCAGCATGATAAGCATGCAGCAGCAGCCGGCCATCAGCTTCTTCTTGGAAGGACTGAAGCTCTGCCACATCCCGACGTCTGACAGCAGAGAAACGATAGCATTTCTCCTCACAGGTGACGTAGAGGATCTTGTGGAGTTGGCCAAGCTTTTTCAGATACTTCTCCCTGTGCCCCTCGTTGACACGAAACTGTACCAAGTTGGTTTTGTTGTCTTCCTGTTGCAAGAACTTGCGTCATTGTTTGATCTTTTGCCCTGGTGTTATGTTCTGGACACTCAGTCCGGGTGTTCTGCTTCTGTTGGCCCTTTCATTGCATTTGATGGAGAGTTTCTTGTAACAGTCAAAAACAACATCAATTCGATCACTTGCTGACCCTTCATTGACAGCCATAGAGAAAATGCGTTCAGCAACTTCAGCAAAGGTGGGCTGCTGGCCATGAAATTTTGCTTGCTGGACAAGACCCATTCCATCAATAATTGTAACTGAATGGTCTGGAAGAGAGTCAGCTAGTGGAGCGTTCTTCTTGATGCTGTTAGCCAGGGCAGCTTTATTGGTTTTCTGAGACTACCATCAGGTGCAGCAAGTGACCAGGGAAGTGGACCCAGGGGGTAACACATGATGTCTTTCATGTTAAGATTTCTGCTCTGTCCCATGACGATCATCCGCCCAAAAAGCCATCTGTCTGCTCTTAGGATCAGCGACCTGCCATCCCCACATTTTGTCTGCTGCTTCTTTGCAGCTGATCCAAAAGTCTTCAAAGAGCTTTTCAAAGGGTCATGAAACTTCTTTGCAGGTGGATCTGTTGCCAGTCTCTCAGTCTTGAATGCCGCATAGGCATTTTCTCCTTTGTCTGCACAATTTTGATATCCTGAGCAACATCCTTTGGTGCAGCAGTCCCTGTTGATATGCTCATCAACTCAAGGTTCTCTTCAAAGGGATTGGTCCAGCTCTCAAGGGTTTCTTCCACTGCTGCTACAGACTCTTCGTCTTTTTGCCGCCTTGAGTCCAGGAGATCAGGATGGTCTGAGCCATGTTTGTTCAGTTGTACAATGTTCCTGAGCTTTGTCAGAAAGCCACTCCTTTGTTCGGCCGTAAGGTAGTACCGGTTCACAGCTCCAGGTTTCAGACTACATCAATCAAAAACAACTTGATTAACCCACAAAAAATGCTTCATTTTAGCTTGATTGTGTTCTGGCTAACTTATACTCCTTCAGCTAAAACTACAATGAAAGATTTATGAGTTATTGCTGATACTTAAGCTACACTGTGCACCTTATCTTCCCTACCCCCTAAATTTATCGTCGTCGCACACAGTATAAAAGGTCACGTGATAACACAAAAAGCTACCTGAGCCGCACTGTTATCATAATTTTTTTTCATCTATGGACTCTAAAGTTACTAAAAATTCATATGAGAATTTGCCACCCGAATGTATACCAACAGACCCCTTGGAAGATGGACTAAGAGGAGGGAGGTGAAACAGGACGTGATGAACATGGGGAAGAAAAGGAAATAGGGACTGGGGAAAGTGAAAAGGAAGGATCGGGGGAGGGTGATAGGGCAGACCTGGGTGTGTTAGTAACTGTGGTGAGAGGTGAGTGATGGTCTGTGGGTGTTTATGGGACTAGGTGTGAAAAATGGAGCCGGGTTATGAGAGGTGAGAGGTGTTGAGTGTTTGGGGTTCAAGAGGAGAAGGTATTGTGAGCCAGGGTTGTCTGTTATGTTGATATAGCGTGTCGAAGGAACTGAGCAGTGGAATATGATCAGCTGAGAAGAATGAGGATGATAAATTAGGCACGCCGCATCTGAAGCAGATCCACGAGAAGCTATTGTCAACCAATCCAGCGTAAGTCGGCGTGACAGACCCGATACAGCTGACGTGGTACCAGCCAGCATGCTCAGATCTATCACGACACAAATCACACTGGATGGCCCTCTGCCCCCACCTCACCGCCTTGCTACAAAGTTGGCAAGGATACTTAGGGCAATAAGGGCCAGGGTTGACCATAGCGCCCGTGTCTCCACATAGAAGCAGCAAGAGACGGATGGTGTGTCGTCTGTGTGCTTTTGTATCATTGTTTGTGTGCCGTTCGAAATACTGAACCACGGTGAACGAAAACGACTGTTGTGTGCGAGTGCTTGTTTGTGGTTGTCGTGGGTGTGTTGTTGTGTCCCCAAATGTGTTAATGCATGTAGTATAAGTGCTATGAGTGTAACTGTGGTGTTAAGGAAGGCACTGTGTGTGCTAGTATTACGTTTTTCTTGTTTTACCTTTCGTGAGCGTGTACGGTGTTGTTGTGTTGTCAGCCACCTAGTGTTAATGTGCCGCTTCTTGAGCTGGAACAGCCTCGTCCGGCATGTAACGGTGTAAGGCTTGGTTGCGAGGAGCGGTGGGCGTGGGAAACACTTGCTGCCTTAGGTGAAATTTATTATTATTAAACTATAAGTACAGCGAGCGTTTGAGATAGAGCCGAGACAAATGGTATGTATCGGTCAAGATCTCAGGAAGGAGTGCCGAATCTGAGGTTGGAAAATAATGAAGTTACAATTGGTCACGTACGTCAAGGTGACCTCTAAGCTTGATGAAATGCTTTGTATACAATGTCATACTGAGAACGAACGGACGATAAACACTGACGGATGACATTCCTACAAAGGTGGCGTGATCTCTCTCTGAAGTGGTTCTTTTCCACTATACTTGCATTCCTAACCCATGGTAATATATACTGATAATAATAATACACTGATATAATTACAACTACTATAACACTGCTCGGTCACCTACCACTGATCGCGACCTCGCGACATCCCCCCAAAAATATAATTAGTAGTTGGCCCGACATAGTGTGAACATGTTGAGCAGACTGCTTATAACAAGTATATTAAAACAATGGCTAAGCAGGAATACTCGTGTAGTAATGACATAAATAATGAGAGGTAACACCAGCGGGTGCGACATAAATCATAGAAAAATATCTCAATGGATAAACATAAAGACACAAGTATCTGTAGTTAACAAGTCGCATAGTTACATAACATGAAATGCTCATCCAGTTCCCCAAAACTAATAAGAATAACAAAAGGTGGGAAACATATTACAATGTTAAGGTACAGGAGCAGGAGAATGGCACATTTCTTGCGTTTTTCTTGCGTGAGAAAAAAAAAAAACTACCTTGCCAGTGGCTTCCTTGCATCCTGTCGCCTCGTTTGAACAACCAAATAATCATGCAGGAGTTCCTCCTAATAAGGTAGCACACAACGACGAGACTGACGAACATCAGAAACATTGGCACATAAATTCCAGGGTACAAGTAGGTGAGGTGCAAGTATTCAGGCAGCGTTTCCTCCAGGGTTTCTGCAAACTCAGTTTCGTTTGCAAAGACAATGAATTAAGGAATTAGTCACATAAGAGGCTGGAGAAGTGAATGTTGTCGAGAGACCGCAGAGGAATCACTCGATGGGAAATATTTGCAGTGAAAACCAGACGGATCCGGGAGGGGTACGTTGTTATGTTTTTGGAGCGGATATAGCATGCTTCCGCTATGGCATAGTGACCAATTACCTTTTGATAAGTGGTACCCTCCGGGCAGATTACTGAAACATAGAAGGACTGAAGGAAATAGAAATAATGTAGACAATGAAAGCTCTTATGGAAAACAGGTGTTGGGGGTAGTTGCTTGTAAGGGCACAGGGAAAGAGCGTCAGACGCGTTCACCCGGGTGAGGGCGATCTCGCACACTCCTCCCCGAACCGGTAGGAAGCCAAAAAGTGACGCAGAGCAATAGAATCGCCTGAAGACCGTCTCCTTGCAATATTGCAAGAGTGAGTAGCTACCCGTTGAATACAGAGCGAAATCCTTCGCGATTAAAACAAGAGACTGGGTCGTGTCCAGGGCTAACACACTGTCCTTAGCGGAGAAGGGAAATGGAACAATTTCATGGGCCTCAAACACGTCCGCCGTCTGAAACGGAACATTAATGTTCATGGCATCGGGCGTGAGGCTGGACTCAATGAAGGGGAAAAAATATTGACTCGTGTCTGGGTTGAACAAAGGCTTGATACTATAATTTTGATACCCGATATGGATAGTCGTTCTCAAATCGTGGAGAGGGAACAAGGCAGGTGTGACTCTACCGTGCGCCGCATCTACCATGTTGCTAATAACCTGCTGATTCGCCGTTGTGACAGAGTTAATGACGTTTTCCAGGACATGCAAGGTCTGATCAAGAAGGAGAAACTGGTTCACTTGGTCGATCTGTTTGACAACTATGGTGATAACCTCTGCCATCTTATTCGTTTGCTCTAGCAGTTCATCAATGTGAGTATGCAATCGCGCAAGTTTTCTACAATTGGCGTTGATCACCCTGCGATTTCGGGCAGCAAAGGAAAGTACACGATTGTAGTGGTCCCGCAAATCGCGCACGTCCTCGTCGGTTGCCGTACCGAATAGGAACTTTGAGGCGGACCCAACGATGTTGAGCAACCCCCTCTTTACCCGAGTGAACTGAGTGAAAGCTTTAGTCCTTGACTACTTCATCAACCTTTCCCCGTAAGAACAGAATCCTATCCTCCAGTAGTTGAAAAAGATCCAGAGTTAGTACTAGAAGGTGCCTTTGACTCCCTAGTTTTGGTTGCCCGTATAGCGTCTGCCATGCCGAGTAGTTTTCTGAGACTATCCTGATTGTGTCTGTGGTGTTGTTCAAGGAAGTATATGGATATTTCACGAGGAGCACATCTTCTATGAGGAAGACCTCCCTATGTGTGCCGTGAGGGCGCCAGGCTTCAGATGGATGGGTGTCGTTGCAAGTAGGGAGCCGAGGTACAACAAGATGAGCAGAAAACGCAACATCATGATCTGAAAGTGGTGATAATGAGGTATTTAAACTCTTGGTCTCAAGTTATAGCTATGGGTGTTGGTATTGTTGAACATTTGACTCTGAAGGGAATTACCAATATCAAGGTCAAGGGTGAGAAATTACGTTCAGACGATCACTGTGAACTTCTAGACTGACTTCACTATTTGGCTCAAGAACCTCGAACCTATTTCCTAACATTCCGAACAACTCGGTAGGACCCACAAATTTAGCCCCAGTTTCGAACTCCTTTCAAACGCTTGTAATCATAACTGTGTCACCCTCTTTTATTTCCACCGTGACGGCCTTTTGTGTTGTTTGACATAATTTCAACCTTTGTAACTTTAACGAACTCCTAACCTCTGAGTGTATCTTGGAAAAAATATGCATCTGCTGTTGCGCGTACTCATCAATGTTGTAGAAAGGTTGGTGTGGTTTTGTTAGGAGGTCATACGGAAGACGTTTCTCCACCCTATATAAGATGTAGTAGGAAGACTTCCCGTAGAGTCGCTTACCGACGTATTTATGGAAGCGGCTATATGCGATAGCCAATCCTCCCAGTTATCGTGGAGATCGTTCATGATAGGCCTGAGGACCTGTAAGATTTTCCGATTACCCTCTCCGCCAACCCATTAGCAGCTGGGTGGTAGCTGTGATGAAGGATGTTGTGATGTTAAACTGAGCGCATATTTCGTCCAATACCGTGTTTCTAAACTCAGTGTCATTGTCCTCAAAAGAATTCGAGGAGACGAATGGGGACACAACACGTGAGTCACGAGGGCATGTGCCACGCGTGTGGCTGTCGTGTCCTTGAGAGGCGCAGAACTAGGAACCTAGATAACTGGTCGACGCACACTAATAAGTAGCGCGAACCATGTTGGATCTGGGGGAGCTGTAATAAGTCTATATTTACGACATCCCATGGCGCCTCTGGTATTGGGTATTGCAACATAGGTGCTGGCCCATTTACGAACCCCTTGTGCTTAGCACAAGCGACGCATTGTGCGACATGTTTTACTACATCAACCCGTAATGTGGACCAGTAGTATTTCTGTTTGGTGACAGAAAGTGTCTTGTCCCTTCCTGGGTGACCCGCAATGGGTGTGTCATGGACCAGCTTAAGCGTCACGGGGGCGTATTTGTCTGGGATGACCAGTTGTTCTATAGGTACCTGTTTGGTTGGCCATGATATACAAAGGAGGTTGTCCTCTGATAGGAAAAATTGCGAAAAAGGAACTGGCAATTCTGAAAGGTTTGTTTCGTCTCCCGACTCTAGGGCGTAAATTAACCTCCTCCACACCGGGTGGTCTCGCTGAGCAGTGTGTAGCTCAGGTGAGGTGAAGTTGTGGATGACCTCTGGGGTGGTAGTCGCGCCTTTTGGAATATTTCGAGATCAGGCATCTGCGACCACATTTGTTTTCCCGGTGATATATTTTATCTCCGGATTGTATGTTTGGATCGTTAAGAACCATCTTGCCAGACGACCGTGTAGGTTTTTTCCCTTGAAAAGATCACTATGTCTCGAAAATGCTTCAAAGCCCATACAATTGCAAGCGCCTCTAGGTGGTTAACATAATAGTTCTTTTCCGGAGCTGTTAGTACTCGACTGGCGAACGCTATTACATGCTTTTTGCCGGACTTATCTGTTTGCATAAGAGCGGCTCCTAGTCCACTGACCGAAGCGTCGGTACAAAGCAGAAAGGGGTCCTTGAAATCTGGAAAGACAAGGACCGGAGCCTGTGTAAGCGCTTTCTTTAAATCCTCAAAGCTCGTTTGTTGAGCTGGGAGCCACTGAAATGGTACGTCTTTCTTTAATAGATGGGTTAGTGGACTCGCGCGTGCTGTGAAGTCCTTTATGAAAGGCCTGTAGGTAGTAACCTGCGACTCCCAAGAAAGACCGTACCTTGTCTGTAGACGTTGGTTGAGGGAACTCGGCAATGGCTTTTACTCTGTCGTCCACTGTGTGGATGCCGAATTCGTCCACGACATGCCCCAAGAACTTGATCCGAGGCTTTAAGAATTCACATTTGATGAGTTTGAGCTTTAATCCTACCTCTTGACGGTAAGAACCGTCTTTCTTTGGAACCAGAAACAAGGGTGAATTCCACGGTGAGTTCAAGTCTTTGATGACACCTTGTTCTAACATATCAGATATAAGCTGCTGCACTACTTCCCTCTGACTGTGTGGGAGTGTGTATGCATTTATATATACAGGATTGATATTGGGTTTTAACTTAATGTGGTGTTCAGCACACTGCGTAACTCTAAGCGGCTCGCCTGGTAGAGCAAGCGCCCCCCTATATTGTTCCAGCATCTGGACTAAGGTAGGCTTAATTTCGGAATAGTATGCAACTTTTAGGAACGCCTCTAAATTAGCTGTGTCTTGTTTGTGAAAATCCTGACACACCGAGGTTATGCCTGAGACTTGGGCTGAAGGGTATTCAGCTGGTTCCGGGGCTACACTTTTCCCATACACTAGACACTGGCATAATCTAACACCGTGTTTTAAGGATACAGGGGATCCTGACGTGTTTATTACCAATGCCTCTGCAGTACCTCTCCTTGACTGTCGCGAGTTACCTCCAACGTCACCCGGTGTATATGGTGCTCCGTTAATACACATCACTGCCCGTTGGAGGGGTTAGGTAACCGGATTTTAACAAGTTTTGCAGCACGATCCGGGACTATTTGAGGTTCTTCTACGGCTGCCGTTACTGTCCGCCACAAGTCTGTAATGTTTTCGTGTGGTTTGACCGCAAGAGGTGACACTTGGGTGGTGGCAGACCCTGAGTCTGTGGTGGGTTGGTCATTTTCCCCCTCTGAGGGCGGGATTACTGGTGACATAGGCGATGGATTTACCATCCCCTGTATGCGTCGTCCTTGATACACGATCGCGTTGCTTTCATGGTGTATGGTTATGTGCAGGTCTTTCATGGCGTTTATTCCTAAGATCCCATCTACAGGTAAAGCAAACCTGCTAGATACATCAAAGAAATCTCGAAAGGGACATACCTTTTCATGTAAGCTGACTGTTAGTGGTACTCGCCCTAGGATTCCCAAAGTGGTGCATGTCACGCCTATCACATTCAGGTCGTTCTCTTGGAGCGGCCAATTTCCCCCTCTCGCCCGTCGTGTCAGGGACCTATAAGCGGAGTCTGAGATTACATTGACTGTCGCACCTGTGTCTACCACTAAGGTGAGTGAAATTTTGCCCACCTTGCAAGGGAGGGCAATTATGCTTGTCCGTCCCAAGGCGGCAATGACTGAGTCAAGTTGTTCCCAATTTGTATCGTCCTTATGGGATACTTGGATGTATGCCTTGGGGCTGTCACGGAGTCATGCCTTTTTATTCTGAGAAGTGGAGGGGTTTGGTTTACTGTCCGCCGAGGACTTGTTCTTCTGTTCCTCCTTGGCCTTTTGTATTGCATAACAACTGTCTGTACCATGAAAATGGACATGGCAAAAGGTAGTCTTCCGGTGATGGTTTGGCCTAGGGTTCCTGTGTGATGAGTGACGGCTGCCTCTGTATCCCCCTGATCTCCTATCAGATCCCTGTGTAGAGTGTGCTGAGTCCCTACGTTTCGAGAAGCAAGTATTCTCGGAATGTCCTGACTGTTTGCAAAACCTACAGGTGAGAGATGCCTTACTTTGTGCCTGCAATGCTGCGGCTGCTGCTAGGGGTTGATTGTGAGTGTGTTCTTGAACCTTGACTTCTAACTCTGAGACGAAGTCAACCAACTTCCCGCCTGGTTTGAAGGTCAAGAGAAGGGCAGAACGGCGGTTCTTCTCTGAAATATGAAATAAATAAATAAAAAAAAACTCCAAGACACCTGTTGTTTTTGCATACTGCCCCCAGGGAGCCATTGCGCGTCTTCTAGACTGTTGACACAGTCAACCGCCAGCTGATTCGCCTCAGTCATGGCGTCCCAAATCGGCTTTGTTGAGGAATTTTTGGAGAGGACTCGACTCGATGCTTAGTTTACTCCCGCCCCCGAAGATTTTTAATGAAGTTCTTTTTAAAAATTTCATAGTTTACTCCAATGTCTCCCGAAGCGAACGCCGAGGACTGCATCAAATTTAGTGCCCGAGAGCCTGAAAGTAACCAGGACCGAATGAATGCAATTTTATCATGATCATCCGTAATGGATGAATTTACGATGGCAGACTCACATAGATCTACGAACTGTCTCGCCGAATAATCAGACTCACTGTCGGATAACTGTCGGATACTGGCGTGAGTTGGAATGACCCGAATCGATGGAGGGTGGAAGTGGGATGTGCCCCCGGCAGGAGAGGGTGGAGGAGGGGGATCGGTAGGCATGCTCGAGTTTGGTTGAGTGGGTTGTAAGTATTCCGACGGACACGGAGATGAACGATCCCTGCCTTCTGGAATTGATGAGTAATGAGTGCCTGAATGTAATTTTACCTTATTAAGTTCATCGGTGTTTGTATCGTGCTCCACTTCCTCTTCACCTGAGGGACGTGTTAACTGTTTAAAGGTGTCGCCGAGTTTAGCGAGAGTGTCTTTGTTCTTAATTTGGCTTAACTCAGCGACAATATATTATCATAGTTTAATGGCTGTAATTTTTTTTTTACGCGTCTGAATATAATATTTGCGCAGCACCCCTAAAAACAAGGAGATGGTTAGCAAGTAGTCCGTTAGACGTAATAAAATGTTATGGTTATAATGTTATGTTATAATGTTATGGTTATATGAAATAATGTAACCAATAACGTAACGGTTATATGGTTAGGAGGAATAAGTGAGTATGCCTTGAAAGTGCGGTTTTCTCCCGAATGGCGAGAAGAAAACGCGGTGTATGTTAGACTAAAGGAAATCGATCGCGTAAGAGAGACAACTGGAATTATATCGATAACGTACGCGTATGATTGTTAATTCGTACATTTATGTACGACAAACAGTGTTAGATACACATAAATAAAAGAGTCGTGCCTCTTCTTGAATGAAATTGCAATTAGCTTATTCGGCACATTCTGACAAAACAGGATAATTAACAATACCAAGATTATTCAGCTGATTGAGGACTGGCGGCGAGGTATGTCGTCGCCTTGAAGGTGCCTGGAGCCTGGGGTCGCGTTGGAAGCACTTGGCTGGCGGCAGGAGTGCGTTGATTGTTGATTGATGGCGTGGAGGCGGACCTCGTGTAATGGCTGCCGGAGATATGCTGACTGAGCGAATTTCGGTGGCGGCTGCAGGAACTCCTTGCCAGACGTAGGACGGCTGCGGTGTTCGTTGTATTTTGTGTGGTATGGGGCAGCGCTGGCGCATAGATGGTCGTTAATACCGTGAGAACGTGGTTTTGAAATAAGTCTAACGTGAGGAACTTTATGAAACGCTTTCTGAAAATCTAGGTAAATTACGTCATATGGGCTTCGGGCGTCCCAACATAAAATGGATGGGGAAGATGGGGTGAGAGGAGTGAAGGAAGGTGAGCTGGGAACAGAGAGAAGGTGAGCGGGAGGGCGGAGGAGCGATAAAACAAGGAAAAGTGGAAATGTCAATACAATAGCAGAGGAATGGCTGTCTATAGGGAGATCCTAATTAGCCTCACCGCTCCGCCCAGGCCATTGCCCATTCTAAATCACCAGGTGGCCACTAATGTCCCGATAGACATGCTTTCCTTCGGGGTCCCGTAGTCATTTCAACTTTTCCTAGTAATATTCTCTCTCTCTCTCTCTCTCTCTCTCTCTCTCTCTCTCTCTCTCTCTCTCTCTCTCTCTCTCTCTCTCTCTCTTAAAACAGCTACTGCATATTATATTCCAAAAAGGGGCAGAGAGAGAGAGAGAGAGAAGAAGAAGAGAAGGAGAGAAATTAGGTGTGGGCCTCTTAGCTACTTGACGTGACCTGACCAGCTTCTTCTTCTGCTACTACTACTACTACTACTACTACTACTACTACTAATAATAATAATAATAATAATAATAATAATAATAATAATAATGATGATAATAATACTAATGATAATAAAAATGATGATAATAATACTAATGATAATAAAAATAAGAATAAGAAAAATAAAAAATCATAAAAATAATAATAATAATACAAATACCACCAATACTACTACTACTGCTACTACTACTATATACTAGTGATAATAATAATGATAATAATAATAATAATAATATTAATAATAATAATAATAATAATAATAATAATAATAAAAAAAAAAGATAATAATAATAATAATAATATTAAAAATAATAATAACAATAAAAAAATAATGATAATAATACTGCTACTACTACTACCATTACCAATACAACTATCACTAATAATAATAATAATAATGATAATAATAATAATAATAATAATAATAATAATAATAATAATAATAATAATAACATTAATAATAACAACAATAATAACAACAATAATAATAATAATAATAATAATAATAATAATAATAATAATAATAATAATAATAATAATAATAATAACAATAATAATATTATTATTAAGAAAAAGAAGAAAAACAATTATAAAATAATAGCACTTCGACTACCGCCATTCCTACCAACTTTTATTACTATTGCTACTATAATAATAATAGTAATAATAATAATGAAGATAATAATAAGTACTACTACTACTACTACTACTACTATTGTGGTAAGTACTACTACTACTACTATTGTGGTATGTACTAATACTACTACTACTACTATTGTGGTAAGTACTACTACTACTACTACTACTACTATTGTGGTAAGTACTACTACTACTACTACTACAATTGTGATTAGTACTACTACTACTACTACTATTGTGGTTAGTACTACTACTACTACTACTACTATTGTGGTATGTACTACTACTACTACTACTACTATTGTGGTTAGTACTACTACTACTATTGTGGTATGTACTACTACTACTACTACTATTGTGGTAAGTACTACTACTACTACTACTATTGTGGTAAGTACTACTACTACTACTACTACAATTGTGATTAGTACTACTACTACTACTACTACAATTGTGATTAGTACTACTACTACTACTACTATTGTGGTTAGTACTACTACTACTACTATTGTGGTATGTACTACTACTACTACTACTATTGTGATTAGTACTACTACTACTACTACTATTGTGGTATGTACTACTACTACTACTACTACTATTGTGGTTAGTACTACTACTACTACTACTATTGTGATTAGTACTACTACTACTACTACTACTTTTGTGATTAGTACTACTACTACTACTACTATTGTGGTTAGTACTACTACTACTACTACTATTGTGATTAGTACTACTACTACTACTACTATTGTGGTTAGTACTGCTACTACTACTACTACTACTATTGTGGTTAGTACTGCTACTACTACTACTACTACTATTGTGGTTAGTACTACTACTACTACTACTATTGTGGTTAGTACTACTACTACTACTACTATTGTGGTTAGTACTACTACTACTACTACTATTGTGGTTAGTACTACTACTACTACTACTGTGGTTACTACTACTACTACTACTACTACTACTACTACTACTACTACGGTCACTACTACTACTACTAATACTACTACTACGGTTACTACTACTACGGTTACTACTACTACTACTACTACTACGGTTACTACTATTACTACTACTATATGTATATGAACTATATGTATCTATGTATCTATCTATTTATCTCTAATATATATATATATATATATATATATATATATATATATATATATATATATATATATATATATATATATATATATATATATATATATATATATATATATATATATATATATATATATATATATATATATAAACATACACACACAAGTATGTAATATCATATATATATATATATATATATATATATATATATATATATATATATATATATATATATATATATATATATATATATATATATATATATATATATATATATATATATATATATATATATATATATATATATATATATATATATATATATATATATATATATATATATATATATATATATATATATTTCATCCTCTCCTAGAGCTGACTTCAAAAGGCTTGAATTTTGTAGACACGCACTGCTGACAGGTCTGCTCGCAAAGGTGCTTCCTCACAAACAGACCTACAAGGTCCTGGCCAGGTCATCCTCCCCGGTAGCCAGGTGTCATCAGCCAATTAACTATTTCCTCTGGGCGGTTTTTGACATGCCACAGGATTGGCCCGTCGCTGCTACGGCTAAGGCCACAGTTGTGGCCGTAGCTGGTACCAGGTTAAGGTACCAAGATCCTGGAGTCGTGTAGAACCCACGGGATGTCGGCGGTTGTGCGTTGATTGTTGAATGAAGGCTGCTTGGCTGATGGCGTCCCTCTGGCCTGCGGGACGAGATGGCGGCCCCCCGAACTCCTTGCCAGACGTAGGACGGCTGCGGTGTTCCTCGTATTTTGAGTGTTATGGAGCAGCGTTAGTACATTTGGCGGCCTGGGTATGTAACCTCTTGTGTATGCGCCTGAAGTGGTAATTGCTTGTAGCCACCGGGAGATGTTCGAGTTTGCCCTGTTGATTGTTTGCCGGAAGAGATTTGGGCGATGCTCCTGGCAGTGGCAGCGTGCCGCTGTGGGCCACGGCGTGGTTGCTGTCGTGACCCCCTCTGCTCCGGTGAGGTGCTGCTTGTGACTCCTTCCTTTGTAACGTAACGCCTGTCCCCTGTTCGGTGAGTTCTTTTGGCTTGTAGCACTGTAGAACAGCTGAGGTAGCGACGGCTAGAGCACGTTGGGCACCGCTGATGACCAATAATGTAACGGCGGCCGGTCTTGTTGCGTGTAGCTCAGACAAGGTCTTGGTGGGGACGAACAAGGCGTGAAGGGAAACACCCGCAGCTGGTTTAGGTGAATATATTCTTATAACCTAAGTACAGGGGCGTTGGAGAGAGCCGAGACAGTAGGTCTGTATGAGTTGGACTCTCAGGAAAGAGTGAAGGTTAGAGACGTGGAAAATAATGAAGTTACAACTGGTCACGTACGTCAAGGTGACCTCTAAGTTGACGGAATGCTTGTTACACATACCAAGACGAACGAACGAACAACACTGACGGATGACATTCCTATAGACGGTGGCGTGATCTATCTGAAGTGGGTATATTCCACTGATACATGCATTCCTAATCCATGGTGATATATAATAATAATAATAGTGATATAATTACAACTATTATAACATCATCAAGAGTGAAAACCATCATCCCTTACAGCTTCACCCACACTGGATCACGCCTGTTCAATGCAGTGCCTCCCAGCATAAGAAACCTAACTGCAGTAACAAGTATTTGGTATTGTTATGCTGTATTTAATATGCATCTGTAAAAGTTTCAATGGCAACATGAACATGCATCTTGATAGACTTGAATTCAAAATAAATGCCAGAGTACAGCTGGACAGCCTCGTCGTTGATATCCTGGGAAGCGGCAATATGGTGCTACTATCCATGTCAGACCCTATGACATACCGTTTTTCGCAAATATCTTTCAAACGAAGACTCGGATCAGCATGGGGCTTTGGCACAGATTGTTTCACACATTCCGCTAATTTTTTACGCTATTGTGCAATGCCAGATGCGGTTAATTATGGCGTTTACTCCTTACTGTGATGGCAAAACCTGCGTGAGCCACTTACACATTCGAACAGGTGAGGCGTGACGTATTCGTGACGTGTATCCACCACCTACCCCCACCCATGGCCTCCCCTACTACCATACTTCTCTTTCCTTCCCTCCTACCTCCTTCTCCCCCACTCTCACCCCCTCTTTATCCCCTCTCTCTCTCTCTCTCTCTCTCTCTCTCTCTCTCTCTCTCTCTCTCTCTCTCTCTCTCTCTCTCTCTCTCTCTCGGTGTATATGAAGCGTTGCACACATATGACTTGTCTATAATGGCGGATAACTCGAAAGTATATGCTAAGTATGGTAGGGTGTTTTTTGCACACGACCAAGATTCCTGTTCCAGCGTAACTGGATGTTGCTTAAGTGCTGTATGAGGTTAGTTTGGCAATTATACAAACATTGAAAGTTGTACGAGTATATGACCCTCCTTCCCACAGGTTACGTTGAGCGTATGATGGGATGAAGCACGTAGCTGACGTTTGATCATTTATAGGAAATTGCGTAAGAGACGGAAAGGAATAAGAGTGGAATTGAAGCGGGAATTCATTGCAGAGTATAAACTTGAAACGAAATTTGAGAAATATATGAATATTTTATTCTGATATTAGGAAAAGACTGCCGTACAATATGAGTTCATGTAGATATGTTAACATAAGTCATAGCACACAAAAATAGACAGCGAGTATATGATGGGTGGATTAACAATGTAAATAACTGACCACATGTTACGTTAATATTGGGTCTTTTCCGTTTGGCGTACAGCGCTAAAAGTAGTTTTAATATAGATTTTTCTATGTATTTTTGTCCGTAGAATCAGAATATCACATTATTTTTTGGAGAAATTAACAGTTTTTGAGTTATTTGCCTTTAAAGTTATTTTCTTCCTATCTATTACTGAAGGAATTCAAACTTTAAAAAGTCGTAATATTCAGTATTATATACAATTTATGGATCTTTTCCGTTTGCAAACCTTCAGCAGTCATGGAAACGCTTTGAAAATCCAATTCAAGGACTTTTTTTTTACTCTTGAAAATATGGGATAATGTTTACGAAAGCGCGTCGCCTCTGGTGCTGGCCGCGGCGAGGCTGCAGCGGGTGTTGCGAGAAATACCTCCTCGCTGAAGTAAGTCACATATACATGAGGGGGGGGTCCAGGGAGGGGCGTAGCCCCCCCTGGTTATTAGGGGGGGTCGCGGGGCGCAGCCCCTGTTAGTAGGTCGTAAAGTTCGGTTGAGTGGTTTAAATATGCTCCCCGACCCTAAGCCCTCTGCGAGCTATTTTGAGGCTGCGGCGGCTGCAGCGTAAAGGAAAATAACTTAAAAACTGTTCGTTTCTCCATAAAACGGTTGTCATATTCGGATTCTACGGACAAAAATACATAAGAAAATCTATATTAAAATTAATTTTAGCGCTGTACGCCAAACGGAAAAGATCCTTAATATTCATCACCATCGACAAACAGGTCATCCTCGTCATCACTGTTGATGCTGATGCAGACGGGATATAATTTATATTTATCTGCCATTAATTCAAGTCATACGTGTGCATGTATTCATATCTCGTGTACATTACATCGCAAGTGAGAGAGAGAGAGAGAGAGAGAGAGAGAGAGAGAGAGAGAGAGAGAGAGAGAGAGAGAGAGAGAGAGAGAGAGGGGGTATGGGGGATAAATAGGGAGAGTGCGGGGGAGAAGGAGGAGGTTAGGAGGGAGGGAAAGGGAAGGATGGGAGTAGGGGGAGCCATGGGTGGAGGTAGGTGGTGGATACACGTCACAAATACGTCACGCCTCACCTGTTCGAATGTGTAAGTGGCTCACGCAGGTTTTGCCATCACAGTCAAGAGTAAACGCCATAATTAACCGCATCTGGCATTGCACAATAGTGTCAAAAATTAACGGAATGTGTGAAATAATCTGTGCCAAAGCCCCATGCTGATCCGAGTCTTCGTTTGAAAGATATTTGCGAAAAAACGGTATGTCATAGGGTCAGCTACGAGGATTAAAGGTATGAGCTACTTCACCACTTAGGATCGTATTGTTGATGCTATTTCTCGGGTTACCTGTTTAGTTTATCATCATACTGAAATAAATTAACCCTCGCTTTTACGGAACACAACAAACATTTCTGGTACAGTTTTGTGTCTGTGGGAATTCACTGATACAGTTTGGCAGGTGAGGGGCTTGGTTTCTTAGTGGCCCTTAGTGACCCGGCATAACACCTTCATACTTGTCCTTTGGTGAATCCCCTTTCATCTGGAGTCATGGATAAACATTTTTAGTTACAATAATGAACACCAAAAGAGAACTTTAAGCTCGTATAGCAAACAAAGTTTGTAATATATGAAAAGTTTGAGCCACTCGGACTACTGGATGTTAGGATGCGTCACCTCCTTCTCCCCTTTTAGTTTGTTATAGCGAGGGTTTATGAAATTGCAAAGTTGCATGATTACTTGGCAGAAGAAAACATATTTGTCAAATTGGACCCACAAAAGGTATATGTAAGGTGCCATGGAAATAACTTCAAAAATGAGTTTTTATCATTTTTTTTGCCATGCGTGACTTCATAGGCTCTCAGTGTATGTCACACAACAAAGTTGTTATAATAAAAGGTTTCAATAGGAATTCCTGAAGTTAAATTTGCTGCTGTGCATTATTATACATTTGGACTTTTTATTTTATTCAATTTTCGTACTCTATCTGGATATTTACTTTAATAATTCAGTGCATGTAGTGCCAGCATTAACTAAAGATAGTATACATTAATATTTGTTATGATACTGAACATATTAATACTTTTTCAACATGCATTGCTTTTAATTTAACCAGCAGGATATTTGAGGAGGAGGAGGAGGAGGACCCCGTGTCTGTGCAGTCTGGCCCCATACAGTTCTCCCCTACACTAGCCACCACCTTCACTGCTGCATTTTTCCCCAACCCTCAGGCTGTTCCACACCCAGTTCAAAGCTTCCTTCTTATTGATAAAGAAGCCCTTCATCTTGCAAAGAAGAGGAAGCTTGAGCTGGCTATTTTAGAGCAGGATCTTGCCATCAAAGCAGCAATCCGGCGGACAGAAGAGGCCAAGACAGCCATTGAAGAGGCCAAGGCTGCCTATTATAAGGCCCTGACCAAAAACCTTGGTTAATGGGAACAAGCTTGGCTTGGCAGCTTCTGCATCAATTATGATGAGATCAGGTACGCGACGGCTTCTTATTCTAAAATCAGTTAACATTTCTTTGGGTTATTTACGTTAAGTTCCAGAAAATTTGATTTGCACCAGTCAGTAAAAAGGTGAACCTGGGCCTAAGTACTCATTACATTCATCATTTAATATTCTACCAGCAATTACCGTGTCATCGGCATTTTTAATTATTGTGTAATTACTAAAACCACTTCAACAATCGTCTGACTGGTGCAAATCAAATTTTCTGGAACTTAACGTAAATAACCCAAAGAAATGTTAATTGATTGTAGAATAAGAAACCGTCGCGTACCTGATCTCATCATAATTGATGCAGAAGCTGCAGAGAGAGGGTGAACGTATAAATATTTGGGTTTATTGATTAACAGTGATTTAAAAGGTAGCAGAAATACAAACATGGGAGTGAATAAATGTGTTAGCTTAATTTTGAAAAATTTACACATATATAAAAAGATAATAAGTATGTAGGTTGAGTGCAGAAGCAAATTAAATCAACAAAATTAATCATGGAGGAACATTGAATCAGGTGGACATAATCATGGAAGATGTAACCCATCACCTCCACTCCTGCTGCTACATTAGTTCTAGGAGAAACTGGCAGGTGGGAGAGTGGCGGCCAGGGGGGTCAGCCAAGGTCAGCACCTTGCCACACACACTCCAACACGTCTCGCTTCCTCTCATAGGTCAGCTATTTACTAACTTAGAATGAATTTATTTAGATAATTTGATAATCCAACAAGTGTCATGGTATTTATACGATTTTTTTGTATCCTAACTAAACAGAATAACAAAAATTTGGTATAAATACCATGACACTTGACAATGTTGTATTCCAAATTTGTCAAGTGTTGTGGTATGTATACAAAAGCTTTGTTATTATCATACAAACTAAATAATCATGAAACTATGACCTTATTGGATTATCAAATTATCTAAATAAATTCATTTTAAGTTAGTAAATAGCTGACCTATGAGAGGAAGCGAGACGTGTTGGAGTGTGTGGCAAGATGCGGGGCGGTGCTGACCTTGGCTGACCCCACTGGCCTCCCCTCTCTCACGTGCCAGTTTCTCCTAGAACTATTATACACATTCCTTAAGACAGGGGACATGACACAAGTTGAAGTAAATAAATATTGATGTTATGCAATATGATTATTTTCTTACCCAAAACAGCAACTAATCATCCGCAGGCCTTGGTTCGAATCCCGGCCTTGGTAGTCAGTAGGCAGCTGACCCAGCTGTGTATACTTCTTTTCAGGATGTTTATTACACAGGTACATGCTGGGGCAAAATGGGGAAGGTAAAGTGTTAAGGTAAATGTTACACAGGCCCTGTATTGGGTTAATGGGTTCTTTTGTCACTGGTTTGAAGGGCCAACAGGACAAAGACAGTACCAGCCAGCAGTTGTTCCAAAAATTACTTGATAACTAACAATGAAGAAAAAAAAATACTAAAATAATACGGCCAAAATAAGGGAGGAATTGTGATTGTAACTGACTTTGTGTAATTTGTTGTATCACCCGAAACGTCAAGAAACAGCCATCCATCCCATCCCCCAGAGTTTAAAGTGGTTAATATTGTGAAACAAATTGCATTAGAAAAATTAAATGGTGCAGCAGTAATGACTTGGGCCCGTCACAACAGACAACCAGCAAGGATCATCAAGGAGATGGTGTACACACATTCAGCTGTTGGTTTACTCAGAAGATTCATCGATTTCTCGACCACTTCACAAGAACCTGAGTTGAAGCAGCAGGAATGCAGGCAAATTGCAGGACTCAGTAGTGTCTGCCATAATTGAGGGAACATATAAGTAGGGAAAATTTGTAGGAATTATTTTATAATACCAATGATAAAATTTCTAATGCTAGTGTTAAAATGATACGTGGCCATAGTTCTCTTTATCTCTCTGACGTAAGTCGGGAGAAATAGCCAGCAGATTAATGTTATGATGAGGTGGGTTTTACAACTTACATGTGTTGAAGCTTGCCATTCCTCCTCATGGGGATGGTTAGGGTTGGGCAGGGACAGGGTGAGGACCAGCACTGAAAAATAAAGGGAAATTAATGTTGTATTCTAATACTAGTTTATTTTGAAAGTTAAAATGAAGGTGAGGCGGTCATTGTCATTTAGGTAGTCGTGAGCTCGATCCCAGCACTTTCACCTTAATATTGTATGTCATTGCCAAGTGGCTCAAAAGTACCCACAAGCTTCCCGGAAGACTACCATCCAACCCGGGTTCTAGATTTTTTGCCTGGAAAGGATCAATAATGATCTGAGGGTGATTGATGGCGCCACTATAAAACACCAGTCTGTGTCATTACAGGGTCGGGCCAACCTGCAAGCCCATTAGGACCGTCAAGTAATAGCCTACCTGTGCCAGAGACAGATTTAAAAAAAAAAAATAATAATAAATAAATAAATAAATAAATAAATATTATATTGTAATGAATTATGAGTAGCCACAGCACTTACTTGAAGTGAAGATTCACGTATCTATCCCAGTAGCGCAGACCATCCCGCTGGTTCCGTCCAGCAGCAGGTGCTATCTGCACAACAGGTAGAGGCCGTGCCCCCTCACCAGCCTCGTCACCCGCAGGATCCTCTTTCTCAGGTAAACCGATGTTACGGTCCTTACATATGTTGTGCAGAAGAGCACACACCTCAATGATCCTGCACACATATGCAGGGGACCTAACCCTTATCTCCCCATGACGAATGTGGAATCGGCGCTTCCACTAGCCGATGCCCCTCTCCACGGTGCATCTGGTCCGCTTGTGTGCACTGTAATGCATAAAATGTATACATTATTGTATTATCCTGAAAACTAACTTTACCACAATAAGGACTGCTGGCTGAGATTAATTAACAAGTGCAACTTTACTAGTTACACTCCATTTTGTCACCACACCAGTTTGTCACATACCCGGTTCGCCAACAAAATAAACATCATCACCAAAGCACTCCAATTTGTCACCAATGTGAAATCCGTTTCATCACAACTGCCTAAACGACTTATCCAACCAGCCTTTGAAGAACTCCAGGAAAAATCACAGCAATGCAAACCTACAAGAAAATCAACAGATTATATAAGGCAAACACGGCTTGATAACACTGTCTGGTCAGTGGGCAACTGGGTGTGCGTTCCGACAAGTCCGTCTCTGGAAGTTGTGGATGCATACAAGGAAAAATCCATCACCACTACTAAATTTCTGAAAAGCTTCGAGTCCAATATATGATTAACAATTGATTTGAACATGTTCTCACTAAAATTGTGGTAGCTCCCCACCATATTTTTTATATTGTTACCTTTTAAACTTATGTTGTTGCTACTGTTTTGCAACAACGCAATTATATGTACCTTTCCATCTATTTCCACTGCCATGTAAAAAGAATTATATTTTTTTATATTTTCATATACAGACAATTGTCACACTCTGACCAGTTTTTGTGTTTACTTCATTCCTTTTTGCTTTTTTCAATATTTATTATTTTTATTTATTTATTTATTTATTTATTTATTTATTTATTTTTGCTGGCACATAGCTATCCATGAAAAAAGTCATGAAAATTCTTAAACAGTGAGGAAAAGCGTGGTGACAAAATGGATGAAAACAGTGGTGACGAAACGGGTGTAAATAGTGGTGACGAAATGGATGTACTCCAGCTCGGCATGGGAGAGTTCCTGTTTTACCTTAGGTGATATGTACGCCATTAGATATGACACTCCATAGTATAAGTATTAAGTAAGTGGAGAATTACCTCGTCATCACATTGGTCTATGCTCTCTGCTCATGTCTGGCACATTATCAAGCAATTTAGAGTTTTATCATGCATGCAGTGTATATTGTACATACTTTACCTGTTGTAGTTAGTTTGTGGGCCAGGCAGAGGACGCAAGTAGGGAGTCAACAACCACCTCTGACTAGGGTAGCCACTGTCCCCTAGTAGGTGGCATCCGGCAGGTACATGACCCCTCTCAAAGAGTGAGAATAATCCACTCTCGCGAAGGATCCTTGCATCGTGAACTGATCCCGACCACTTTGCAACAATGTCCAAGAATTTATAGTTGCTGTCAAACACCACTTTTTTTTTTTACAACAAAGGGGAGAGCTCAAGGGCACACAAAAAAGAAAACAATAATAAAAAAAGACCGCTACTCGCTGCTCCCAAAAAAAGAATTAAAAGAGGTGGCCGAAAGAAAGATCAATTTCGGGAGGAGAGGTGTCCTGATACCCTCCTCTTGAAAGAGTTCAAGTAGTAGGCAGGAGGAAATACAGATGAAGGAAGATTGTTCCAGAGTTTACCAGCGTGAGGGATGAAAGAGTGAAGATGCTAGTTAACTCTTGCACAAGGGGTTTGGACAGTGTAGGGATGAGCATGAGTAGAAAGTCTTGTGCAGCGGGGCCGCGGGAGGGGGGGAGGCATGCAGTTAGCTAGTTCAGAAGAGCAGTCAGCGTGGAAATATCGATAGAAGATAGAAAGAGAAGCAACATCGCAGCGGAATTTAAGAGGTAGAAGGTTATCAGTAGGAGGAGGAGAGCTGATGAGACGAAGAGCCTTAGACTCCACTCTGTCCAGAAGAGCTGTGTGAGTGGAGCCCCCCCATACGTGAGATGCATACTCTATACGAGGGCGGACAAGGCCCCTGTATATGGATAGCAACTGCGCGGGGGAGAAGAAATGGCGGAGACGATACAGAACGCCCAACCTCGAGGAAGCTGATTTAGCAAGAGAGGAGATATAAAGTTTCCAGTTGAGATTTTGAGTTAAGGATAGACCGAGGATGTTTAATGTTGAGGAAGGTGATAGCTGAGTGTTGTCGAAGAATAGGGGATAGGTGTTTGGAAGATTGTGTTGAGTTGATAGGTGGAGAAATTGAGTTTTTGAGGCATTGAAGGACACAAGGTTTCTTCTGCCCCAATCGGAAATGATAGCAAGGTCTGATGTTAAGCGTTCTGCAGCCACCAGTCTGGAGTCGTGTACTGCCTGTGCTGAACGTTGATGCTGTGTTGGTTTTTCCTGTTGACATATTCTGCCTCAAATTCCTTTGGGGCAACAATCTTCACGTGTGTTCCGTCTATGGTACCAATTACACCACTGAGTCCTGCAATCTGTCTGAGTTCCCGCTGCTTCACGTCAGTTTCTTGTTGAGTGCGAGGAAACTTGATGAATCTTCTGAGTACGTCAGCGGCTGAGAGTGCGTACACCGTTTCCTTGATGATCCTGCTGATGGTCTGTTGTGAAGGGCTCAAGTCGTCACTGCTACACTGCTGCATCTTCCCGGTGGCAAGGTAACGCAGGGTAGTAACTACTTTCAACTCTGAAGAGATGGCCTTGTTGCTTAACGTTGGGGACATCAATTCGTTTCTCACTAAGTCAGTCACGAACATAATTCCTTCCCTGTTTAGTCTGTATCTTTTAACAAGTTCTATGTCACTTAAGTTGTTCAACACGTCCCGCCTAAGATGGGAAGACCTTGGGAGACGCCGCACCTCTGCCATGTTTACCTTGCAGCTGGTTCTTGATATCAAAGGTGACTTGGACCACGTTAAGTGAGTCTGAGCCAGTAACCATAGCGCCTATTACATCCCACACCCAACTTTACCGACGGCCGATTCTGCGGCTCGAAACTACGCGACTTAGGACGCGGAGCCGCTCCTGCGGCTCGGAATACGAGGCTGAGACGGAGACTTTGCTTTATAAGTATGGGCCCAGTCCTCCACCCTCACGCATGGGCAGTGGTGGTAGGTGGGAAGAGGAGAAGGGGAGGAAGAGAGGGAAGTGACGGGGGAGGGGAGGGGAGGGGCGGATGGGGGGAGTGAGTGAGGCCAGAGTGAGGCTTGATGAGCGAAGGAAGGAGGAGGGATATATATATATATATATCTATATATATATATATATAAATATAGAGATATATATATATATATATATATATATATATATATATATAGATATATATATATATATATTTCAACCTACACGACACCACCATAACCCTCAACCTCTCGTGCCGTCCACCTGCTGGATACCCTACATTGAAATGTTGTTGAAAGATTTTTATAGCCGTGTCATCATGACAGGATACCGCAGTCGCATTTTTACAAGATAACAATCTGCTAGATACACAACAAGAAGCATATCTTTGCCATTGATGCGGTGCTGTCATGCATGAAAAACGAAAGCGTGACAGAGGTGGACAATTCAGGCCTGTACTTCGTTGTCCTCGAAAGGGGTGTCAAACTATACTGTTTGACACGTAACGGTAATAGATGTATGGCAACACTGCTGTCAAGATCCATTCCTGTAATGACGAGTTCGAGTCAGTGGAGAGCTGACTATCGACCGAAGATGACGTTTTTTGTTGACGCAAAAAAATGGTGTTATTATTATTTTTTTGTATATGTGAAATACTTGTGTGTGTACAATATATAAACCTCTCTCTCTCTCTCTCTCTCTCTCTCTCTCTCTCTCTCTCTCTCTCTCTCTCTCTCTCTCTCTCTCTCTCTCTCTTTTTCTAGTTTTATTACACCACCATATGCACTAGATGAATATACAATTGCAAAGAAGAGAGACACCTTCTAAATTTTCCCCGTGCACAGCATCCAGAGAAATACATCGCTACCCGTACTCTAAGGGTTAATATTATGTTCATTGATTGTTACAGTGTCGACGGAAGGAAGAAAGGCCTCTAATGCCTTGTGGCATCAACGGTGAGACCATGGTGAGCTTCTCCTTCCTTCCTCCCTTTTATACAAATATGTATATAGAAAAGCATCCACATATGCAACATAGTAGATGTGTGTGTCTGTGTGTGTAAAAAGTGGTATTTTTTTTTCTTTTTCAACCCAATCAAGTAACAACAACTGCTCCAACAGATGAAGGATTTGTGATTGTCTGAGTACTATTTTGATACGTTTGTTACTAATTAGTAACTAGAAAATTACATTTGTTACTGTGTAAATTGTTAGGATAATGATATAATTAAAAAAAAGTAATATGTCCGTTTCCTTTTTTTTTTATCAGGTTCCGGATGGTTTTGGACAACTGGTAGAAAATTATATCGACTTTCTACAAAATGAGGCAGAACAAGAGGAAGAAGAGGAAGAAAAAGAAGGCTAAGCCAACCTCACCTTTTTTTTTTTTTTTTTTGAGTGGGGGATGTTCACCAGCACGAGCCTCAGCTGTACTGAAAAAAAAAAATCCTTTTTTTCTTCCTGCCTTTATTTCAGCTGTTTCTGTGGTGTTATCTATTTGGCAGTGTACCCTAACCTCCGTATCTTCCTCCCTCCCTCTCACACCCCAACCTCCTTCCCCCTCCTCGTCCCTGCCACCCTCGCAGTCCTTCTTCCCTCTGAGCACCACGCTGATTTTCAGAGGATCTCTCTCTCTCTCTCTCTCTCTCTCTCTCTCTCTCTCTCTCTCTCTCTCTCTCTCTCTGACACGATCACACGCGAAATTGACGAGATGTTTGTAGTTATTATTTTAGTGGGCAGTGGTGGTAGGTGGGAGGGGGAGTAGGGGAAGAAGAGAGGGTAGGATGGGGGAAAGGAAGCAAGAGTGTGTGAGGCGTGATGAGTGAAGGATGGAGGAAGGGGAGGAGAGGAGAGGGTGGTAACTAGGGGAGGAGATGGGGTGAGTGGAGTGAAGAAGGGTTAGGAGGCGGGGGCATAGGAGGAGGGCGGGAGGACGGGAGGAGGTGGTCCCCCCTCTCTCTCTCTCTCTCTCTCTCTCTCTCTCTCTCTCTCTCTCTCTCTCTCTCTCTCTCTCTCTCTCTCCCAGATGGCATCATCGCTTAGCTTAGGTTCGTTTTCTTTGATTGAAAATCGAGTTGGGAATTAGGTTATATATATACATATATATATATATATATATATATATATATATATATATATATATATATATATATATATATATATATATAAATATATATATATATATATATAACCTGGGAACTCCCCAGTCTCCCACATATAAATTCTGCCAGATATATTTGAGCCTGCTTCATACGAAAAGTACATTGTTGTCAAGTCTGTGGATGGCTGCTCGATAAATGACCGATATTGTTTAAGTTCACCGCAATCTAGTCAAGGCTTGTGGCCGTGAGCACAAGATCACGCCACAAGGGGACGGTAGCTTGTTGGTTGAAGTTTCGTCACCTGAAGAGAGCTCAAAGCTCCGCAACCTTACCTCAATTCCTGGTGCGCGAACTCAAACATCACGATTTGACATCGGTGCGACGAGTTCAACGAAGAGTAGACGGAGTACTCACACCCACACCAACACGGTGTATTACTTTCAATAGACTAGTATTGCCCAAGACTGTCAAGTTGGCTTGGCTGAACCTGAATGTGAAACCCAATGTCCCCAACCCCAGAAGGTGTTTTCATTGGCAAGCGTACGGTCACGTCACCCAGACCTGTCGGCGGTTGAAAAATAGCATTGCAAAAATGTGTATGTCCTGTGGCATGAAAACCACGGTGACGACTGCCCTGGACCTGTGCGGTGTTTCCACTGTGGTGAGCCTCATCAAAGGATTGTGAGCGCTACAGGTTTGGAAAATAGGTACTCACCATACACAACCAGAATAGGGTGGCCTTTGCTGAGGCGAAGCAACTCGCTCTCAACAAAATGTCAAGACCAGGAATCGACATACACTGCTGCCCTCAATACCCACGCCCATCGCCGTTCTGCCACCCTCAAGTCTGTTGCTCCCACAACCTCAGGTTTGCCTGAAAAAGCTGCAGCCCTATCTAACCTTACGCCTGTTGATGGCCGCAGTGAGCCCAATTAGCAGAAGCGCACGCGCTTCTAAAGTGCCTTTTCCAGCGCCCGACTCTGGGTCGCTGGAATAATCTCGGGTGCCGGCTCCATCCGCCACCCCTGCACCAGTGGCTCCGGCTGACCCTCAGCTGGTGACCGCTGCTGCCAATGGTCACGGTGCGGACCTGCCGGAGCCCATGTCCCTCGCCTCCGCACTGTATGTGCCGGGGGCTCCACCCATCTCCTCCTACCTTGCCGCTTCGTCAGAGCTGCGGAAGATTGTGGGGAGTAGGGTGAGTAAGCCAACGGCAGGAACGGGAGGCCGGGGAAAGCTAGGTGTTGCCCGGTCTGTCACATCGGCCATTGGACCGACAAAGAGTACACTAGCGCCGGGGTCGATCCTCCAATGAAAGCCCGGGGATATAACAGGGAGGTCCCTCTCCGGGGGCTCCTTGAAAAAACAAGAATAAAATTTAAGATCCTCCAGTGGAACTGCCGCGGTCTAAGAGGAAGCTGGGAGGAACTCCAACTCCTAATTAAAGACTATCAGCCACAGCGTCTCTGCCTCCAGGACACAATGTTAGGATCATATGCTCATTCTCCCCGACGCAATTACAGTGGCATATACTCTCCAGCAGATCCTACACAAGCTCCTTCGGGAGGTACGTGTCTTCTCATCTCCAACGACATAGCACACTCAGCTCTCATTTTACCCATTATTTTCCGAGCATCAATCCGACTGGAATTTTTGAACGAAATTTGAGACCCTTACTGATAATCAAGTCCATTTTTTCCCTTATTTTAATTAGAAATACGATTTCTCGGTACGTACATATATGTACGCATGGGAGGTAGTCCGAGAGTAACATACATAAATCACATAAGGAATTTCTAACCAAACACAAAAAGGGGGGACTTTCTCTCCTAGGTCATTCTTTGACTTAGACTGCATCCTCTCTCCATTCTTGATCCTGGGAAGCTTTATCATATCTCCCTGGGTCATGATCTGGTCCTCATTTTCACTGGAGTCACTGGCAGCCACATGATTGACTCGTGGGCGTCGCTTAGGACTAGAATTGCTGGCAGAGGATAGGCGCACGGGGCCACTGGAAGGCCCCTCCATGGGGTCGTCAGGGTCAGTAGAGTCTTCCACCTTTTTCAGTTTTTACTCCTTTTTTCTAGTAGAACGTAACCGCACATCATCAACAGTTGAAGCTTGATCATCGTCAAATCATCCTCCTGGTGAAAGGTCACGAATTCTGCCTGCCGGTTGAGGATCCCCCTACCAAGGTGATTTGTATTTTTTACACCGGACTCTTCATTTTCGCTGTCCTCGTCAGTCAGGCTTCCGGTATCTTGAGATGGCATGAGGATGATTAGCTGGATCTTCTTCCAATAATATTATTGTGCGATGATTTCCTGGACAGTAAGGCTAGTAGCTCTGCAAACAAAAAGCAAGGGTTATAGTTGCTTTTCTGTATTGTTGTAGGAGAGGCTGCAAGGCTACGGTTCCGTCGTTCTACTGTTTTGTACTACGAAAGTCGACTAAGCCACACTAAGTAAATAAAAATATTTTAAAGCATGGATTTAAATTATGAAATTTACGTGAATTATTGATGAAAATTCTTAATTAAATGTTTTTACGCAATTTACGTCGTTCTATTGGTAAAAATACCATTTTATACCTGTTGCCCGGGCTACCCCCCATGCTTACATATATGTACTCACCTATTTTCAAATGTAAATTTAGTGTACAAAAACAAACAAATATTACATTTCTTAAATTATGCAATATTGATGCACCTATAAATTGACTTTTAGAAACAGTAAGAAAATAAAAACACGCGTTTCTTACCTCTTATGATATCATCCAACGCGGCGACCGTGTAATCCGCCCATCGCTGGTGAATGCTCAAGTTATACTGACGTAGGAAGGGTTGTTACGCTCACTACAAGAACCCGATAATGTTCTATAAAAGTAGCGCTAGTGTTGCTCTACACTGTGAAAAAAGACTCTGGCATCTATTTATCTCGTATACATTGATACACACTCAGAAACATTAGAATTTTACGTACATATATGTACGTGTGGGAGGTAATGGGTTAACACTCCATTGCAGGCTGCTGCCTCTGAAATCCATATAACACGTACCTACACTATATGCTCCCTGTATCTTCCACCCAGTACACCAGTCATTCAGCAAGACCTCATGACACTGGTACGCCAACTGCCCTCACCCTTTTTACTAGCCCTACTGTGATGACTGGTCCCCCTGGCTGTTCGGCACTTGCTGGTCGAGTGCCCCAGTCTGGGGGACCTGCAAGAGCGGTACCTCCCCGGTGTCGGGGCAAATATGGGAGTTTCTCTCTCTCTTTCTCTCTGGTGCTGGGGGAGAAGGCACTCTCCCCGGGACATGACGTTTTTATTGTCTATTTTTTAACCGGTTTTATATAGTTTTACCAGTGTTTTTTTTATCATTTTTAATTTTAACTGGTTTAACATAGTTTTACAATACAACTCCTTTTGTTCTATATTCGGCGCCATATGACCCCGCAGTTGGGGCGCCAAGACATAACACCCCAATAATCAATCAATCAACAGTCGCCATACACTATGGGAGGATACCAACAGCAACCCAAAAGGATTCACTGTTGTATCTATAACTGAAGACCTAGACCTCGCCGTATTGAACACCGGCCATCCAACACACTACCACATGCAAACCGACACACTCACTCAGTTCCCCCGATGCATTCCTGGACTTCACGTAGGAAATATCAGAGGATCTGCATGGCTGCGACCACTACCCCATCTTCATCACCCATTCCACCTTCCAACCGTCAACTCTATTACCACGTTGGAAATTAGATCGAGCCGACTGGGGGCTTTTTCGGACTATGACTCACACGGAGACATCAATTGATGATTTCGACACTACCGATAAGTAATTTTTTTTACGGCGCTCATTCAATGGGCAGGAGAACATACAATTCCACAGACAACGGGAAATGCATCACGTCGGCCTGTGCCATGGTCGTCTGACGAGTGCAAGCAGGCAGTGGCTTGCCGACGCCGGGCCTTCAATCGTTACAAGAGGCAGAGGACATAGTTGAGCCACATCGCCTACAAGAAAGCACGGGCACATGCCCGCCGAACTCTGAAAGACTGACGACGATCCTCATTTGCCACTTATGTAGCCTCTCTCAACTCACAGACGCAAATGACGGGTGTGGAAGAGGGTACACAAAATTGCAGGAAAGTTCTCACGAGCCCACCACCTGCACTTAACATCAACAACAACATAATAGCAGGGAGCGCCGAAGTAGCCGATGCCATAGCCAATGTATTTGCTGCTGTGTCTAAGCGGGACTCTAGACCTCCAGATGTACGCCGGCACTTGGACGAACAGGAGAGACTCCATCTAGGCTTCACACCTCTAAACACAGAAACATACAACGTTCCCTTCTCCATGAGTGAACTACAATCAGCTCTTTCACACTGCAACGACACGTCGCCGGGCCACGATAATATCCCATTTGCCATGATGAGACACATTAGTCCTACCACCATGACCGTGCTGCTCCAAATATACAACAAAGTTTAGCAGACTAGCATTATTGTTAGGAATTAGGTCAGTTAACCAGGGGGTTTGACAAATTAACTATTTCCCTTATGGAACTAGTCTCGGGCCGAGAGTTCAAGCCAACTAAGAGTATCGTCTGAGCTCATATAAGCCTTGGATGGTACTTAAATACTTCGCTCATCGGCTCCCAGACCGAGACACTGCCTGAAGACTAAACACATTTACCATGAAAGGAATAACAATAGTTCAGTGTTTCCTTTCATGAAATAATAAATAATTGCCCTTGCGATATTATAATTAAAGAGCAAGGATAATTTAACCGATGGAAACAGAGAAGATCGAAAGCCACGCCATCTGGCGAGGGAAATTCAAAATACCTTTTCAGACCCACGTGGTTGGTTTTCGTTCACTCCATCATCTACTCTATAGCAGTCAACACCTCAGCGCTTGCAGCTCCAACGTTAACTCGCGGCAGTGCTTTTTTATACTTTGACTCGAGGATTACAAGACCCTCTAGGACGAGCCTTCGAGAGACAACCTCTTTTGAAACCCTTCTAAGCTAAGTGCCCTCCTACAGTGATTACAATTAGGTTTTACTATCAGGCCCGTTAGACTTATCGTTGTAACTCTGGGAGGCGCTTGCAGGGAAGCCTGTACCCCTGTCTTGGGTGGTAAGTTTGCTTAGTTTGTCCTGGGGGAGTTCAGTGTCCTGGCTAAAACGTAACTTCACTGAATCCCAATCTATTTTCAAAAGAGGTATTCTAGTATCAGCTGCTCCTTGCTGAATTCAATTGAATTCGACAACGGGTACAGCCCAGTTCAGAAACATCCTCAGAGGCATTTAAAATTAAAATTAAAATAGTTATATTTGGACATTCTTATGTACGGGATCTGTCTCGGTATGGGAGCTGTGATCGCGAGTTAGAACTGGCTACCGGAGAAAAGGTACCAGTGCAGTTTGATTTCAGGGCTTATCCCGGCAAAGATTACAGTTTTTTTCTTGGAACATCCAGAAGTAAATAAGTTCAAGAGGCAAGCCCCGACATCGTCATTGTAGTTCTGGGAGGAAACTCTGTAACCTCCTCCCTGTCTAACATCCAAATAAAGGAGAACGCTGCAGCCTTTTACACATTGCTCAGGGCTGCAGTGAAATTTGATTGCCTGATACTTAGCAGTCCAGATAGAGGCTCGTTTTGCGCCTGCCGGCAACCGCCATGGCGTGCCCGAGGCTGCAGAGTTCAACCGGCGCCGGCAAGTTTTGAATAATTTCACTAATAAAAACCTCAAGAGACAGGGGTTGGTTGACAGTGTTGTCCAATTGGGGTCGGTGGATTTCCTCAACAACCCCCAGTACTACAGGGATGGTGTGCACTTGAGTGGAACTGGGTTGGAAAAATATAAGGATGCAGTCTTGGGTAGCCTGAGATATGCCCTTGAACACCGGCAGTGAGTATAGTTGATTCCCAGATGCCCGAAGCATTATTCAGCTGAATAGCTAGTGGCAATTGAGGGCCAACTAGCCGGTCCGGGACTGCCTCCTTGTACGGTTAAGGTTTTTTTTTTATAATTGCCCTTTTAATTGAAACCACCCCTATTAATCAAACCCTTTAAGATTGCTTATTTCAATATTGAGCTTGCTTCTATATTTCCCACAATGGACTCAAAACTAAACCCTGAGGATACAGCCACCTATGGAGTAAATAAAGACTCTATTCCCCAATAGATAATTAAGACCCTGAGAAGGAGCAGGGGAATCTTTAAAAGAAAAATAACACTCCTTAAGTAATTGAAAGAATTAACTCAAACAGATACCTTGACACCCTCCCTGAGTAAGAGCTTGACCAATAAAATAGAATTAGAAATGGTACAAGTGAAACACTATGATGACAGAATAAATAAAGTAATGGATCAAACAGACATTGAAAGTAAGGATGAAACTTACTATGCGTCAGAGTTGGAAGATCAAATTAATTTCTCACTACAGATTGAAATAGAATTAGATCAGTATGTTGAGCTAAATAAGGATCAGGATTTAAGAGGTGCTCCAAGTGATATTACTTCACAGAATATTATGCAGTTTGTCACAGATGAATTTTAGTAAAAGTAAGCCTCCTCCATTGAATTGTGGAACATTTTCGGAAAAGGAGAAGGATAAGTTTGCTTTTAATACCTTTTTAAACCAATTTAATAATGTGATTGGGACGAGAAAGCATCTGACTGATGCTACCAATTGTCAGATGCTACTAAACTAGCCTATTTAATTGGCTATTTGAGAGATTATGCTCTCTCAGTAGTGAAACATTTATCCATTACGGATGCTAATTACAAAACAGCCTCGAAATGCTGGAGAAAGAATAATTCATTATTGATGAAACTTAATAGAATATAATGAAATCTTATCCTAGCTCTTCGTTTGACCCTGAATATACTTCCACTAAGATTTTCATAAATGAGACAAGGGCCTATTTAGCCGAGTTAAAGACACATGGTATAACAGCCCAGAGGTTCATACACCCCTAGCCATCACAGGTTGGAAACTAAGAAAAAAGGGAGGAAGAGGAAAAATAGTGACGCTAAGATTCCTCAATCTCACAGAGAGTGTACGGCTGGGTTCGAATCCCTGCTGTCCCCTCTCTGTAAGCTGCCACCAGGAGGTTGTAATGTGGCACAACCCCCAAAGTCTGTAAGTGAGGAACGGCAGTTCTATGAACCAGGTGGGGCGGAACTAAACTAACTGTTTAGTCCCCAGACTCTCCCTGCCCTGGCAGGCCTAGCAACACTTGACTTTAACAACTGTCCCACCTGGCAGATAGTGTCCGTCGTTCCCCAGCTTACTATGGGTTGTTCCTTGAGGTAGATGGTATCCTCAGTCCCAAGTGTGGTAGTGTGGGGTCGTGGTTACCTTCGGAGGTCGTGGTGGGGGAGATTGCGAGACTGCACCTTAGGCGAGGAAGGCTATATGCATTAACACAGGACATAGACAGAATACAATTTATTGATTTGCTTCCCAAGTCCCCTTTCCCCTAACAATAATCCTCACTCCCGATGGGAGTGTAGCATGTTTTGGTTAATACACAATTCAACGTCACCAAAAAAAAAAAAAAACCTACCTAATATTATGACTGAGGCTATGGACCTGGAGTCACAGGCTTAAGCCTCTTCCAGAAAAAGTCGTCTATGGGTCTCTGGTTCTAACCATATCCTCACTAGACGAAGGAAGTGTAGCATGTTTTGTTTACAAACGTGAAAACCTTTCTTCTAATCCCTAATATTCTTATTGACAAATGCTACACACGAGAGAGATCAACCCATGTCGGGATATATCACAGGGCTACCGCCCGATTGGCTAGACACTCCGATTTTAACTTCCTGCACCGGCGTGCACACACACAAAAAAACACTCATAACAAAAACAGGAAGAAAAGAGTAAGTATGAGAGAAAGATCAGACTGTTTACTAACAGGGTGGTGGATGAGTGGAATGGGCTTAGCAGTCATGTGGTGAGTGCCAATACAATTGTCACATTCAAAAATAGACTAGATAAATTCATGGACAGCGATATTAGGTGGGGTTAGATACACGGGAGCTTAGGGTCAAAGGAGCTGCCTAGTACAGGCCTACCGGCCTCTTGTAGACTCCTGCGTTCTTATGTTCTTATGTTACAGCTAATGGGGGGGTGAGGTCACTGTTTGCCCCTCGTCCACCAAGCGGATGCCCCTTACCCGGTTTACACAATTTCCTTGGCTTGATGGAGGCCTGAGAGCTACACTATGCTGTTGTGCCGTGCCTAAAGGGGGGGTTTCGGAGCCGTTTCTACTCCAATCACCAGCCTGCTGGTCGCGGGGGCGGCAGGGACTGGACTGGCTCGCCCTTACCTTGGCTCAATTCAGGCACTCATGACTGAGGGCATGACCCTTGTCCACCACTGGCGTCTGGGTCCATTCCCGACTCTCAATGGGGGCGGCTTCAAGATGGCGGGCCACTCGCCTTGCCTAACCCGGGACACCGGCCTTCAGCTGTCTCGCGCCCTCACCTGTGCCGTGGAAAGGTTAAGTCCCGAATGAATCACTAATGAACGCCGGCTAGGGCTATCTCTCACTCCCAGACACTCAGGACTCTAGCGAGCGGTGAGCTTCCCTGTGCTGTGGAAAGGTTAAGTCCCGAATGAATCTCGTCAGGCCGAGCGGTTAACTCGTGACCTTTCCCCTGACGTGGCCACCTCAAGGTTCCAACACTTTTCCTTCTCGCCTTTCAGCTTGGTACATTAATATATCCTTCTTCTGCCTTTCTGAGGTTGTCTTTTTGTATGTTAATTCTAAACTTAATGTCCCCTTAATTTCTAAGTCCTAACGTATAAATATATATATAAAAATATAGGGATTCGGCTGGATTTATATCAGGGGTGCCAACCCAAGCAAGCTTTCTCGCCCTCTTCCCTTATCTACTTATGACATATTAACCTCTACGGGTATTGTTTCGGCTGAGGAGAAACTGGATCCGGTAAATAACCATGGTCATGTACAAGGGATTATTCCCAATTTTCCCAGTTGGCTTTTAACTGGCTTCTGCGGTGTTGGTATGCCGGCAGGTACGTTACAATAGTGTCACCTCCCTTAAGATCCTAGTTTCTCCCGAAGCCTAACACCTTCCTTCCCAAAGGCATTATGTTGTTATACTTTGGATATCATTACTCAACCAACTCTACCCTCCTTCTCCTATCAGGCGTCCGTGTGGCACAGAGACAGCGACTTAGCACTGCTCCATGATTTCAACAATACAACGCCTACCCTAACACGGTAGTACCATAATACAACAAGGGCCTGCCCAACCTAACGGCTACCCTGGGGCCTACTTCCTACGGGTATTCTATACTAGAATCCCGTTTCTTGCTTAAACAAAAGCAAAGATGCCTCACCTGGCATGGCTCGATTATCTGTCATGGGTCCACTGCCCCAGCCTTCCTCTTAGTAACCTGGCTACAGGTAAGGAGTGTCAGACGAGACTAGCCTCCCTCGCTCTCGTTCCTAAGATTAAACACAGTGCACCCTTGACCTTACATAACCAACAAAAATTGTAACAGAATACACTTACAAATCAAAACACAAAATATAAATAATCCTTACATATACAAAAACAAAACATATAAATCGGTTCATACACCCACTGACATTTTCGCCATCCGTTTCCGCAGCAAGGCGTGCAAAGTTTAGTTCAGCGCCTAGGAAGTCCTGAAGGGAATGTCCCCGTACCAGATTGGGTAGACTGTAAGCTGCGTGCTGCTGCACGACTTATAATTAAAGCAGTAGATTTCATGACATTAATAAATCGAGGCGGACGGAAGTTTCACTCTAACACAAATGTCACATTCGTGGATACACTACCACTAGTGAACTATTACTCTTTCTCCGGGAGCTTCGGCTTCACCCTTGCCTAACCCCGGTTCATTCCAAAACATCTACATGTGCCCAGGTTTGCCTGACGTTGATGTAGGTGGTTGAGACTATTATCTTTCATTACTTACAATACAATAGATACCATAGAACACTAGATACCTTAGGGCGAACGATACTATTCTTCCAAAACATCCTGTTCATTTTTATGGCTAAGAAAGGGGGAAGTATAATCATCACATGAATCTTAGAGGGAAACGCATTGGGGAGGTTAATGAATATGGGCTCGATCCCACTTTACCATCAGTCCCCGGGGACGTTAGGGTAATTCATTAGCGTCTCCAAAGGTGTTTTCCTTACCGCAACTACTTATCAACACTCCCTTTCTTTACCACTTACAACCCATAACATAAAACATTGGTTACATCCTTATCTTTCTTTCCAGCAGTCCTACCTCTTACAGCTTAGGTTAACATCAAACTCCCTCAACACTCTTCAATATATCTACGTGGCGGTCTGCGGACTCTAGGGAATGATGGTTCTTCCTCTTCTTCCTCCTCAGGAAGATTTATCTCCTGTGCCCCCACTAACCACTCTTCCGGCCCATTGTACGGTTTTACCTTTTCTGCGGCCCTCTGAATCTCCTGTCCAGTAAACACATTGGTCAACACGTATGCACCACCATTTCTCATAACTTCCACAACCCGGTAAGGTCCTTTCCACTTCACATTTAATTTTCTACTAGTGCTTGGTAGTGTTACTTCCACTCTAACCCACACAAGGGTACCTACTTCCACCTTTCGGTTTTTACGCGTTCTATTCGCGACTGCTCTGTATCTGCGAGTCATTTTCTGGTGAGTTTCTTTGATTATCTCGTGGGCTTCACGGATACCTTCCTCACTCGCTTCCGTGTCCGGTAAATCACTACTAATCAAGCGAGGGGGGGGGTCGTGAAAAGAACGCATAATAAGGGGAGACACCGGTGGTTGTGTGTACGGCTGTGTTCAATATGGATTGACACTGTAACAATAGTTTTGGCCACCTTAACGGGTACCCTTGACATAGACAGGCTAACACACTTTTCATGGTGCGGTGCATACGTTCCGTAATACTGTTTCCTTGAGGGTGGTACGGGGTCATCAGAGCGGCCGTGATTTTATATCTGCCACACAGGTCTCGAAAACTTTGCGCGGTAAACTCTTTCCCATTATCCGTTAACACTGTTTTTGGCGTTCCGAAATCCATGATATAGTTTTTAAATCCTTCACACACGCCATCCGTATGTTTGGTCTTAAGTGGATAAAATTTTACATAACGGGAATAATTATCACAGATGGTTAATACATAGCGGTACTCCTGGGCTCCAACAACCATGTCAGTCAGATCGAGGCTACCTCTCTCCAGTGGCTTTTCCACTGGGGGGAGCTCTTGCCATTGTTGCTGTAGTCCAGTAGTGCCTTTATACTGTTGACATATTAGACAATTTCTCACATACATGATCACATCTACTTTCATGTTTTGCCAGTAGTATAGGCCCTGTACCTTGGCCAATGTCTTCTCGATCCCTAGGTGTCCCACCTGAGCATGGGTCTGTTCTAGGACTTGTTGTTTAAGAGCTGTTGGGACAACTAGGCAAAACTGTTCACTTCCATCTTTTTTTGTAATGGCATAATATAAAACCCTTTCCCATACCACAAACTGATTTAAGGTGGTACGTGGGAAATTCCTCCTGGGCACATTTCCTCCCTCTAAATATTCAATCATCTGAACCCACCGGCCTTCTTCTAATTGCAAGGTTCTGATTTCCTCCTTAGTCTTTCCTAAGATGGTGTCTGCTGGTGGTGGAGGTATTAATAGCACCGGGCGAGAAAGCTGGTCAGCCACATTATTATATTTCCCCTTTATGTACTGAATTTTATAGCTATACTCTCTCATTTCTAATATCCACCTGTTCATTCTGGGAGATTTTGTTTTCCTACTAGCTAGGGGTTGATGGTCCGTTATGATAGAGAATTTGGTCCCCCATAAATAATGATGGAACTGCCGACAGGTGAGGACGACCGCGAGAGCCTCGCAATCCACAGTAGCGTATCTAATTTCTGTGGGCTTTAGCTTCTTTGAAAAATATCCTATGGCTCTATTGGTGCCGTCTGGTGCTATCTGACTTAGTACTCCTCCTACATGGGTATTGCTGGCGTCGGTGGTGACATAAAATGGTTTGGTTACATCAGCTCTCACCAGTATAGGAGCCTGCGAAAGTTTCTCCTTCATTTGCTCAAAGGCCCTTTGACATTTCTGTGTCCACAGGAAGGGTGTTTTCTGGTTAAGTCTGTTAGAGGGGCGGTAATTTCTGCATAACTCGGTACATGTTTCCTGTAAAACCCGCACATGCCGAGGAATCTTCTCACCTCCCTGATGTTGCTTGTTTTTTTTGGGGCCACTATGGCCTCGATATTAGCGGGATCTGGTTGACATCCCTTTTCGGACAGGATGTGCCCCCAAGAATTTTACTTGTCTTTGCCCAAATTTGCTTTTACTAATATTAACCTTAACCCCTTTTTCTCTGAGGGTGTCGAAGAGCTGACTTAACTGTTCCACCAAGGTCTGGAAATTTGGCCCAAAAATAACGATGTCATCTAAATAGTTCTTTACCCATCCTTGCTTGATTAGAGGAGTTAATACCTGGGCAATTTGAAGGAGAAAATGGCTGGGCTACAGCTCAACCCGAAGGGGAGTCTTTTAAAGCGGTATAAGGACACTCCATCACTGAAGGTGGTTAGATCTCTGCTGTTTTCCTCCAGCTCTACTTGAAAATATGCCTCCTTGAGATCTAAGGTAGCATAGGATTTGTTCCCTGACGCAACCTCTACTAGTTCTTCTAGACGGGGTAATGGGTAGATGTCCGTAGCTAAGTGTTTGTTTACTCCTCGATAATCCAAACACATCCTTTTGGAGCCGTCTGGTTTTGATACCAAGACGATAGGGCTCAACCAGGCTGCTGTAGAGGGCTCGATCACCTCCTTCTCTTCCATGTCCCCTACTAATTTATCTATGATTGCTTTGGCCTTCTCAGGATACCTATACTTGGGTTCTCTAACCGGAATAGGGTTTTCTACTGCAATCTTTACCGGTGGAGCTCTTATCTTCCCGATCTCTGAGGGGTGTAAAATGAATAGTTCGTTATTTTCCTGAATAACATGAAAAAGGACCTTCTTTTCCTCCTCCGACAGATGGCTGAAATCTTGGAGGGCTAACAGGGATTTCAGTTTGTCTTCTCGGCTTCTCTTGTCCCTGGGGTGGTCAGCATGGGGGAGCAAATCATTACTGATACTAATGTTCGCGTGAACCTTATTCTCCGCCACATCTTTTTTTTTTTTTTTTCTACGTCGTGGCCAATTGCGCCGGTAAGCTTCTTCCCGGTGGATCCTGCATTCCTGATGGTCGGTCCAAGGCCTCTTTCCGGTGGGGCCTGATGGTCGGCCCAGCCCGTTCTGGCGCAGGCGAGTGTTTATAGTGGCGCCATTTTGCAATGGCTCATGCTGCCCTCCCGGAGCTCATCTTTAATCCTTGAATCTAGAGTCCGGGTTGATAGGTGGTCTTCTGGACAGCATGTGGGTAGTTTTAAGCCACTCGGCGGCGGCTGAAAAATCCCAGCTTGGTGGCACCGGTCGGGGATTGAACTCGCGTCCTCCTGAACGCGGGGCCGTCTCCCTATCCATTCAGCCATCGCCTCCCCAAATCTGGGACTTTTCCCGGTGAGTTAAGCTCTTCTATGACTTGCACGGGTTCGTAGGAGCCGATGTAGGTACCTTTTCGGAAAATCTGGTGAGTTTTGTTTGGATTATATATGGGAACAAACACCTGCCTTTCCTCTGTCAATCTGCAGACAAAATCGTGCCTAGGGGTTTGATGGGGGGATACCAGCAAAATGGTTCCCGGAAGCTCAGATACCGTGAGAGGGTACAACTCAGTCCGGAAGGATGGAATCTCGATCGGGTTGTTTACTCTCAAAGTGGGCCTGAAGGGTTCGATCGTCCCCGGTACTATGCGAACTCGTTCTACCTTACCGTGTCGTTTGGCTACGTAGCGGATTGGGTGTAATGTACCGCCCCATACCAAAGTACCTTGCTTATTATTCCATGTCATGGGGGCCTGTCCTAACACGTCACATCCTAATAGTAGATCATTTCCGATGTAATTGTCGGGGACTACTGGTAACCACAACCTGGAGGTGCCTTGTTCACCTATTCCTATTTCTAGGCACACCATTCCCAGGATTCTTAGTGGGGATCCTGTGACAAAATACTAATCTAAGAAGCATATAGCATTCACCCACTATGTGAATGTGATCATAAAAATAAATAAATCAAATAATCTCATCTGTATAAAACAAAGTATAAAAAAATATTACAAAGCATGTAATGAGTACTTACACGAGGCTTCCAACGCTTCTTGAGAGGGACAGTTGGTACCTCATCATCAATTTGCTGCCTTTTTTGGGGTGCTCCAAACTTTGCCTTGAGGGCATCAAACTCTTTCATAGGCATCCTAAGGCACTTCATTTTGGTTCTCAATGACATTCTCCAACATTTCTGAAAATCATAATTATGAAAATGAAATTTATGACAAAATGTATGTATCATACTAGTGATTAAACATGTAGATTCTATTTTGTTTCATCATTTCAATTCCAATAATGTTAGTGTCTTAAGTGATGATTGGCACTACCTTACTATTCAAAATAAATTCACTTACAGGATTTCAAAGGTAGCTTAAGGTTTAAGGAATCGTAATCACCAGGATGTACCCTTTCGACGTGAGCAAGTCCTCTGTATCTTTGAACTATGGGTACTGCCAGGATCTCACACACCACACACCCCATCTCCCTTCCTCAAGAGAGGACAGGTACCACTCCTAGTCACCGGAAAGACTCCGGCCTGAGCAAGCTCGAACCGCCGCCCTGTCAGACCATGAAGCCTGGCAGCGCAGCGCTCTAACCAGTTGCGCCATCCATGTGAGTTACTCAAACAGGTTCCTTTATTAAGTTTCTTTCCATGTCATCTCAGCCCCTGCGTTTTCGCAGCTAAGAAGAGTTATATCCACCTCATCAAAATTATGAATCAATTTGTACAGGGTGATCAGCTCTCCTCTCTCCGTCTTCTTCTTCTTTCCTGTATGTTTTCCTTGGTCTTTTTTTTCCCATTTCCATAACATGGAACTTGTTTGCATGAAATTCCATCTCCCATAACTGGCTCCATCTGTACACTCTGTCCAGGTCTTTTTGCAACTCTTCACAGTCTTCCTGCGTCCTCACTTTTCTTACTAACTTTGCATCGTCTGCAAAAAAGGCCCATATAACTTTTTATACCCATCTCTATCATTTATATATAACATGAATATTATTGGTGCCACGACTGAGCCTCGAGGAACTCCACTCTCTACCTTCCCCCAGTTTGGTTTATCCTCTCTAATCATCTTCCTCATTTCTCTTTCCATAGAGTAATCCTTCATCCACTCGATAACCTTTCCCGCCATTCATCCCCACTGCTATAGCTTCTAGATTAACCTTTTGTGTGGAACCTTGTCAAAAGCTTTTTCAGATCGATATATACACAATCAGCCCATCCTTCTCTTTCTTGCATCGTCTATTGCTCTTGAATAGAAACATAGAAAGTTGGTGACACACGAATTCCCTTTTTCTAAATCCAAACTGTCCCTTATTTAGCCTATCGTGTTTTCCTTTTCTAAATGTTCGACCCTTTATTTTTGTATTATACTTTAACAAATATTGCACATTTCACTTGTCAAAGAGACTGCTCTGTAATTTAGTGGTTCAATTTTATCTCCACTTCCATAAATTGGTACAATGTGCGCTCCTTTCCATTCTAAGGGCAGTTTTTCCGTATTTATAGAGCATGTTATTATGTCATAAAGTGGTTCCAATAATTTATTTATACACCCTTTTAGCACTTGTCCCGAGATTCCATCTGGTCCCATCTTAGTATATTCTTAGTATATATTTATATTATTCAAATAGACATGTTTCGGTATATCCAGGACTTTCTACATTATCAGTCTGTTATTTGCTATAACATGGCTCTGAGGAGAAGGTCACTCAACCAAATGAGCCTGTACACTTAAACATTGTTTGCTCATTGGCTGATATTATATATCGACCAAGAATTGGCAGACAAGGTATGTGGATTAGCTGCACATACATTTTTTTTTTAAACAAAATATCCAATGAAATGCTTATATATATAATAGTTGTTCATGCCAACAGGTGGGGGACCCCCTAGAGAGGAGTTCTCCCAAGTTGAGGAGGCCCTGCTCGACCTTCTTTCTCCCACAGGGTATGCAAGTCTGCCCATTCCTGACAGCGAGGGTGGTTCTTTGAGTAAGTAACTTGATTAACCATTTTCCGTATGTTTCTTTGCCTATACATAGTCTCAAAGCAGGAATTAATATTAGAACACAGAAATGGCTACTAATAAAATACATAGGATATAAATTTTGTCCAGACGAACTTACGTCATTACGAATATTTTCCATATGTACTTTATATCGTACAAACACCATACTAACTTTTGCATCCGAACTTTTCCATACAAACTTTTTTCATACAAACATTATCCCTGATGAACAATTGCATACGAATTTTAGACACAGACCTATTCCAAACAAGATTTGGTCCTAGAATCATCAGTGACAGTTCACCCAGATGTTAATCCTTCCCTTTCTGGTGGCTTCATAAATGTGTACCTGGGAAAGGTAAAGTGTGGCAACCTGGATGTCACACTGGCCCTGTGTCCCAGCAGGACAGTATGTTCCGGCATACCATGGGCTCAAGGGGCTGACGTGTTGGAGATAAGCACTGAGGCCACATGCAGCTTACCATATGTCCCCAACTTTACATGTGGTTGTGATAATACCATTTCCTAACTATATTTCAGATGTAGCTGGTGCTACACAGTGCCTTCCCTCCCAGGCTCTGGGTCCTGCTCAAGAAGGTACCCATCCCTCCACAAGTGGTACACCGCAGGGAGAGTTTACTGTCATGGTGATTGAAGGCGAGGCGGAGAATCCCAATAATATCTGATAGCAGCCTTGAGTCAAGGTGAATCATATAGTAACATCGTATTATGGTAGTTATTGAAAAAAAACGGTGCATTTTATTTGTATTTGGTTTAAAGCCTTAAACTGTGCACACCTTCCTTTGAAGTACATAAGTGTTCATTCTCATGAACGAATATTTTAAAATAAGACGCTATCAGCGGCATGAGAGTTTAATGACTAAAGAATGAGACGTTATGTGTCATTTGCTTAACTGTAATGGGTTAACAGATGAATATAAGAGAAACATTGTTGTTTACAGCAGCATGAGAAGTAGAGTGCTATATGTATTAGGTTTGTTTTGTACACTATTTTTGCCAAAAACCCTTTGCTTTCACTCTACCATTCCAAGATAAACATCACAACAAACTTGATGAAATTTTTGGTTGTACTTAAATTTTTGAATTTTTTTAATTCTAGGTTTCATGGAGGAGATTAAGGTGTCACCTCAGCTTCTTAATGTAAATGAAGTACAGGACCTTATTTCCGACCTTGTGGGGACTCAAAGAGGCTGTGTCTTTACAGCGGGAGAATGTGGCACTGCAGCGGGAGTGTGTTGCAATGCAGCGGGAGACTGTGGCTGCCTTGCAGAAATTAGCTGAAACACCAGCAGGCATCCTAAAACTTGTCCAGGCTATGGGAGGCCGAATTAAATAGGAAGCCATAGGTTTTCCCCTCATTTAAGCAATTAAGGTTTAAATCATATAGGATTAAGCATTTTTATTTCCTGGATTTTTTTTCTCTCCTTTAATCACTAAGTTATGACGTAAATCTTAGAGGATCAAGTTATTTTGTCTTTCTTAAGGTTGTTAGTTTTTTCTCATTGTTTTTTTTGAGTTTAGGTGTAAATATTGATTTTTTTTGTCTTTTTCAGGATTAAGTTTTGATGTAATTTTTTTTTTTTTTGTCTTTGGATTCTAGTCACGTTCCATTTGCTCCCGATACCAGAATCTCAAGTTGAGCTGTGCTACATTTTTAGTTCCTTATGTTTCTAGTCCCCTTTTCCATTTTTTTACCCAATACCATTTACCTCAAGTTGAGCTGCTATAATTTTCGTTTCTCAGGATTCTAGTATACCTCAAAGTGAGCTGTGCTGTAATCTTAGTTTCTCAGGATTGATTATATTAACACAAATATTTTATAATGCATAAGAGGTCATATTGGCATGTACTCTTTTATAATATTTTACTTATACTAAAATTTCTTTATTTTTTTAATAAAAGGAAACTATAGCTATACATCTGTAAACGGTTGGTAATGTTTATACTAAGATTTTATATTTTTCTATAAAAGGAGATCATGTTTTTTATACAATGTTGCGTATGGTTGAATATATTTACACTAAAATTTTAAAAATTCATTAACTCCTTATTTGTTGATGAAGACCTAACTTAATGTTTTTTTTTAATTACTTACAGAGAACTTAAAAAAAAAAAATCTTCCTGTGAAATATACTCATACATACATGCATACAGAGAGAGAGAGAGAGAGAGAGAGAGAGAGAGAGAGAGAGAGAGAGAGAGATAAAAAAAGATATAAAAACACACACACACACACACACACACACACACACACACACACACACACACACACACACACACACACACACACACACACACACACACACACACAAACACACACTTAAGCAGCTCCACTGCAGATCTCATGTAAACCCTCTCTGGATGAGTTCCTTTCGGACAGTTGCCCCACGCTCATGGTGTCCGGCCGCAGGAGGCAAGTCTCCTTCTTCATCTTTCTGCTGGGGAGGTAATGAAAATAAATTAAAGATGAACTTAAGCAGTACTGGCATACTGTAGCATATGCCGAATAACTAGCACCTCCACTTGACATTGCTACTGCATATGTATGTTAATAAATCTACCCTAAACCTAAGTATACAAGGAGCACTGATACAGACAGCAATTTGTGGAGTATATAAAAGATAGCACTATCTCAATGAAATACAGAAGCACCTACAGCTGCTGTGGAGCTGGAACGCCACGTCTAACACAACGGTTGCGTAGCAGCAGACAAGCCGTCATGATCTTGGCACACTTCAGGGGAGTGTACTGCTGTTGGTGGTTGCGAGTGTTCTAAGTGCTAATCGGTTCACGGATAGAGAAAGTCATATCCGCCAGGGTTACTTTATTGGACAAAACATATACAGCTCATTACAACAAGGACAACACATAGGATAGGTGTTTGTTTGTGTATGCGTTTGTGTGAATGTTGTTTGTGAAGGTTAACATTTAAGTGTGGGTGTATGTGTAGAACAATGTGTACGAATGGACGACAAGAGGACATGGACGGACAGTAGAAGATAAACAAGTAACAAGAGATAAACAATTAGACGCACAAGAAACAGCGAGACAGGAGCACGAACGAAAACATTGACACAAAGTAAAAATGAACATAGAGTCTATGCTGCAAGCTGGAGTGAGTAGTGCAGTGACAACAGCTACAGTAAGTCGAGCTGGAGTGAGTAATGCGGTGACAACAGCTACGGTGAGTCGAGCTGAAGTGTTGAGCAGCGACGAGTTGAGCAGCGAGGAGTTGAGCAGCGAGGAGTTGAGGAGCGTAAGGTGGGCTACGTGAGGTGGGCTACGTGAGGTGGGCCGCGTGAGTTGAGCTGCGTGAGGTGGGCTGCGTGAGGTGAGCTGCGTGAGGTGGGCTGCGGTGAGTTGAAAGGTTGGCTGTTTAATAGATCCTGGAAGGCTTGAATCCGCACTCCCAAATCGCGAACCACGTAGACGGGTTCTGAGCAGAAGAGTGGTGCTCTGAAGGACACCGCCGTAGTAGAGGAAGAGTTGCATGTCGTCGTCAGGTATGGTGAAGTCGAGCGGCGTGGAGATGGGCGAAAGGCACTGGCGTAAACGCACCGGGGGCCACGGCAATCAGAGAGTGCGTCGAGGGAACTGCGTGTGAAGGCGCTAGCTGCCAGCAGGGGCCTCGGCAGTCGGTGAGAGTAGAGCGACTGCGTGTGTTAAAGGCGCCAACTGCCAGCGTGTCAGGGGGGCCTCGGCAGTCCGTGAGGGCGTCGAACGACTGCGTGGTAAGGCGCTAGATGCCAGCGTGCCAGAGGCCACAGCCGGTTGAGGAGTGAGAGGCGCTAGCATATGCCAGGAGCCGCGGCAGTCGTGAGTGCGTCGAACGACTGCGTGGGAAGGCGCTAGCTGCCAGCAGGGGCCTCGGTGGCTCGGGGAGTGAACCAGTGTTCAAAAAGGCACTGTAACACAACACTATATGCTCAGTAGGTAACACTGTGACACTAACTGTTGCTGGGGACGTGCTGCACTGAACTGTTGCTGGACACACTGCACTGTACACAAAGATCCACAAGTGAAAGCTAATCCAAGAGGGCGGTGGTAGATCCAGGAGGCGGTGGTTAATCCAGGGGGCAGCTAGTAATCCCAGTGGGGTGTCACACTGTGTTTGCGTGTCTCTCTAAGTTTGTGTGGTGTGTGTGGCGTATACACTGAGTCTATGGCGTGTACACCGAGTCTGTGTGTGGCGTGTACACTGAGTGTGTGGTACTGTGTGTCTCAGTAATATGTCGCACTGTGTTTGAGTGTTCACTGAGTCTGTGTAGTGTGTTACACGATGTGCGTGTCTCAGTCGCCGGACCAGCGGGAAGGCAGGAAGGGGAAAGGGTGGGGGTGGGTGAGCGCCGGGAAGAGCACTATGGGGCATAAAAGATGCCTGAAGGGTGCACAAGGGGCCTGGAGAGGGGGCACAAAGGGGGCCTGGAGGAGGCGCTGAAGGTGCCTGGAGGAGGCGCGCAGAGGGTGCCTGGAGGGGGCGCATAGAGGGTGCCTGGAGAGGGGCAAAGAAGGTGGCTGGAGAGGGGCACAGAAGGTGCCTGGGAAAGGCGCAGAAGGCGCCTGGGGGAGGGCGGGGGAGAACCCTGAAGGTGGCAACCACGCCTACGGCGTAATGTTTCTCCCGACCTGAGTGCTCAGCCCCACGAACCCCGAATGGAGGTGAGGATTTTTGCCCCAGGAGAGGGCGGACGAATGGACAAGTTACCCTGCCCAGGTCCTCCACTCTAGGAGAGAGTGCCCTTGGTACGGCACCGGCTATAAGCCACCTTGAACCATAGCAACACTGCAGGTTCACCAATTGTTGGTGGTTGCGAGTATTCTAAGTGCTAATCGGTTCACGGATAGAGAAAGTCATATCCGCCAGGGTTACTTTATTGGACAAAACATACACAGCTCATTACAACAAGGACAACACATAGGATAGGTGTTTGTTTGTGTATGCGTTTGTGTGAATGTTGTTTGTGAAGGTTAACATTTAAGTGTGGGTGTATGTGTAGAACAATGTGTACGAATGGACGACAAGAGGACATGGACGGACAGTAGAAGATAAACAAGTAACAAGAGATAAACAATTAGACGCACAAGAAACAGCGAGACAGGAGCACGAACGAAAACATTGACACAAAGTAAAAATGAACATAGAGTCTATGCTGCAACGCCCCATTTTCTTATTGTCACTGAGGGGAAGGAACACGGAATTTGAGCGGTGACTGCTACACTGCAACACTCCACCAGACCTGTGGAGACACCTGTACATGAAAATGTATGTTAGGCAACTACAAAAACTTTTAGTAGTGATTACTGTAACCCATCCTACAACACTTTACTGCACTACATTGGACAAATTAACCTCTTAAGGTTTCATGATAAGGCTAACTCTAGCAAAGAGGCAAATTAAGTGGTACAGAACTGAAAGCAAAGCTACCTGAAGCGAATTTTCAAGACCCCAAACGTTTGCTCCACAACAAAACGTGTCCTAATGTGAGCCCTGCTGTAGCGCTCCTCTGCTGCTGTCTTTGGGTTAGCTACAGGGGTAATCAGCCATGATTCTAAAGGGTAGCCGCTGTCACCTGCATTATAACAAAGCATAAAGCAAAAGAATCATAATAACTTATCTTTATTCTAAGGATGAACACCTCACCATACACACCTAGGAGTATGTACTCTCCAAACTCTCCTTCAGCAAATCGCTCCCGCAAGTAGCTGTTGCGCCAAATGAATGAATCATTTGTTGTCCCTGCGAATGAGTTATTGTGATGAAACCTACATCTGCACTGTAATAAACATTTACCTGTTTATTGGCATATGTACTATGGAGGAATTATAACCAGGCTTAGATATTATAATTAGTACTCAAAATTTCCGGTTAGGTAATAATGTGTCGAGTACCGACTGACATCCTAATATTTGAAATTACCTGGGAATCTGACACAGTAACTAGTGATCAAGCCAGCAGCATCGCATGCGACTTGTATGTTTAGCGAATGGAACCTTTACCTGTTTATGTACAGGGCCTCATCAATTCTTGGACCCTTGGTGGCAACATGTGTACCTGTGGACATTTTTTCACATAAATATTTGCATATTCAATGACAACGTAAATATAAATATACATGCTGATGTATCAATTATTACTTCAACAACAGCAAACCATTATTTTCATCATTGATAAATATTTTTTTCTGGACAGTTATTTAGAGTCTTACACTCAATAGCTCCAACAACTCTGGGCAAATTGCGTATTCTTGAAAAGTTTCTAGCCACTGCTCTTCTTCCTTGTTCTGAAGAGGGCATCTTTATCTCACGCATTGCCTTGTTGGACAAAGCATTTGCCACATCCATGAACACCCGGCTTACACTTGGCTGGAAAGGACCTGAAACAGTAACATGGAATTAATCTCATCAGTTGATTACTGGAGCTTAATGCAGTTTCAATAATATATCCAGTATCAGGCCCTGCATCCCCCAAACTATCTAAAAGTAATATGCATAGAATTCCTTGAGCACCCTCATGTCTGTCTCATTCTTGCAAGAAAATTCGGTATTTGTGAAGTTTCGTCTCACACAACAATTTGTATGTTGTTTGCATCTACATTACGACAATTCCAACAACTTTTCTTAATAACGTTTTCCCCGCAAATTAATATTAAGGGATAATGAAAAAAAATAGGAGGTTAGGTTAGGTTAGTTAGGATAGGTCAGGGTAAATTGGGATATAAGCAATTTTAAGCTTCACTTCCACGGGAAATGACTAGTTTCTGCCATTCCCCCCCCCAAAAAAAAAAAAAATTATCCACGGGTCCCCCAATATTGTTATGGTGGAAGTGGGGGAGTATCTCAGAAAATGTTTTTTCCCATGGAATTCAAGGTCACAGTTGCATGAATCACATTAAAAACTGTGTGTGTGTGTGGGGGGGGGGGGGGGGTATATGTTTCATGAGAAAATGGTGGGCGAGATGAAACTTCACAAATTCCGAAAATTCCTGGACACTCATTTTTTTTCATTAAGGATATGGTTCGATTACATTACAGATACCTCTAGGTGAAGCTTGGTGATAACAAACGCCTAGTTTAACTATGAAGGGTTAAAAGGATACTGCTACTACAAGACTCAGTGGCTACACTGAGTTGGAAGTCGTATTCAGGGGTTCTTACCGCTGGTATTATTGCTAATAAGAAACTTACCGGTAATGTTTCCAATAACTTGTTGGAAAGAGCCACTGGCATACATTATCAGTGCCAGCAGCACCTGTGTGCAGGTGGGGGATGGCGTGTGCCCTCCTCGTCCTCCTCTGTAGATAGGGCTCAAGCTCCGCTATCAGCCGAGTGATCTCTTGTCGAGGGAGTCTGTACTGACTGATGAGCTCCGCATCACTCACGGAGAGAGGGTCAAGGCGATCACGTATTCTCCTTTCTCTCCTTAAAGCACGGTCATGCAAAACAGCGATAAGAATCTCCATCGTGGGTGCTGGCAGTGGTCTGACTGAGGATGTAAACAAACGCAACCCCTGTACCATCTCGCTTTTATGGAAGGAATTTCCCATATTACCTCTTACTTTTATTTATTTGTCAAGAAACACTAATTATTACATATTTCATGTCAATATAAAGAAGGTTGTAAGAGTTACACCAACTCCGTCGAGATCGTAACTTACATCCTCCTTACAACTCCTTAACAACCTCCCAGATGCTTCCTGAATTCGGCGGAGGTTGTACCTCGGCCTTCCACCGTTGTAAGGCTTACAACCTGCTCTCTGAATATGGCCCCAGGCAGACTACAACCGGCGGAAGGGCCGACCAAGCTCCTCGCCCGACGAGGACTGGCGTGTCACTGATGGCAGTGCATTATTTTTTTTTTAATGTTTACCTGCACGATGGCAGAAGGGGCTATGTTGAGAGCCCGGCAGAGGAGCTAGGCGTCAAGCCATGAGGCCCTGCCTAGCTGGTTGGGGGGCACGGGTGCATTTTGCACCCGTAGCCGGACCCGAACGAGCAACTCAGCAGTCTATTATAACCCGGCAGCGTCAGCGGACCCATTTTTGGGCTCCCGCGAGTCGGTCCACTGAAACGGTGGACCCCGTATGGGGCTCGGCTCAAAACACCTAATTCGAGCTAATTGCAGGCGGTAGCGGCATTGAGCAACCCACCATGCATGCCCTGGGTCAATGTGAAGGGTAATTGATCTTGAGGTTGGCTTATTTGTCATAGGTGGTGCTGTAAGGTCATGGCAGACTGAATTAGCTATCCATACAGTAATCACTTGTCAAATTCTCTATAGTAAACAACAAGCGACTCTCGGCTAGATGCCACGTGTCACGAGACTGTTTATTTTGTAACAAATACCACCCAAAAATAATGGGGTTTGAGTTTAAATGATATTTTTAACGGCTTTATGGTTATGAGAGGAGTACTCTGAGATACGTTCCATGCTCTTTTCTTAGTCTCAAAATGCAGTGTAATGATGCCGTTTCTCGGCCACTTCTCGGCTTTCCCATGGCCGAAGCCCACGGGATAAGCTGGCTCAAAGGCGGGAGAGTTGCTCGCTCGACGAGTGCTGGCGTTCCACCGGCAGTGCATCGTTGTTGTTGTTATTGTTTTATGTGTACCTGCACGTTGGCAGGAGGGGCTATGTAGAGAGCCCTGCAGAGGAGCTAGGGTCAGGTCATGAGGCCCTGCCTAGCTGGTCGGGGGGCACGGATGCATTTGCACCCGTAGCCGGAGCCGAGCGAGCAACTCAGCAGTCTATAAGCTGGCTCAAATGCCAGGGGAGTTGCTCGCTCGACGAGTGCTGGCGTTCCACTGCAGTGCATCTTCTTAAGATTTACCCCCTTAATAGGGGGACAGGGTCTTTGGCCAAAAGACGGCCCTGTAAGGGGGGGCGGGCAATTCAAGTCCCGGCGGGTGTAGGGACGCCTCCGCCGCCGCCACAGCCACGGGTAACAGCCGGCGAGCAGCGACGGAGGCACGGGCTCTCCGGGCAGGCGCCCAGTAGACACCCGTAGCGGTGCACGGGCGAGCAGCCGACCGGTCGACTTGACTGCTGCGGGGGGGCCCAAAGCGAGGATAGCCAGGCGGGTCAACCACGCCGCCGCAGAAGGACCCCACAGCTGCTCGCCCGACTGCAGTGTATCGGGTACGCGGCCTTTATATACCCGAACATCAAGAGGCAAAAATGACTGCCTCAAACCGCTGTCCAATCAGCGACGAGCTTACATCAACAGCTTAAAATACATTTGCAAGCTACATGTATATAATATATAACTTTAAAAAAAAATAATAATAACCGTAGAGCAGTTTTCATTGGGCTCAACCATTTAAACAATATGCGTATTGTGTGAAGTGTCATGCAATGATAAAACGATGGAACTGGCACTGATAAATAATCGGAGGAGTATCGTTTCGTAGCGTAACCTAATACTGCCCCTTTCTGAAAAAAGATTTTGATTTCAAAAATGATGTTATTATTGTTATGCTATGAAATACGAAAATAATAGTGGAAGATCAGTTTTCACTGCCACTGACCATTATAACAATATGTACTTCTATTAAATTTTAAAATAATAACCAAAGAACAGATGTCAATGCCATTAAGCACTATGGCAATACGTACTTCTACTAAACTCTCACCTGTATGTTATTTATACAATGTTATAACAATGGAATTGGCACTGAGGACAAGTGTTTCGTAACGTAGCCTAATATTTCCCCTTCTACATTATAGCTTTATATGTTAAAACCAAAATATGCTATGCATGCAATGTTCCCAGGCATGTAAAGCCATGAAATCACCCCCCCCCCCACACCCCCACCCGCTCATGATATACGAAAATCATAAAAAGAGATCAGTTTTTGCAATGATATTTCAACGGAATATTTTCATAAGCTTCAGAAACTGACGTGTTACCAAAAAAGTCAAACAATCTGTTAGTTATAATTACCCATGTGCTTTTTTGTATTGTATATTAGGAATTCTTATACAAAAAAGAACGTATTGCATTAAATTAGCGTCATCAAATGACGCATATATTATAAAAGCTGACTCCTAAGGAGTAAAGTTCTGTTCCCTGAATCGCTAGCTTTAGAATACTTGTCAACAACGAAAAGAACAATATGCCAGTGGTTCAGAGAACAGAATATAACTTCTCAGAAGTCAGTTTTCTAATCTATATGTCATTTGATAACGCTCATTAAGTGCAGTACGTTTTTTTTTTTTCGTGTGTGTATTGATTAAATGACTTCGTTGTTGAAAAGTATTCCAAAGATTATTATATTCCTCTTCAATAAAGTGATGTCCGCTATTCTCGTCTTTTAATCAATATGAATAAAGAATCATCTCAACGTTTGACACAGCAGCTGTTTTATGAACGTGAAAATGAAAATTCATGAAAATCCGATTCACTTTTTTCAACCTTTTTGAAATACTTAATGTGAGAGCCGACAGCATCTAAGAATAAGGGCCTAATTATGCAACATAAAACATGTATCATTTAACAAATATCAAGTATACTAAGCAAAGAACACTATCAACAATAGCAACACACACTAGCCTCCCACTGTTTCATGAAACAAATAACTGATATCTCAAGCAATTTACTATGTCAACAATAGCAACAAACACTAGCCTCTCACTGTTTCATGAAACAAATAACTGATATCTCAAGCAATTTACTATGTCAACAATAGCAACAAACACTAGCCTCCCACTGTTTCATGAAAGAAATAACTGATACTTCAAGCAATTTACTATGTCAACAATAGCGACAAATAGTATAGCCTATCACTGCCCACTATACATATAACAGCATCAATAGCAGCTGTCTCCATCATATTTCTCATTCCTGTTAGCAGGGAACGGGAGGGTGGGCTGGGTGGCAGTGAGGCAGCCAGGTAAATGTGTACAGGTAAAGGTGGCATAATTGGCAGCATAAAACAATGAGCATGGATGTGCTATCAGCTAGATAAGTATCAAGGCACCTCTCCATTCGAATTTGATCTCTTGTGGACACAACTCAATTTGCTTATGCAAGAGCAGCGCTATGCGAGCTTTTTATTTTCCTTTATGTTTCCTTTGCCTTAAAAAAAATAATAATGATCATAAAAGAAATGGATTTTAGAAATAATTGAGAGAAGAGTAGTACTTCATTATTTAGTAGTTAGTGGTTAGTATAAGATTACATGCATGTAATGTCACCTGTTGCAGATTGAAGGTGTGTCTGCGGCTGACGCAGGCATCTACCAGTGCCACGTACCCGTCAGCTTGGAAGAGGAGGAGCTCAAGGTGGAAGCCGCCCAGCCTGTTGTGGTAAGATTTTAATGTTGGATCATTTTCTTAAGAGGTGGACGAATGTGAGTGTTTCTTTCCAGGAATAGATCGGTAATGCCTTTATTTTTATCTGGGAAGCCTGGGAAAGGTTGAGAACTTGAGAGATATAGCGAAGTTAAGGTTTAAATGCAAAAAGAAAAGTTTTAGTTGGTTCATATCTGCCATATGCCATCAGATCAATATCATGGCTTCATGGAACTTAAAAAAAAAGAGGACTTGGATATACAATAACGTAAAGGTTGAAATGCAAAAATAGACTTGCCTACATTATTAGTTTCATACCTTATCAAAGCCTTCATGCCAATATGAATCATGCCTATATATCTTAGAAACTTGAACAAATTACTCATAAATATAAGACCAAAAAAGTTTAATTCAGTTCGAAAACAGATTAGCCTACATTATAATGTTATTGCTTCATACCTCGAAGCCTTCAGGTCAATATCATATCTTGAAAACTCGACAAAAAAAAAAAAAAAGTTTATATGCAAAAATAGCCTAGCCTACATTATATATATATATATATATATAGATATATATCTATATATATATATATATATATATATATATATATATATATATATATATATATTTTTTTTTTCACATTTCGTCAAAGCCTTCAGGTCAACATGAATCATTTCTGTATAGCTTGGAAACTCTAAAAAGGACCAATGGCCTCTTTCACAGTTCGCCATGATGTGTTAGTAAACCTGCAAATCAACACCAAAGACTTTGAAAATTTATTGCGTAGTGTTTTGTGTTCATGCATAGGTTAATACTTCTGAGGAAATCATACGGGACATCTCTTGTGTGTGTGGTGCTGCATCGAAAACCTAACCATTACGGAGTGTAAAAGACTAAAGTTTCGTTCGGGCGATTACAAAGCCACTACGATGGACTGTGGAATTGGCTCTAAGAAATATAACAACCTGAATTTTTTGTTAAGAGCAAAAATAGCCTACCGTACAGTCGTGGGACACAAGTGTTGACACAGTTTCCTAAAGGTTTCGGACGCCGCTAGCGAAAGACGGCAACTATCCAGCAGAGCTGGACGACGCGGGTTCGAATCCCCACTACCCTCTTTCGGTTTCCCGCCCGTGGGCTAAAAAAAAACACATGCTGTCCTGAAGACCACCCATCAACCCGGACTCTAGAGGAAGCCGTCCAAGCGAATCAAGAACGAGTTCCGGGGGCAGCATGAGCCAATGCAAGATGGCGCCACTATAAACACTCGCCTGCGCCAGAACGGGCAGGGCCGACCATCAGGCCCCACCAGGAAGATGCCTACCGGCGCAACAGGCAACGACGGAAAGAAAAAAGCTACATTCGATTTATATGTGACGTATGTGTGTGTGTGTGTGTGTGTGTGTGTGTGTGTGTGTGCAAGGAGCAAAGAGTGTGTGTGGGTGTGAGAGAGATATTACTTAAGGAAGGCGCCAGGGGTATATTTTTTTACGAATATTTTTTTAAACTGACTAAATTAGTTTTTCGCGCTCAACATGTCGGGGATGCTATGTACTACCAGGTAATGAAGCATATTCGTGTAGAATATTAAAATAACAGGGTCCCTTTAAGAGATTTAAATGCCTCGCGCTGTTACGCTATAGCGCGCCAACACACGTGGTATTTCTCAAGGCTTGTACGCACGTAAACATCACATTAGAAAGTCTATTTCCCTGTAAGTTTTGTCATCCATCATCCCTCTATCCACTCGTGACGGCTGCCGAATGTGAAATGCGTACTCTGCTGCTCAGTTCTCCCACAGACGTTGACTGGGGAGATCATTGAAAATTTTCGCTGCGCTATAACCCAAAAACGTCTTTATAAAGACGTACAAGCGCAAAGCAACGATGAGCAGAGTTATGAACATAAAGAAGTCTTCTGGAACAAAATGAAGACCCAGGAAACACGCAAGAAAGCAACGCAAAAAAACAAGAGTCACGACTCTATCTTAACACCAACCGCACCGCGACCACCACCACCACCACCTTTGAGTGATAACTTTTTTTTTATCAAGGGGGACCAGATGCCTTATCCTTCTCCAGTAAGTGAACAAGGTATAAACAATCATATGTGAAGATTTCATGCCAGTCAAGTGAATAGAAATGGCAAAACACATGAAATGGAAAAAAAAAAAAAAAAACTGTAGGAGCCAAAATCTCAAAAATGTGTTTTTTACACTTCAAAAAAATTCAGAAAATCAACAGTCTGATAGTCTGTTGTAAGGTAGCAATATAAACTACAACTAAATGGCATTTTTTCTCATTTTGTACATTTTAAAAAAGGTAAAAAGAAAACGGGAGAAAAAGTGGAGAAGATTATTAGTGAAATTATTTTTTCGAAGCCGAAACAAAAAATCTAAAATTTACAAAATGAGAAATGTACATATACACAAATGTTCTAGGGTATTTTTTTTCAAAGTAATTATCTAAAAACTAAAGTCTGTGAAACAAATAGAAGATTTTAAGCTCTGTTTGAGTTTCCCCTACACATTCACCCAAATTTCACGAAATTCACAGAATGTCATACATTTACACCAACAAACAACATATTAAAATTTCAAAGACATAGGACAGACAGGATTTTTCTTACGAAACTGTGAGCATCAACTGCACGACGATTATGTTTCTTTAACCCGAGAACGTTGGGAGACCCTTTTCAGGGATTCACAAGTCGGGGCTGTGGTACGGTGGACCCTAAAAAGGGCTCTCCATAAAACATCTAATTCGAGCTATTTGTAGTCGGTGGTGGCATAGCGCAACCCACCATGAATATCCGAGGTCATTGTGGTGGGTGAGTGATCTTGAGGAGGGCTTTTTTGTCAAAGGTGGTGCTGTAGGGTCATGGCAGGCTGACTTAGCTATCCATACAGTAATCACTCGTCAAATTCTCTATAGTAGACAACAAGCGACTATTGGCTAGATGCCACACGTCACGAGACTGTTTATTTTGTGACAAACACCACTCAAAAAGAATGGCGTTTGAGTAAAAGTAAATATTTTTAACGGCTTTTTGGTTATGAGAGGAGTACTTTGATGTACATTCCCTGTTCTTTTCTTAGTCTCAAAATGCAGTGTAATTTTATCGTTTCTCGGCCACTTCTCGGCTTTCCCATAGCCGAAGCCCACGGGTTAAAAAAAATATGTTATGAATGCTCTTGTTTCCACTAGTCCACGCTCTGTAATAAGATTTTCTGCATTCCATAAGCTAAATACTTGCTTGGCTTTGGTCGTCAGTGTGCATTCTAGAGAGAGAGAGAGAGAGAGAGAGAGAGAGAGAGAGAGAGAGAGAGAGAGAGAGAGAATTAATTTATCTCTAGAAAAAAAAAAGTTGCTGCAAATAATAGCCTAGTTTTCTTAAATGCATACTAATAACTTAGTATTCGTAAATGCAAAATAATAGCTTTGTAATTCAATTCAATGCATAATAGCCTACTAGTTTCCTAAATGCACCGGCTGGTATGGTCGATGACGTCATTGCATAACATTGTCAAGCGAGAGGTGGTCGTAAAAGATGCAAGAAGTTACGAGATGTTTAAGAGCGTTATTGTAAGTTGTGAATTTATCGTAAGAAATTTAAAAAAATGAGCAGGATGTAAGAAGCCATTTTAAGTCTTTTAGTGGTCGAAAGAAATGGAAAAAGTTGTAAGAGAAATTTAAAGTGTTCATTGTAAACTGTGAGTGGCCGTAAGAAGTTGAGAGATGTATAATACGAGTGTTCATAATATAATAATTGCTTGTGTGTTGGGTTGTATACTTATGTGGAGTTTAATATGAAGTGACTATGAATGATATAAATGCTTTTTTTTTTTTTAAATGGTGTATGCATTGAAGAGATGAGTTTATTAGGAATAGCCTACTTTTTATAAGTGCTGTATATGATTAATGAATGTGGAAGTACACAATGAATGCTTCCTTAATAATGCTTTACGTGTTTAAAACAGTATCAATTTAACAGAAATAGTCTACTTTTTATTAATGTAGTGTATGATTGATGAATATGGATGTATAATGAACGCTCTCTATATAATGATGTATGTGTTTAACCCATTACATCCCAACTTTTTTATTTTTGAAATAAACTGAGTTTGTTTGTAGAATACTGTAAAATGATTGGTTAAGAATAATAATAAATGCTAAAAAAAAAAAAAATCTAATAGTAAGCTTACAATAAGCTGTCCTCATATGAGGACACTGGGATAATAAGACTACAAGTGAGATTACAAAGCTTACAGAAAAGTATCCTGATTTGAAGACAAAGTTATATGACTGGAGCAATTATAACATCTTGGTAATAGTATGGTATGATAATTGAAATTCACAACATCTTTCCAAGCCGTGATGATATTTCAAACAGAAGCATGAACTAAAAATTGCTTTTATTCTATGAAGAGTTTATCTTCTCTGATGATATGAGCCGAAGCACTCTACACATAGAGTAGCATTGCATTTATAACAATATGTTCTTGGCTTAGCTGTACATGGTTTGTTTTGACATCGTTGCTGCTTTTGCCTCTTCTCAATTATATGGTCTTTGCCATCATACCGAACATCAGTAACACTTGTGCAAGATGTCAAAGCACTACAGGGTCGTCCCATTGTCACTTCCATGCAGCTTAATTTCATATATGGTACACAGATAGCTCGTTTGAAGTCTAAAACACTCAGCTGTGCATTGTTGTCTCCTTGATGTAACATCCTGTAAATGACACATGAATTCAACACTGCCATATCTATGAATCGCGTGAATAAGGCCCAGTACCATTTCTTTTTTCGAATTGACAGAATATTTACCTACTAACCAGTCGTGGTGATGAACCCCGCCCATGTGTTTGGTATATATGAACATTGCATTTGGCTGTGGAACACTTCCCTTTGTCTTGGTATGTTTCAGCCAACGCTGAACTTTTGCAAGAGGCTCTACTGTATCATAATTAGTTCCAACTGTCACACATTTGTTATCAAACCACTTTATCATAAGAATTTCCTCATTTGTGTCGAACCTGTAGTCATATACCCCTCATGGTTTCTTTTCCATAGCACATGAGGACTCCAGGGGACACTGTTTCAAACGATTCTCCCTCGATGTTCCTGTCACCTGATATTCAAGATTTCTTAGGTGTACTAATAAGTCATAAGTAGTAAAATAGTTATCAATAAATAATGAATGAGATTCTGGATCAGCTACGGCCTGTAACATTCGCAGTACTACCTTTGAACCTAATAATAAGTCCTCATTCCCATCAAGTTCAGAGTTCTTACCACAATAAAGGTCAAAGTTGTAGCAATACCCTGAGGTTCCACAAAGTGCCCATAGTTTGTAGCCAAATCTAACAGGTTTTACCTAAATAAATTGTTTTAAACTATTGTGCCCATAGTACTTTACCATCATTTAATCAACAGAGATACAAGGCTCAAAAACTACAAATTATATGAATGCTTCTTGAAGCAATGTAATAAGATTTCTTACTGTGAACCCCTTATCTGATTTATTGCTTTCAGCCTCTGCATTGTCACAAAAGTGGACAACGCCTTTTATAATCTGAAATCTATTGCGAGACATTGTTTTTTTCACCAAAGACACTCCCAGATCCTCTTCCTTTGACCAATAGTGTCTCTCTGCTGGTAGTTTGTGATATGATAAAAGAAGCAAGATTGCTATGAAACACTTTAGCTCTTCTACAGTAAACACAAAGTCACCTTTGTTTTTGCATGCAGTTGCATAGCACACTGTTTCTTTTATAATATGATCATAAATATTTGGAGACATTATTGACTCGAACAGTTCCAGAGGGGTGAGATGCTCCATTTCTTCCTTCATTTTCTGCAAATTGTCCTCGTAAGTTCTTCCTCGTTGCTTCACCTTGTAGTATTGTAGTTGTTTATATCTCCAGTTTGGCTGCGATTCACAGAGCTTCCTTTTCCTTGATCTGGAAGATTTTTGGACGTAGAGTCTTCTGCTGTACTGGTTTTACTTTCAATGTGGAGCTCAAGAGATCCTGGCACGTCTTGCACTATTACTTCTCCAGTAAGATCATCATGATGACACTTGACAATGTTGTATTCCAAATTTGTCAAGTGTTGTGGTATGTATACAAAACCTTTGTTATTATTATACAAACTAAACAATCATGACACTATGACCTTATTGGATTATCAAATTATCTAAATAAATTAATTTCAAGTTAGTAAATAGCTGACCTATGAGAGGAAGCGAAACGTGTTGGAGTGTGTGTGGCAAGATGCGAGGCGGTACTGACCTTGGCTGACCCCTCTGGCCGCCACTCTCCCACCTGCCAGTTTCTCCTAGAACTAATGTAGCAGCAGGATTGGAGGTGATGGGTTACCTCTTCCATGGTTATGTCCACCTGATTCAATGTTCCTCCATGATTAATTTTGTTGATTTAATTTGCTTCTGCACTCAACCTACTTATTATCTTTTAACATATGTGTAAATTTTTCAAAATGAAGCTATCACATTTATTCACTCCCATGTTTGTATTTCTGCTACCTTTTAAATCACTGTTAATCATTAAACCCAAATAAGAACATAAGAACATAGGGAAACTGCAAGAGGCCGAGTGGCCTACACAGGGCAGCTCCATATTTATACTTTCACCCTCTCTACAGCTTCTGCATCAATTATGATGAGATCCGGTACGTGACGGTTTCTTATTCTACAATCAATTAACATTTCTTTGGGTTATTTACGTTAAGTTCCAGAAAATTTGATTTGCACCAGTCAGTGAAAAGGTGAACTTGGGCCTAAGTACTCATTACATTCATCATTTAATATTCTACCAACAATTACCGTGTCATCGGCATATTTTATTATTGTGCAATTACTAAAACCACTTCTACAATCGTTTGTGTATAAACTTTTAGCTTATACAAAGAAAAGGAAGCTTAACTTAACGTAAATAACCCAAAGAAATGTTAACTGATTTTAGAATATGAAACCGTCGCGTACCTGATCTCATCATAATTGATGCAGAAGCTGCCAAGCCAAGCTTGTTCCCATTAACCAAGTTTTTTGGTGAGGGCCTCATAATAGGCAGCCTTGGCCTCTTCGGTGGCTGCCTTGGCCTCTTCGGTGGCTACCTTGGCCTCTTCTGCCCGCCGAACTGCTGCTCTGATGGCAAGCTCCTCCTCTAAGATAGCCAGTTCAAGCTTCCTCTTCTTAGTAAGGTGAAGGGCTTCTTCTTTATCAGCAAGAAGGAAGCTTTGAGCTGACTGTGGAACTGCCTGAGGGGTGGAGGAAGATGCAGCAGCAGCAGCAGTGAAGGTGGTGACTTGTACAGGGGAGAACTCTGGGGCCAGACAGCACAGGCACGAGGTCGTCCTCCTCCTCCTCCTCCTCAAGTAGCCTGCTGGTTAAGTGAAAAAGATGTATGTTGAAAAAGTATTAATATGTTCAGAATCATAATAAATATTAACGTATACCATTTTTAGTTAATGCTGGCACTACATCCACTGAATTATTAAATTAATTTTAAAATAATACACGGTAAGTGTTGATTTACTAAATTTTTATTCATACTTTTATGCAACAAATAAATGCAATTAGTTTGTGGTAAGCACACTGAAAATTGAATTAGGAAACTCCAAATGAGGAAGAAAATAATTTCAAATTGATCTCCAGATATAGTATGAAAATTAAATAAAACAAAAATAGTCCAATTATATGCTAATGCACAGCAGCAAATTTAACTTCATGAATTCCTACTGAAACCTTTTATTATAACAACTTTGCTGTGTGACTGAGAGCACTGAGAGCATGTGCAGTCACGCATGGCAAAAAAAAATATAAAAAACTCAATTTTGAAGTTATTTCCATGGCACCTTACATATACCTTCTGTGGGTCCCGGACAATCATGGACGTGTGCAAATCTATTACAGTCCAGTTTGACAAATATGTTTCCTTATGCTAAGTAATCATGCAATTTTGCAATTTGATAAACCCTCGCTATAACAAACTAAAAGGGGGAAAGGAGGTGACGCATCTTAACATCCAGTAGTCTGAGTGGTTCAAACTTTTCATATATATCCAAACTTTGTTTGGTATACGAGCTTAAAGTTATCTTTTGGTGTTCATTATTGTAACTAAAAATATATATTCATGACTGCAGATGAAAGGGGATTCACCAAAGGACAAGAATGAAAGTGTTTACAATAGGGCGTATAATTTCTGCCGGGCCACTAAGAAACCAAACCCCTCACCTGTCAAACTGTATCAGTGATTTCCCGCAGACACAGGACTGTACCAGAAAAGTTTGTTTATTTCCGTAAAAGCGAGGGGTTAATTTATTTCTCATTATGCTAATAAACTAAGCAGGTAACCCGAGAAATAGCATCAACAATACAATCCTAAGTGGTGAAGTAGCCCATACCTTTGATCCTCGAAGCTGACGGTTATGAGGGGAGAAGCAGGTGGCTCACCGACATGGATGTCTGTTGGCCGATCGTGGCAGCCACCAAACACCAGATTGCCGCTCCCCAAGATGTCAGCAACGAGGCCGTCCAGCTGCGAGAGAGGAGGGGGAGCTGGACCACCATCTAGAATTAAAAAGATGTGACATAAGTCATTGTAATAATGTCAACAACGAAAATGCAAGCATATGACTTATTTTACAATGGCTGTAAAAGTTTGTAGTACACTTTCAGAAGAACAACTTGTTCTCTGGCATTCATTTTGAATTCAAGTCTATCAACATGCATGTTCATGCTGCCATTGAAACTTTTACAGATGCACATTAAATACAGCATAACAATACCAAATACTTGTTGCACTAGTGTTGGGCATGGTAGATGAAAAGGGTAGATGATCAAGGACTGAAGTGATTACAACAGTACAATTTCCTTCTTTTGTTTTCTAATAATGGATTTCAATTTTTTTCTTTAAGGTTAAGGATCTTTTTTTCAGAGGCAATATGTAAGTTACATGCCTTAACAACATCCATTTTCTTAAAAAAAAATATAGAATTTTGTACAGGAACAAATTTAAGAGCATTTTCTAGTAAAATGTGGGTGAAATTTATCTACTCCCTTCAACCACATGTCCCACCAGAGGCAGGGAGGCAGCCACAACCACACGTGCCAGACAATACTACTTGAAAACAATTCATATGAATTTTATTTCCCTTACCTTAAGAACCTTATGCAACCTCTTAACGTATAATGATTTACAGGTAGTAGTACTGTAACGGTCTATGCTATTAGAGTAATCTGACTGGGGAGGTTCAGTTTTTATGAGTCCTATGGGTGTTATACTGACCATCACTTTCGGTTTTCAGCAGTGTCCATGAGTCTCATAAAAATAATTATCATGTATTCTAAAACTATTGATTCAGTAATACTGCAATGTAAACTTGAGACAGGAAAATGACTACGGATGAGTAAGGGGAAATTGTAAAATACCTACTAATATGTAGATTATCATGTTACTGGTAAGTTTTGTTGGGCCTGCCTAATATTATGTTAGTCTGCTACATAAAGTTGAATACGTCTCACCTTTTACCTGCCACTGCTTTTTCTAAAGTGGAAGTGTACCGTAGTGCAGTGTTTGACTAATAATTTTATGTCGTGAAACATGGAAACATTTCTTACCTGTGGCAGTGACCGCTTGTTTGTGGGCGGAGATGTTCTTTTTCGCCGTGGACTACAGGGACTGCCACTTCTTCTGGCAGTCCTTGATGGTTCTGCCCCGGGGAAAGGCCTCTGTAAGGCTATCTACAATCGCCTTCCAGGCAGCCGCCTTCCCCCGGGTATTGCAGACGGTGAAGTCTCCTTTGATGAGCGCCTTGCGCTCTTGAAATAACTGGGCTAGGAGGAGCAATTCCTCCTGAGCCCAGTTATCTTTCCTCCTCCGCTCGCCGCACTCGGCGGAGAGAGGGGAAGGTGAAGCAGCAGCAGCAGACGCGGCGGAAGTTGTTGAATTCTCTGCCATTTTGCTCACTAGTTTTAACGGGGCCTACATAAGCAATGCCATCATATTTACAAATTTCATCATTACCTTCTAAAACAATTTTATAACGGATGTAGTGTATTTTTAGTAAATAGTTTTCATAATTTTTCGGTGTTATTTAGCCTAAATATTGATATAAAAGAACTGAGCTGACTGATAAGGTGCCTCGCCGTGGTTGGTAGCGATGAAATCTGAATCTTATGGTGAGAGCCACAACTTTTTCACCTAGTTATGGCGATACTTACGTCAAACACACAATATCTTTATAAGTATGGCCCCAGGAGAGTTGCTCGCTCGACGAGTGCTGGCGTTCCACTCAGTCCACTGCCTCTGGCAAAGGCCCGTGCTCCCTCTTATAGGAAGGGAGCAATCTTACACCACCACCTTACTTCCAGCACCACCACCACCTTCCTCACTATCACCGAAATATGAATCTATAAGGATTAGCATACTTGTTTACCGTATATTTTTAAGTGAATATGGATGCATAATGAACGTTTTCTTAATAATGTTGTATGTGTTGAAGAGTATTAAGGATTGTTTCACGAAATCATTTTATTAATAATTGTACTAACACACACGAAAAAAAAATGTATTGCACTATACGAGCGTCATTTAAAGAGTTATAGCTTAGAAAATTGACTTTCATGAAGTTAAGTTCTGTTCACTGAATCACTGGCATGTTGTTCTGTTCGTTGTTGACAAGTATTCCAAAGATTATTCATCTTCAATAAAGTGATGTCCACTATTCTCGTCTTATGTACTATGTACTATGGACGTGAAAATAAAAAAAAATGAGGACCCGATTCATCTCTTTTTCGCCCTTTTGAAATAGTGAATGTGAGAGCCGTCAGCATCTGAGACGACGGGCCTAATTATGCAACAAAAACATGTATCATTTAACAAATAATAAGTATACTGAGCAAATAACACTATCAACAAACAGTAGACTATCACTGTTTCATGAAACAAATAACTGATACCTCAAGCAAATAACCATGTCAACAATATCAACAAACAGGATAGCCTATCACTTTCCACGATACATACATCATCATCAATAGCAGCAGTCTCCATCATGTTTCCCATACCAGTTACCAAGGGACGGGAGGGTGGCAGTGAGGCAGTCAGGTATATGTGTACAGGTAAAGGTGGGGTAATTGGTAGCATAAAGTAATGAGAACTGGATGTACAATCAATTAGGGTAGTATCAAGACACCTCTCCATCCTAAATTTACCTCTTCTCAACATAACTCAATTTGTTTTTGCATTTGAAGCGTTTTGCGGGCTTTTTATTCTATCTTTATTTTTTGTTTGTTTTCTTATGTTTTGCTCTCTAGTCCGGCAGCCGGAGGGTCTTTTCTTGCCTAACCTTGCATATATTTTTTTTTTTTTTTTTTTTTTTTACGTTGCGGCCTATAGCGCCGGTAGGCTTTTTCCCGGTGGGGCCTGATGGTCGGCCCAAGGCTTCTTCCCGGTGGGTCCTGATGGTCGGCCCAGCCCGTTCTGGCGCAGGCGAGTGTTTATAGTGGCGCCATCTTGCATTGGCTCATGCTGCCCTCCCGGAGCTCATCTTTAATCCTAGAATCTAGAGTCTGGGTTGATAGGTGGTCTTCTGGACAGCATGTGGGCAGTTTTAAGCCACTCGGCAGCGGCTGAAAAATCCCAGCTTGGTGGCACCGGGCGGGGATTGAACTCGCGTCCTCCTGAACGCGGTGGTGTTACTCTGTCGATTCAGCCACCGCTGAATATATATTTTTTTATAGGCCCAAAATGTGTACACACCCAACATTATTAATCAACCTAATGGACATCAGTCAGCGTTGAACAATTTACAGTACAGGACTAGCTTTATTTGATTATAATTATCTTTTTTTTTTTTTTTGCTCCCTCGTTTGCTGAACTGTTTTCTGTTGCTTGTGTCGCTATCCAGAAGTGGGAAATAAAAAATCTTAATTATATAACTTAAAGAAAATGTTCACAGGCAAGGAGTTCCCACAGTGTTCACGTGCTTGACGAATGGTGGCAGAAGTAATCCTTGAACCAATCCTTCAAGACACTTTAGTCAAGTGTGATGACCCCATGGAGAATTTGGAAAATAGAGCAATCATGAGTATGTAGGGTATGGACTGACTACCTTATAAAGCCTGTCTTCATCATGATGGCATATGTCAAAGCAGAGACGCAGATTGGTCCCTGCATGCAGAGTGTGTGAAAGCAATGATAGTATATGGCTTTGCTGCAGGGCACTCGAACAATGCCAGATCACTTTCGATCTACCTCAGAACGATTGGGAGACTACCATCAGATATCCTTGCTCATTTCCTGAATGGCAAACATGTCATGCGGCATATGGAGGGGTTATGGAATGGCATCTGGAGTGACATGTTCATAGAATCAACCTTCATGAGGTATGGGCACTGGCGAGCTGAAATTGTTGGAGTCACACTCAATCCATAAACCTTGAAAACATGGGCTCTCAGCCGTCATGTGTGCAGCTAGTTGGCTGGCATGAGAGGTGAGACAGCTGATGAAAGATTCCAGAGGACTCACAAAGAAGAGTCAGTTGCTCGTATGGAGAGTGATAAGAAAGAGAGAGATGGAATCAGAAAGATAATTGATATGTGTATCCACCATCTCAGTCATGATGCAGACCCAGATCAACTTGCCAACTTAGCCACTGGTTACGTTGTTATATCATCAGTGAATGTTGAGAAGGCACTAAGCATTGATGAGGAGCTGCTTCCTGAGTTCATAAATATTTGCCAAATTGATATGGAACAATATTGAAAAAAGAGTCGCCACCATGTCCGTGATAAGAAAGGGAATAAAAGTTGGCCATAAAGTCATGTATGATATATAATTCTTCTTCTCAAGAGTTATTGGACTACAAGACAGTTCTAGAAATGTGAACTTCAAAAACGTTATCGCCATGAACTAGCACTCATCCCCACAGCTCTGTTTGATGACTCAATCAATCAATCAGTGGGGGCATACGCCGGGGGGCGAGTCTCCATGCAGGCCCCCTTCCAAACCCGAGTACCTCCCGGCAGGATCTATCGACTTGCTAAAACCACGAACTCCGTGGGCATCCCCTTGGCCTCCTCCACATTGGATTGTCTCTTACAGAGACAACCCGAGAAGCAGGATCAGCTTCCGGAAAACGTGCCACGTGTCCGTATAGCCGGAGTTGGCATAGACTAACTATGCAGGTAATATATGTCGAATCAGTCTCACGGTGTAGTCGCCGGTTTGACACAGTCATTCGAGCGATATCCCATGATTCTGCGTAGACACTTATTACCAAAAGCATTAATCCGCCTCTCCAAGTCTCCATGTTTCACAACCATAGAGTAAGACATGGAGCACAAGAGACTTGAAGATCCGGATCTTTGTCCTTCTGCACAGGTATCGACAACGCCATATACTCGTGTTGAGCGAGTCCATAACATGTGGGCCAGACTAATCCGCCGTAAGACTTCTTGGCCAGACTCACCGTTGTTATGAACTACGTTACCAAGATACGTGAAACTTTCTGAGATCTCAACGTCCTCGCCACACGCATGAACAGACTGTACTGTGTCATCCAGCAAGCCTCCAAACATCTGTACCTTGGTCTTGGCCCAGGAGACCTGAAGTCGTAAGGGCTTTGCCTCCTCGTGCAGTGCCCCGAGAGCCATCACCAAAACCTCCAGCGACTTCGCTAGGATTACTGCATCATCAGCAAAAACAAGGTCAGTGACCCTGGTATTGGCAATGGATGCTCCGCAATGAGTCTGGTCCACAACTCTGCAGTTGCGGCGCCAAGACACAACGATCCAATAATCAATCATTCAATCTGCCCAGTACCCAGTCCAAACAAGTGTTGGAAAGCGATGGGGCAAGGACACAGCCCTGCTTCACTCCCGCATTCACGGGAAAGAAGCTGGGCAAGCCCCCCCCACACACACTTCACAGCACTCTCTTGTCCTAGAATACAGGCCAGTCAGCAAACCAATAGTCCTCGCAGGAATCCCAAGGAGTCGCAGAAGATCCCAGAGTGCCTCACCTTGCACTGAATCGAACGCCTTCATGAGATCGACATAGGCTGCAAGCGTCCCCTGTCGAAACTCACCTCGGCGCTCCACCAGTACGCGAAGCGCTAGGATACGATCAGTTGTTGACTTACCAGGCGTGAACCCAGACTGTTCAGGTCTCTGCAGCTTCATCAGCAATAGGTGGGCAAGCACCGTGCCTGGCACACTGAGCAGTGTAATACCACGGTGGATGTTGCAGTCCTGGAGGCCCCCTTTCCCTTTCCAGATAGTGACTACCAAGTCAGGAGGAATAGTACCGGACTGCCATAGGGCAGTCAAGACCGCATGCAACCCGTGGATCATGGCCTCACCTCCAGCTTCGGGCAGCTCTGCGCTGATGTTACAGGCGCCAGATGCCTTCCCACCCCTCAACTTAGCCACAGCCTCTCTGACCGCAACCAAAGAGGGTGGGCTTTCGTCAAGGGGTGGGTAAACATCCGCCACCTGCAACCCAGCAACTGGACGCTGCCCACGTGGAGGGTCTGCCATGTACAGCTACTGAAGGTACTCAGCCCAACGAGCCCTCTCCCCATCCATGTCCGACACGAGGCAGCCGTCAGCTGTTCGGATAGCGCTCACCTGAGAGGAAGACTTGGAGCGGAGCTTCTTCAGGGCTCGGTGAGCAGGTCGGAGGTCATTCGCATTTAAATGCCCTCGACCTCCTCGGCGAGACCCCTGGCATACCTCTTCTTGTCACTCCTCATGAGTGCTCTAGTCCTACGTGACAGAACCCTGTATTGGTCCCGGTTCCCAGCAAGTATGGCAGCGCGATTCCCCTCGATATACTCTACAGTCTAGCGTCTCCACCGAGGCAAAGCCATTCCTATATATCGGGCGCTCTCCAGTGCACTCCTCGGCAGCTTGCAGAGTCTCGCGTTTGAAGGTATCCCACAGTTCTACAGGGTCCTCCAGGGTGCCGAGCACTTCAAACCGATTTGAGACTGTCACTGCATACTACTGTGCATATGCCAGGTCCTCCAATCTCTCGAGATGGAACACAGTAGAGTTGCATTTCGAGATTCTTCTTGTCCTGACATGAAGCTTGAGTGTTGCAACAACAAGCCTATGGTAAGTTGCAAATAATTCAGCACTCCGGTAAACCCTGCAGTTCTGAAGGATCCTCGAACGCATCATCGAGTCTGCTGGCGGCCGTGGGTGAAGGAGGACTTGTCTCGCTCCCGTCCCGTGTGCGTCGCTGCTGCCGTCCTCGTGCCGTCTGGAGTTTTTTTTTTCTTTTTTACAACAGAGGAGACAGTGCAAGAGCGTAAAAAAAAAAGAGAACAATAATGAAATAAAAATGAAATAAAAAAGTCCGCTACTCACTACTCCTGAATAGAGTGGCCAAAAATATATAAATCAGTTTCGGGAGGAGAGGTGTCCTGAAACCCTCCTCTTGGAAGACTTGAAGTCGTAAGCAGGAGGAAATACAGATGAGGGAAGATCGTTCCAGAGTTTACCAGCGTGAGGGATGAAAGAGTGAAGATGCTGGTTAATTCTTGCATAAGGGTTTGGACAGTATAGGGATGAGCTTGATCAGAAAGTCGTGTGAGGCGAGGCCGCAGGAGGGGGGAAGGCATGCAGTTAGCAAATTCAGAAGAGCAGTCAGCGTGAGAATATCGATAAAAGATAGAAAGAGAGGCAACATCGCAACGGAATTTAAGAAGTAAAAGACTATCCATAAGAAGATGAAAGCTGATGAGACGAAGAGCCTAAGGGCCGCTTTCACAGTCGTCTGATACGCACCCTAACCAAAGGCCCTACCATCCTGGTAACAGGCATTACCATCGCCTCAATCCGCTTTCACAGTCGCTGTTTTCGTGGTATCGGCGACTACCAGCCTGGAGACGATCATGACAAAACGAAGGCGCGTGATTCGGCAGTATTGGTATGCCGGAGCGGCGGGAAATGTCAACATTACATCAGCTGAGCGAAGGATTATGAAGGAGTAATATGAAAAATAAACGTACAAAAAGTAAACGTGAAGAATAAATATAAAGAGTAATTGTGAAGAATAGATATGATGAAAGAATGATGAAAGATTGCTCAAATCTGCTGATAGCCTAATATTTCCTAGGCGGAAAAGGTGAACTAATGATGAGAAGTATTAATGAAAGTTTTCTTATATTAGCATATGTCAGCAAGACACTCTTCACCTATATCAGTTACGTTTATTTATTATTGACACTTATTTATCAGACTTCACATTTATTATTTACTTAATAGGGCTGATTTTGTTATATATATATATATATATATATATATATATATATATATATATATATATATATATATATATATATATATATATATATATATATATATATATATATATATATATATGCATACATATTAGGCTAACTAGAATAATACGAGTCTGACAAAGAAGGCATAACAGGTGAATAATGGTGACAAGTATTAAAGTCCTCCCTTCTCCTTTATTGTGTATTTTGCAACAATAAACCATCAATCAATCAAATTGAAATTATCAGCAGGACGTTTACTGGTCAGCACGTGAAGTGAGTTCATGTCATTCAAATTCTTCTATTTTTTTTTTTCTTATACTACCTTTGAAGCCGTGCAACGCGTTGTTGTATTGTTTAATATTTTTTTTTCACATCTATTTAAATAAATAATATAACCATTTGAGAGCAAGAATTTGTTTTATTTACTAATTAATGTCATTGGTAAGCTCCATTGGGGAGCCCCCGCGGCTACCAGAGCTCCGTTACCAGAGGTTCAAATCTTTGGTACTGATGCAAACAAACAGCGCCGGGAAAGACGACTGTGAAATCGGATTTCTTGTTGGTAGCGGCGATCGCCGCTCATTGGTAACGATCAACACAAACAAACGTGACTGTGAAAGCGGCCCTTAGACTCCACTCTGTCCAGAAGAGCTGTGTGAGTGGATCCCACCCACACGTGAGATGCATACTCCATACGAGAGCCGACAAGGCCCCTGTATATGGATAGCAACTGTGCGGGGGAAAAGAACTGACGGGGACGATACAGAACGCCCAACCTCAAGGAAGATATTTTAGTGAGAGAGGAGATGTGAAGTTTCCACTTAAGATTTTGAGTTAATGATAGACATTTAGTGTTGAAGAAGGTGATAGCTGAGTATTGTTGAAGAATTGGGGATAGGTGTTTGGAAGATTGTGTCGAGTTGATAGGTGGAGAAATAGAGTTTTTGAGGTATTGAAGGATACAAGGTTCCTTCTACCCCAATCGGAAATGATAGCAAGGTTTGAGGCAAAAATTTCTGCAGCCTCCAGTCTGGAGTCATGTACTACCTGTTGTGATGGCCTTTTATTGAAAGAAGTTGAATAAAGCAGAGTGGAGTCGTCGGCGTATGAGTGGATAGGACAGTTTGTTATGGAAAGAAGATCATTGATGAATAACAGGAAGAGAGTGGGTGATAGGACAGAGCCCTGTGGAACACCACTGTTGATAGGTTTAGGGGAAGAACAGTGACCGTCTACCACCGCAGAGATAGAACGGCCGGAAAGGAAACCGGAGATAAAGGAACAAGAGAAGAATAGAATCAGAAAGAGGGCAGTTTAGAAAGCAATCGCCTGTGCCAGACTCTATCTAAAGCTTTCGATATGTCCAGCACAACTGAGAAAGTTTCACCGAAACGGCTAGGTCAGTTAAGAAAACAAGATCGCCAGTAGAACGCCCCTTGCGGAACCTATACTGGTAATCAGATAGAAGGTCAATAGTGGAAAAATGCTTTTGAATCTTAATTAAGGATTGATTCAAAAGCTTTAGATAGACAGGAAAGTAAAGATATAGGGCGGTAATCTGAGAGATTGGAACGGTTACCCTTCTTAGGCACAGGTTGTATGAAGGCGTACTTCCAGCAGGAAGGAAAGGTAGATGTTGATTGGCAGAGACGAAAGAGTTTGACCAGGCAGGGTGTCAGCACGGAAGCACATTTTTTAATAACAATAGGAGGCACTCCATCAGGTCCATAAGCCTTCTGAGAGTTGAGGCTAAAGAGGGCATAGTAAACATCGTTCTTAAGAATCTTAATAACAGGCAAATGGGGAATGTATAGGAGGAATATGTTCAGAATCGTCGTGAGTGGAGTTTTGCAGCGAGTTTTAGAGAAGAGTTCAGCCTGAGAGATAGATGAGACGGCGGTGCTGCCGTCAGGGCTATTAAGGAGAGGAGGGAAAGATGAAGAAGTGAAATTGTAGATGTTTTTGGCTAGGTGCCAGAAGTCCCGGGATTAATTAGAAAAAGCAAGGTTTTGACATTTTCTATTCATGAAAGAGGTTTTGGTAACTCGAAGAACAGATTTGGCACGGTTCCGGGCAGAATTATAAAGATCATGGTTAGCAGGAGTGCGAAGGCCTTGGTACCGTTTGTGAGCTGCCTCTCTATCTTTGATAGCACGAGAACAAGCGTGATTAAACCAAGGCTTTTTAGCATGAGGAGTAGAGAAAGTACGTGGAATGTATGCCTCCATTCCAGAGACAATCACCTCTGTGAAGCGCTGGGCACACACAGGGGGGTCTCTCTCCTGGAAGCAGTAATTATTCCACGGTAAATCGGAAAAGTACATTCACAGGTCGTCCCAACGGAATTAACCAAAATGCCAGAAGCATCGCCTCTTCGGTGGGTCCATAGGGTGCACATGAGCGATAGGACAGGATACAGAAATAAGGTTGTGATCGGAGGAGCCCGACGGAGAGAACAGTTTGACGGAGTGAGTAGAAGGGTTAGAGGTAATGCCGGGGTCACACATAGCCGGATGTGTGTTCCAGGAATAGCAGGATGTCAGAAGTTGTGATTCGCATCATCCTGGAGACGAAAAAACACATTCGCGACATCATTCGCATAATTCGCCCCGGATTATCCTGGGCGTCCTGGGGCATACTGGGCATGTTCGCATGTTCCTGGACATCCAGGGGTTCCTGCAGCATCCTGGCGAAAAGTATTCTCTGCTAAACTTTTCCCCAGGAACTCCAGACAACTGTCATTTTCCTGGAGTTCCTGGGGTGTCCGGGCGGAATGCACGGAACACGCGTCAAATTCCGCGCCATCCACGCGTTCCTGGCAGGCATGCGCGGTTTGAGGGACGCTTCCTGGGATGACGTATGTAGGTGGCAGCACCAGCGTTCCCGCCAACAGTCGCTCGGTCAGCGTCGTAGACAGCACACCTCTGCTCCGCCGTACCTCCTACAGTACCTCCCACCGTACCTCCCCTTCAGCACCTCACCAGGGACACCCAAGGCCCAGTACGATTGAACAATGATGAAGAAGGGAATTATGAAGGCAAGGAAGGTTTCCCTGTGCTCTAGCGACGGTATAGCGTCGCAAATTCCACCACCAACCCCCTTGTCACGCACACCTGACCCAACCACACCTTCTCCCAGCCCTACACTTGTTACCTCTGATGAGGGGCACGAGGAGAATGTGCCCACAATAAATTTAGGAGACGATGCTGAATTATTAACACAGCAATACCAGACGACTGATACTGATCAACCTGTTACCGAAGATGACGACGAAACACAGGAGGTGACTCGACTCCCAACCAGGAAGCGTTCCACCAAACACAAGGCCCCAAAATCCACACAGAAGAGGCTGAAATCAGCGGCTGTTCTCCTGACAAATGAGCAGGAGCGTGACCTGGCAGAATGGCTTGAGTTAGAAGTGCCTTTCATATATAACAAGGCACACAAGGATCATGTGGACAAGATCAAGGTGAACAGGGCTTGGGAAGAAGGCCGCCTCCCTCGATCCCCCCATCACCGGTAACCAGCTTTCAACCTGGTACGACTCAGTCCGTACCAGATTTACCAAAGTAACCAAGCCCACCGACAAGAGTGGACAGGGGGCCCAGAAGCTACTGACGATGCGGGAGCAGTGGATCACACATGTGTTCTCCTTCCTTACGCCCCACATCATTCGACAGCGAAGAACCAACACCCTTGGGTTACAGGTATGTACTATGTTTCTTTCATGTGCTATTTGCTGTGGATGTTTACACACAAGTTTATTTATGTCGTAATTTTCTACCAATACATAACAGGTTATGAAGGATGTAAAGAACATGTTATGCGGTTTTCATACTATTTTATTACCACAATCAATGTCAGACAAATATCTCACGCCGTACATGAAATTTTGTGTGTCAGCAACCAATAAAGCAATAGCATTTTACATGAAATAGGAAGAGAATATGATTGAACAGCCTTATATTTATGTCAAAAATACGTCATACATGTTAATATATTTACACTTTGTATGTCAACACAAATTCCTTTTGACTTTTAATGACCATTATGTTTCAGCAATGGTAAATGCTGAGGTTACCAAGTCCCTGCATACATTTATGTGTCCCACCGGAATTACTGACATAGGTAATTTGCTCATGAAGTAATATATTTCCTTTTCCTGTTTTCAACAGCCTGCTCAGGTCCCTGCTGCCCCTGCCGAGCCGTCGCAGGCGCCCACCCCCATTGTCCCCAGCAGCACCCCATCGCCAGACACTGTCCCGGGACTCCAGCAGGCGCGGGCCAACATCCACAAGGCCAAGGCCGAACACCGGGCCGCCCTGCTAGATGAGGTAAGGAAAATGAGCAATATTTTCAATGCAATTATGTATTGATGTGGAAAGGAATGCAGTGGTTCAAGAAGGATTTGACGACACATAGTACAATACAGAACATGATACATTAAGGACAACTCATATGTGTACATGTACGAAATAACCCCTTTATGTAATGTATATGTCGACTTGTAAGTCAGAAAGAACACACATAACTTTTGTCCATAGTAAAGAGACTATTTACTTTGCATCCTCTCTTCAAACCATATAAGATGGACCCTTAACTACTCGTGTCAGTACAATGGCAATATTATATCAAGTTATGTGGTTCTTTTTCCCCAAATGCATTTACGTGCCTTGACAAACAATACTTATATTCCGAAATTAATATAATTTTCTCCCTTTTTTAGATTCGGGAACAGAGTACTTCCTTCAGGGAGTTTGTCGCCGAAACCCTGGCTCCACCACCCAATGAGAAAGACCCCCCAGGCCTCCACTATTGGAATGATTACTTCGGGTACATTAAGTACGATTGCCTGGAGATTGGGGGGAGGCTCAGGGCTGACCTGGCCATGGAGATCACGGCCCTCATCAACCGATGGAAGAGGCTGGCTGAAAGTGGGGTCGAGGTGGTCCCCAGGGACTTCATGGTGAACATGATAGCGTCAGTGGAGGAGGGGAAGAAAGCAGCACCACAACATGTTGCCCAGGCCCCAACACAAGCCCACAGCGTTCCCCTGGGGGGAATGACCATGGTCCAACCCACAAGTACCCTGTTGCACCACCCCTCCACCAGTACCACCGTCTTCAGACCACAGCAGCAGGTGGTGGGCCAACCCCAGGTGATACACAGACCACCAGCAGCTTCGACCCCCTACGAAGGCAACACATCACTGCAGAGCCTGGGGATATCTGCCAGCTTTGTTCTGGACCACCTGCCCCACAACTTCAGCAACGCCCCCAGTACCAGTAACACCCCAAGTACCCCAGTGCACACACCTTCCACAACCCTACACACACCCCAAAATTAATAATCTTATCTTTAAAAGTGGCTACCTTCCAAGAAGTAAGAAAATACTTAAATAATCGCGTACTTGGTGGGTGGATAGACTTTGGTTGCAATAAACTATCTTTTGTGATATAAGTGCCTTACATCTGGAGGAGTTCTTATTGCTAGGTGTATGATTTTTTGTAATAAAAAATGTATTTGTGTGTTATATATTTGTTTACTCTTCACTTTTATGGTATTTTTGAAGTACTTGCATGTCTTGTTATATAATGTAGGATAATGGATGTGGACATAGAACATAGTCATTACTTACCTATATCTTGTCATCCTGCCATGGTACTGCTCCTTGTGGAGAACTCAGGTAATCTCTCAAGATAGCTCTTTGTGCCTTGCCACTGTTGGTAGAGTTGTTGCCAGGCGTTCGTTGCAAGGGTTCTCCAAATGGTGGATCACTTCGCCATGGGCCATCAGTCATGTCGTGGGTCGCAGGGTCCTCTGTGTCTCCGTCAAGAATCACATTCCTCAGCATGTTGTGTAGGACACATGCTGCCATAATCAGTGGCTCAACACGGTCTGGTCGGAGACAAATGGGGGTGTGGAGCACACGAAAACGATTGGCGAGGATGCCAAAAGCATTCTCCACTGTTCGGCGTGCCCTAGTCAACCTGTAGTTAAAGACCCTCTCCTCCTTAGTCAGCCCTCTGCAGGGGAAAGGCTTCATGAGGAAGGGCCGCAGTGGAAATGCATCGTCACCAACCACATAGTAGTGGGCAGTGGGTGACGTAGGGTCTGTGTTTGGCAAACATTTGGGTGGGGGAAGGTTAGCTTCACCACTCTCTAACATTGCACTAAGGTGGGTGCGTGCCCAGACACCTCCATCAGATTCGGCCCCCACGGCTCCAACGTCGATGTACATGAACTTGTACTCCGCATCCACCACAGCCAAAAGAACCATTGAGAAGAATTTCTTGTAATTAAAATAGTGAGAGCCTGCCAAGTTTGGATTTTGGATGCGGATATGCTTGCCATCCAGGGCACCAATGCAATGGGGGAGGTTCCATTTCTTGTAGAAGCCGTTAGCAATGTTGACCCACTTGTCTTCTGTGTCGGGTAACTGTAGCACTTCAGGGGCGAAAGCTGTGATGATGGCCTTGCATGTGTCAGGAACTATACCCGAGATGGTGTTGTGGGCTACACGGAAAGCATAGTGCAGGGACTTGTAGGAGTCGCCTGTGGCCAGAAACCTCAGTGTAATGGCAACCCTTGTGCTGGGATCGATTGATTTCCTCCACCTGGTTGTTTTCTTCTCGATCATCGGTGTGACTTTCTCCACTATGTTGTCGAAAACGTCTCTGTCCATGCGTGTGTAATTCCTGTAGAGGTCAGGATTTTCTGCATACAATTCATCCATCAGAGTGTCGTAGTGGCCATATTGCAATCGCTTCTGTAGGTAGGGCCACACCCAAACCCTTCTCTTCCTTCGGGGTGGAGGGGCAGGGTAGAGGTAATCAATGGCCAGTGTTGTAATGAGGTAGTGGTGCATGCCACACACGGCCAAGGCGATGTTCCTCCTCCTGGAGGCGTCCCTTCTTCCGGAGTTATCCATGGTGTTGCAACAGGTACGAGGGCTCACGTGAAATGTCAGGGACCTGGTGTGCGTTTCCTTTATATACCTGGGATTCCTGGGCATGCATCCGGCCATGGTCTGCGGCATCCGCATTGGACATCCCCGCCTGCCCTAACATCCGCACCGGCAGCTCGCTGTTGTCGCTGCTTCCTGCCAGGCAGCCGCGGAAGCCCGCGTATATGGGTCATTTCCTGGAGTATCCGGGAAGCCTGAATGCGCAGGATGGTGCGAAAGCCGCGGTATACCGCGGCTGCCTGGCCGGAAACGGCGCGGTGCTCGCGTCCCGTTCCCAGACAATGCCGCGGTGGATGCGATCCTTCCTGCTCCACCTGCCCGGGGCCACATCCTGCTACTGTCCTGGACATTTTGGCCCAGGATATCTCCCGGAATAAAAATCCACACATCCTGCTCTTCCGGGGACCACATCCTGCTAAGTGTGACCCCAGCATTAGATGTCTAGTATGTCTGGTCTGTCTCCAAGACGGTCGGAAATACGTGTAGGGTGCTGAACCAACTGCTCTAGATTGTTGAGGAAAGCAAAGTTGTAGGCTTGTTTACTAGGCTGGTCAGTGAAATAGGATGAAAGCCAAAGCTGGTGGTGAACATTGTTATCTCCTAGAATGGAGATTTGATCGAAGGGAGAATGGGTCAAGATGTGCTCCACTTTAGAGTTCAAGTAGTCAAATAATTTTACATAGTTAGTAGAGTTAGGTGAGAGTTATCAGAGAGTGATAATGAAGTCTTAGCCAGATGGTGGAAAATTCTGAAGAGTCAAGGTTGTGGGCATGAGAGCAAGTGATGTCATTGCGCACGTAGGCGTAACATCCACCTGGATTGAAATTTAGAATAGAGATAGTAGAAGGGAACAGAGTAGAGATTGCTGTCAGTAACCTCAGAAACCTTTGTTTCGGTGAGGAAGAAAAGGTGAAGTTAAGAGGAGGAGTGATGGTGTTCCACAGAATCAAAATTAGAGCGAAGACCGCGAATGTTGCAGAAATTGAGAAGAAAGAGGTTCGAGGAGTTATCAAGACAGAAGGGGAGTCCTTTCCGGGGGAATATGTGCCACCCCCAAGGCGGAGACTCCGAGGCATAGCGTAAATGTGCCAATTTGAATTTAAAATTTTGGGAAAAGGTGTGTATGTTGTGTGAACGTAGTGTGGTGTGGAAAGAGAGAGGATCTGTCTTTAGAGAGTATGCTGAACTACTCTCTGGTGTTGATGATACTATAGGGAAACGGAAAGTGAAGACATGGGAAGGGTCTTTGGAGGGCTTCAGCACCTTCCTCGCTTCCCATATATACCTCAATGGGAGTGGCTTACGCTCATTTCGGTTGGTGTCTTCCTACCTACTGTCCTGCCTGTCTTGTCTCAGTCTTTCTACCAGTTATACAAATATCATAATTTTTTTTACCAGAATCAATGCTTCGGCCTCCTCATCATAGTGTCTATAGCGAGTAGAGCTACACTATAAACAGGCGAGTTTCCTACAGGTTCGTGCCTGGTCGAAGTTAGCAAGGAAGGCATAGGAGGTGAGAAACTGAGGAAAATGAATGAAGGGAAGGCAAGGAGGATGTCAGGGATGATAATAAAAGGAGGCAATAGAGTAGTAAATAAATATGACGTAGGGCGAAGTCTGTGGAAAGAAGTAGCTCTACCATATTGCCTCTATGTACCAGAAATAACGCACTACAGAGAAGGGGACATTACACAGATGGAAAAGGTTCAGAACACGGTAGGCTGGTGGGGATTAGGAGCTCCTAGGAGCGCATCAGTAAAGGCGATCAGGGGGGATATGGGATGGAGCCCGTTTAAGGGAAGAATTATAAAAGGTAAGTTGGGTTTCTTAAATAAAATTGAAAAGAGTACCGAGGAAAGATGGACACAAAATAACGCAAGGAAATGGAAATAAGTCCACCTGGGGGAAAGAGTTAGAGAGGTGGAAAATGAGAGAACACCTGAGAGAGGACTGGAATGATATAGGGATCAGGGTTGTGAAGAAGAAAGTAGGTGGTCACAGAGCAGCCTCCCGAAACGGGCTGCTCCAACAGGGTTTAAGTGGATGTCATCAGGAAGGAACAAGTCTGAATCGTAGTAAAAATTGTTCCACAAGTTAGCGAACTGGACGTTTTCTTGTGAGCAAAGGGACTGAAGTCTGTTGTTTGTGCTGAAAGCCTTACTGTAAAAGCTAGATTCGGCACCGACCCTCGGGAGGATTCCTGAGATTATGATGTTACTGACACCCGTTTTATGTTTATACTGCTTGATCATGCGGCGGTATTTCTCAAGCAGTTCCTCAGAACGGGTTGTCTTTACGTCATTCGTCCCCGCGTGAATGACAAAGGGGGTGTTTCGGTCGGCATTTCTCGTGACATCATCGCACGCTGCGGTGATGTCGTCCAGTCTGGCCACGCACCATGGAGTCCCCAACTAGGCGAGTCTCAAACTCATCCTCCATGGTGTCTGCCAGCACCTGGAACCTATTGAAGGTAGTGGGGTCAGTAAATTTTGGTTGCCTGCTTCGGTTTGGCTCCATTCCTTACAGGTTGGAACCCGACATCCTGTGATGCAAGAAGAGAAGCGTTAAGTGGGGCAGGCTGGAAGGTGTCCTGTGAGGAAGGCTGGGGGTTAGCCTGTGAAGCAGGCTGGGGGTTAGCCTTTGAAGCAGGCTGGGGGTCAGCCTGTGAGGCAGGCTGGCGGTTGTCCTGTGAGGCAGGCTGGGGGTTAGCCTGTGAGGCAGGATGGGAGTCAACCTGTGAGGCAGGTAACACGTCCTCCCGTGATACAGGAGATTCGTCTGGAAAGGGCACAGTCTCGGTGGAGGGCCTCTCCACCATCGATGATGGAGTCACTGCCACATTATTTGAAACAAATTCATGAAGGGCTTCGAATCTCTTTTCAAGATCATTATATTTGACTTTCCATTCAGTCACAGCCTTCTGAAGTTGTAATCTTTGAACGCAGAGGCGGCAAGTTTTACTCAGCTGGAAGAACTGAGCTGCAAATCGTCCGGGACAGACGTCACACTTAAGGTTCGAAGGCATTGTTAGAAATTTAAGC
>NC_066514.1:16184726-16226723 GCF_024679095.1 Eriocheir sinensis | reverse complement strand
TTCAGCGGTCAACAGCGCAGTTCAAAGTCTTAAGAACCATAAGGCTGCAGGTCCAGATATCATACCAGCCGAGATCTGGAAAAACGGCGGATACCAGCTCAAACGTCGCCTGTTTCAGTTTATTACCACAGCCTGGGATACTGAGAACCTCCCACAGCAATGGAAAGATGCCAAAATCATGCCAATATATAAAAAGAAAGGCGACAAAGCCGACTGCGGGAACTACAGCGGAATCTCGCTGCTCTCTGTAGCGGGAAAAGTTCTCGCAACGGTTATGCTCAACCGTTTTCTCTCGAGTGTATTGGACGACGTTCTACCCGAATCCCAGTGTGGTTTCCGACCTGACCCCTCTACCATCGACATGGTCTTTGTAGCCAGACAGTTTGCAAGAAAAATGAAGGGAGCAGCAGCATAAATATCTCTTCCTGGCCTTCGTAGATCTGATCAAGGCCTTTCACACCGTTAATAGGGATCTCCTCTGAGGCGTCCTCTCCAGATGCGGCTGTCCTCCAAAGTTCCTCGCACTACTGCGGTCGCTCCACGATGGGATGTCGGCGGACGTTTCTATTGGAGGTGAAGTATCTGAACCATTCATCGTAAACATCGGCGTTAAACAGGGCTGCGTGCTCGTTCCGGTCTTCTTTAACATCTTCCTCGTGGCCGTCACGCTCATCTCGCGTGAAAAGATAGATCGAGACGACGCCGTTGCCATCAAATACAGACTTGACGGCAGTCTGTTCAACCTGATGATACTGCCATCGCTGCAACCTCTGATGAAGCTCTGCAGATAAGTTTGTGCGGCTATGCCTCCAGCTAGCATCGTATGGGCCTTAAAGTCAACACCCGCAAGACTAAGGTCATGTGCCAACTTTCTTCCACCAACGCCCCCCAACCACCACCTCTCACAATAGATGGGAGTATCTTGAATAATGTCGACCGCTTTACCTCTCTTGGCTCCGCTCGCAGCTCCAACCTCGACCTCGGAGACGAGATACAGAACAGACTGAGGATGGCTTCGTCTGCTTTTGGACGCCTTAGTAAGCGCGTTTTTCCTCACCATTTCAACTAAGGTCAAAGTCTACCACGCCGTCTGCATCTCCACCTTGCTCTACGGCTGTGAAGCCTGGACTCCCCGTCGCTCCCACATAAAGAACCTTGAGGTCCTCCATATTACCTGCTTACAGCGCATATTGGGATTATCCTGGAAGGACAAAGTGACGCACTCGGACATCTACGCGCGCACCGGCTGCACCAGTCTGGAGGCCATTCTCTATGGTCGTCAGCTGCGGTGGATTGGCCACACAATTCGGATGCCTCCCAGCCGACTGCCTCACCAAGTGTTCTATGGAGAGATAAGGACGGGCAAGCGGAGCGCAGGTGGGCAGAAGAAGAGGTTCAAGGACCACCTCAAAACCACACTAAAAACTCAACATCTCACCAACCCAACTTGAGACTATGGCTGCCTCCTCACCCACCTCGCGTGCTGCTGCCAAGGGGAGGACGAAACTTCTTGAGGCAGCCAAAACAAGGGATAGAGAGGAAAAGCGGCGCCGTCGACATGTGCGGCAGGACCTTCCACCTCCGTTTGCGGGAAGCAGGGTCACGTGCCTGACATGTGGCCGTATCTGCGCCTCGGAATTCGGCCTCCGCTCTCACCAGCGACGTCATCGGCGCACCAAATGTGGAGCGATAGTCGTCTTCGTTTCGAAGGTCTACTTTAAGCAAGTAAAGTGTGTTTGACTATATACAAATACACCCACACCCGAACATACGCGCGCGCGAGCGCGCAAAAGTTTCTCATGTATTCCATCCAGGATGGAAAACAAAATTTTAATCTCAGATGCCTCCCAACTGTTTCTCAGGACCGCCCACACCTGGAAAGTTTGTATGGAAACGTAGCTTTGACATTTCGAAGGTGTTAATGAGGCTCGTAAAAGGATCTGCGCCTGTCAGATTATAGCTGCAGCTTGATGGAAGCTGGAATGGCTTTTCTCTGCCTGGTATCAATTCGTGGCATTTTGGGAGCCACCGTTCGTAATCGTTCTTCAAAGTTAGTGGTTGACCTTTCAAGAAAATTATTAATTAATTACACCCTGCTCCATTAACTCTCGGTTCCGTCAAAAGTAAGTCATTGTGTATTGCTCAACTTTCTATAAACTACCTCACCCATACGCGTTTCCTTATCTTCTTCTTGCTCTCCAGTGAGTGCAATAATAAGTAAAACACAGACGCCATTGCAGCAGTCTCCGCACACACCGACATCCTGAGAACAACCCTGAGATGTGGACAGGAAACAATATTTCCCGAGGGCATTCAAATGTATCCCAGTGGTTTACCGAAACACTTGGGCAGCGTCTGGGATACATTATTTTCATACAAAGATTCCTGGTGTGGACGCGCCTTTACACACCCAACGGGCAGGCACAAAGATAGACAGACAGGCAGACACAGACGCGGCGGTGCACAGATATGGCCCGCCGCACACACGGCCGCCCGGAGCGTCGCGAAAAGAAAATATAATTATGACGCCCCGAGGCGGTGCTCGTTAAATTGTCCTCACCTCATTATAACTTTTTCCTTGCTCTTGGGCGGTGAAAATAATGCACTCCAGAATATGAAAGAAATATAATGAAAAACAACGACTAAATGAAAAAAAACATTCCATATATAGATTAACTCACTTTTCTGCATATTACATTGAAAAGACAAAAACAACGTTAAAAACTAAATGGAGGCTCCTGTGGCTTACTCTGAGATACTGACTATTAATTTTTGTGTAGGCTGATACACGAAGTTTCTCACATGGAGGAAGATTTTTTCACCGTAAGACGACTTGTTGTGGAGGTGCCAAATTGTGTCAGCGTCACAATGTAGCCATTTCACGGTGAAATAAACATATTTACGACCAGTCACCATGAATTATACGGAGATGAGTAGATAGCATCGTGTACTAACCTTAAAACCTCTCGGGAAACCATAGGAAAGACTGTGTACAGACAAAACTTAGACCTTTACATAATTATCGAAGCGGCGGTCTGTAAGTATACTCCTCTTACGTACGCCTCTTGAGAGCATACTTAATATTACAGCTTCCGCCACAAGTGTAGCAGATTATGGCTGTGGGGAGAACACTGTGTTCTCGCCAATCTTCTGCAGCCCACAAAATCGTACTCAATAACTGTTTACCCAAGAAAATTCCGCCTCCACCGCCACAAATAACTTACTCAAACTGGCGGTCCCTACCACCTTGGCGGTAGCTCTGGTGTGATTGGCCGCCACGACTAATGTGACGAAAGGCAGGCGTTCCACTGGTTCCCCTCTTTCGTGTTTCTCTAAGCGTCCACCCGCGGCGCTGTCTGTGAGAAAGGAGATGATTTTGGCAGCGGGAAGTGTTAATTACTGTATCCGTAAATCTAATTATGCCATTTAGATCAAAGTAATAGGTTGCCGGGCACGAGTACACGCAACACTACACACTGAGCCAAGATATGGGCGAGAAATAGTATGTAATATGACGTGTGTGTTGGTACGCACAGGCATAATATATAACAAGGTCTAAATAAATGGGAGGTCAAATCAGGCACAGATTAGGTGACGTCAGGTGGTCAGTGGGTGGGAGCCTCCTCTCGCTAGCTAGTTGGCAACCCCCTTAGTCTCTCTCTCTCTCTCTCTCTCTCTCTCTCTCTCTCTCTCTCTCTCTCTCTCTCTCTCTCTCTGTGTGTAATAATAAAGATAAAAGGAAGAAGAATCATTAACAATATTTTGCATATGTGTAATACTACTTTGTAGTTTCATATATTATGCATTTAGCATCTTAGCCAGAGATTAATATAACCTTTTTTACATACTGGAGTTCTTGGTAGTTTTCAAATAAATCCCGTATATTTTATAGATATATTAGTGCAGGATATATAAGGCATAAATGTGCTTTAGAAGTATTTTATTTGCTCTTGTATTTTCTTCAGTATGCACAAGCATTACACAGGCTATTACATAATATATACTTATATTTCTGTATCTATATCCATCTATCTGTATTTATTCATTTATCCATCTATCTATCTATCTATATGTAGCAAGGCCCCACCACACTTGCCCCATCCACCTGAGGGATGATCCTTAGCCAAGGTCAGCATCCACCCACCTGGACAGATAACCACTCCTAGCTAATTAAGTCACACCCCAGTGCAAATGTGGACGGAGTTACTCACTAATCTGCGAGTAAACATTGCAAAAGTCAATTTAAATATATCTGTCACCTACAGACCTCCCGGGCAATCACTCGATGACGACCTTGAAATGTACAGCGTCTTAAGGCAGTCACTTAATAACAGCGACTCACTGATATTAGGAGACTTTAACCTCCCCCATATCGACTGGGCGACACTGTCAGGTACAGAAGGCGAGTCACATAGAATGATCGAATTTCTAGAAGAAAATTATCTAAGCCAAATGGTTTCTGAGCCAACTCGACAAAATAATATACTCGACCTTGTTATAACGACCCAAGATAACCTTGTCAGTAGTGTCACGGTAGGAGAACACCTCGGTTCTTGCGATCATAAATTAGTGCGCGTCGACATTAAAGCTCAATCATCAGTGACTGAAAATAAAGTAAAGGTGCCCAATTTCAAAAGAGCTAACTTCGTAGAAATCCGACAAAAACTAACAGGAATACAACTATCAGATTACGGCAACGTAGAGGAAGCCTGGCTAAGCCTTAAAAATCACTTACTCACTCAGCAGAACACATTCGTCCCCTTGTGCGAGAAGCGAATTAACACTAATAAAAGCCCACCGTGGTTTAATAGCGAAATTACACAATCAGTCAATGAGAGAAAATTGTTTTACAGGTTAAAGAAAGAACAAAGCACGCCCGAGAACATTAGACTTTATAATGATGCCAGGCGACGAGTAAAAAGACTAGTAGGTCAGGCAAAGCGTAGATATGAAGAAAATATTGCAGCCAACTGTAAAAATAATCCGAAATCTTTCTTCAGTTACATAAACAACAGAAAGGCGATCAAAAGTGGTATTGGACCTTTAACAAACAGCGACGGTGCACTAGTGACTGACAGCCAACATATTGCAAACCTCTTAAACAATTACTTTTCCTCGGTGTTTAATACTAACAGTCTTCCTCTCGCTACCACCAACACCAGTACTATTGTAAATCTCGAGCATGCATTGCCTAATTTTGAAATAACAACCGATGAAGTCCTTAAAGCTCTCCATTCACTTAAAACAAATAAAAGTCCTGGACCTGACAAAGTATATCCAACTCTGCTGAAAGAAACGAAGAGCGAAATACTCTCCTCCCTCACAACCGTATTCAATATGTCCTTGCGACAAGGCATCGTCCCTTCTGATTGGAAAAAGGCTAACGTGACACCGATTTTCAAGAAAGGAGACAAAAAAGTACCAGGTAATTACAGGCCCATTAGTCTAACTTCGGTTGTAGGTAAGCTACTTGAGGGCATAATTAGAGACAAAATTGTGAGTTACCTTGAAAGCCACTCATTGATTGGGGACTCACAACATGGCTTCCGAAACAAAAGATCCTGCCTATCAAACCTATTAACCTTTTATAACGACCTCTTCACTGTTTATGACGTAACCAAATCACTGGACGTAGTCTATCTTGATTTCCAGAAAGCGTTTGATAAAGTCCCGCATCATAAATTACTTTACAAATTAAAGCAAATAGGTATTGACGGTCAAGTAAACCAATGGATCGCGAATTGGTTGAGCAACAGACAACAAAGAGTAGTGATTGACGGATTTAACTCAGAGTGGGCGCCTGTCACTAGTGGCGTCCCTCAGGGCTCGGTCCTTGGCCCAGTGCTCATCATTATTTACATCAACGACGTGGATGTTGGACTCAATAACCGCATTAGTAAATTTGCAGACGACACAAAGATTGGTAACTCGGTTCTCACTGACGAAGACAGGCAAAGCCTCCAAGAGGATTTGCACAAAATTTCAGCTTGGTCGGATAGATGGGAGATGCCCTTTAACGTAGACAAGTGCCAGGTCCTTCAAGTTGGAACGAGGAATAAGAAGTTAGAACACGAAATGCGCGGCGTTAAACTCAAAAGCGTTCAATGCGTCAAAGACTTGGGGGTCAAAATCGCGTCAAACCTCAAATTCTCACAGCAATGCATCGATGCAGCAAATAAAGCGAACAGAATGTTGGGCTTCATTAAAAGAAACTTTGTATTCAAGAATAAAGATGTAATACTCCCGCTCTACAACAGTTTAGTCAGACCCCACTTGGAATATGCGGTACAGTTTGGTCCCCCACCATGCAAAGGATATTGCTAAATTAGAAGGTGTTCAGCGTCGGGCAACGAAAATGATCCCTTCCTTGCGCAACAAATCCTACGAAGAAAGGCTTTCTACCCTTAACATGTTCTCTCTTGAGAAACGTCGCCTCCGAGGAAAACTGATCGAATATTTTAAAATACTTAATGGTTTCACGAATGTAGACAGATCAACATTGTTTATGATCGATGACAGTCTGCGCACGAGGAACAATGGCGTAAAACTCAGATGTAGACAAGTAAATTCAGACTGCACAAAATTTTTCTTCACCAACGTTGTAGTGCGAGAATGGAATAAGCTTCCACCATCAGTGGTCCAGTGTAACACGATTGACTCCTTCAAAAATAAGCTCGACCGTCACTTCCTTCAACTTAATATCAACTAGAGTAGAAGTGCAACGTTTTGGAGTCTTCTGATTAATGTAAAATCACTTAGGTTTAAGGACAGACCACCAAGTCTGGACCATGGGGTCTGTGTGGTCTGATTTTCTATGTAAATCTATGTAATCGGCTCCTATAGTGAGGCAGGAGACCTGCCAACCAGCCCACTCTCTCCTCCACACACACATGCCCAGGTATACACACACACACACAAGTATACCAACACACACACACACACACACACACACACACACACACACACACAAGTATACTGGGGCACAGAGAGAGAGAGAGAGAGAGAGAGAGAGAGAGAGAGAGAGAGAGAGAGAGAGAGAGAGAGAGAGAGAGAGATTTACACAGATTTACATAGAAAATCAGACCACACAGACCCCATGGTCCAGACTAGGTGGTCTGTCCTTAAACCTTAGTGAATATACAGAAGGCTCCAAAACGTTGCACTTCTACTCTAGTTAATATTAAATTAAAGGAAGTGACGGTCGAGCTTGTTTTTAAAGGAGTCAGTCGTGTTACACTGGATCACCGAAGGTGGGAGCTTATTCCATTTTCGCACTACAACGTTGGTTAGTAAAAATTTGGTGCAGTCTGAATTTACTTATCTACATATGAGTTTTATGCCATTGTTCCTCGTTCGCAAAGTGTCATCGATCATTAACAATTTTGTTCTGTCTACATTCGTGAACCCATTAAGTATTTTAAAACATTCGATCAGTTTTCCTCGGAGGCGACGTTTCTCAAGAAAGGGTTTAATGTTAAGGGTGGAAAGCCTTTCTTCGTAAGATTTGTTGCGCAAGGAAGGGATCATTTTTGTTGCCCGACGCTGAACACCTTCTAATTTAGCAATGCCCTTTGCATGGTGAGGAGACCAAAACTGTACCGCATATTCCAAGTGGGGTCTGATTAAACTATTGTAGAGTATTACAGTCGCACTGTGAGGCGGCACCCCCAACGACGTCGCCCACGGCACCGACAACCTGCACCCGACGGCTACACAACGCTGCGGGGCCATCTGCCGCAAACGGATAAGTCTACCTGCCCTACGTGCTATAGGCTAAGGCACATGCAGGGCCTCACGTGACTGAGTGCGCAGTACAGTACACCGGTTGCCGGGGGCGCCCAGCGACGCCACGCCGGGAAGTGCTGACCCAGCGACGCCCTGACGCAGCCTCAACCCCACCCCCTCACCCCCCAGACCTCCCAGGGAGCGGCCAACGCCTTACCCGCCCAATCTCCGGCATATTTTTCCCTTGTTTCCTGTTCTCTTTTTATGTGGAATAATGCCTGCCGGCAAGCTGTTTTACAAGGTACTTAGGCCTTTGTTGTTCCTTTTCAGTTTGTCTTGTTTTCGCAGACCACCACCGTCACCCAGCAGGCAAGCACTTACTCCCCATCGCCCTCCCCCGACCTCCTCACGGCCTGCACATCACCTATTGTACTTTTCAGCTGAGTCCCTTCCTTGTTTTTTTTCTTCTCTTTTTCACCATTATCTAGTTTCGGAACCCCCCGCCCTTACCCTTTCCCTTTCCCGTTCCCGCTTCTCGTTCCTAACATGTTTCATTAACTAATGTTTAAAAAGGACCGGGACCTTCTAGAGGCGTTGTCAAAGGGGGAGACAGTACTTGCGGAAGGGCAGATAGCTCATTCTGACGAGGCTAATTATACAGTTTTCCGCGGTGGTAAGCGCGTGCCTAAAGTAGACCCCGCAATCATGCCGACTGAGAACGAAACTGCCGCTGCCCCTACAGCGGGCACAATTATTCATGATGACATAAAAGACCCTCACTTCACCGGGGAGGCGGGCGGCATGGATGTTCATACTTTCCTCTGTAACGTAGATGACGTCATCACAAAACGTTGCTTAACGACAGATGAGGAAATGATTAACGTCCTCAGGGACTTTGTGGATCCCAGCGATTGCCTTGCATGGTCCATAATCATGAGTGATTATTTTAGGCTAACACAATCTTTCAAATCCCTCCGCCAACAGATCATCTCGGTGATCGCGGCACGGTTAAAACAAGGCCCAATCTCTGTTCTTTTCAAGATGGCAGAAGACCTTAGGAACGGTTGGGGGAAGGTTCCCGTTCATTCGGCCGTCCGTCATTCTTCGACGATTGTGAGCGATGCCATCTTGCAGTTTAGCTCCTCTGAGTGGGACACGGACGAACAGATCGTCAAAACTGTGAACCTAGGGTTCATCCTGGGTTGTAATGTGTATGTTATAATGTACATGTGATTGTATGACTGTACGTGTGGCGACACCCGGTAGGTGTCGCACAACAGACTGTTTAACAACACGTCGTGCTTTTGGCCGTGGGAAGCTGTGATGAACTGACACTAGGATCAGCCTATACTGTCCAAACCCCTCATGCAAGAGTTAACCGGCATCTTCACTCTTTCATCCCTCATGCTGGTAAACTTTGGAACAATCTTCCTTCATCTGGATTTCCTCCTGCCTACGACTTGAACTTTTTTCAAAAGGAGGGTATCAGGACACCTCTCCTCCCGCAATTGACCTTTCTTTCGGCCACCTCTTTTGATTATTTTTTGGGAGCAGCGAGTAGCAGGCTTTTTTTTTATTATTGTTTTCTTTTTTTATGCCCTTGAGCTGTCTCCTTTGTTGTAAAAAAAAAATTATGACTTTTTTTAGCAGTCATCAACCGGAACCCACACCCTTCCGGACGAACTACAAACAAATAAAACACGCGAACAACGCGAAGAAGACGAGAGAAGACAGCGGGTAGCGGGCGGGCGAGTGGTGCTCGCCGGCCCCGGGCACGTTGGTGTCGCTGTCTCTGGTGTGCGTGCGACTCGCTCACGTAAACAAAACTTTTGTATAATACTTTTAATATAGTTAAAATTACAATTCACATATCAATGTCCAAGTGAGAGAGAGAACTAAAGTGAACTAAAGTGAACTTATAACGGCTAATGCTCGGCCAACTAAAAGGCTATTGTGTTATCTCACCTACTACAATCAACTTGTGAAAGCAGGAAACGGGACACCGGACCTGACGTGAGATAGCAGTTCACGCCTTAAACTTAAAAATATCACATAACATTCGCCACCTTAAAAATAACGCTTAAAAGTTACTAACAAAAATGGTGTACAGCGTGGTTACGAACTACTCCGAGTTGTTATATCTCCCTCTCAACTGTAACTTCAGTGACGTGTGTGAGGGCAGAGACAGAGACGTGTGTACCTAGCGTTCTGCTGACGCAGCGCGCGGCCTTCCTGCTCCGTGAGCGTCCAGTCAGCACCCAGCCACACCCGAGGGCAACACCCCACTCCGCCCCGCACAACCCACACAGCCCGTGCGCCCCGCCTCGCACAACCAAGTTTCCTCGGAGGTGTCTGGGCACTTGTTTCTTCCTCCGACACAATTAGTCGTAGGTGCGCACTTTTCTTCGCCAGGCAACTCGGACCTTTGAGGGTGACTGGTAGGGGTGGGCAGGTACCGGTACCAGCTAAACGGTACGGTACCGGTACCAGATTGCTCGGTACCGGTACCAGTTGCTCGGATTTATTTATTGGATTTATTGATAATTCTTCATGTCCGATTTTTTTTTAGATTACTACTAAATATTGTTATTGTTATTAGACTATGATCGAGTACATCCATAATAACTGTACATGCTATTTTTTTATCGAAAAAATAAATATTCACTTCATTCAGAGAGAGAGAGAGAGAGAGAGAGAGAGAGAGAGAGAGAGAGAGAGAGAGAGATCACCACTCAGTGAGTGGATATCTCGGTGGTATGGGTACTCGACTACTCGATCATAGTCTAATAACAATAAAAATATTTATTAGCAACCTAAAAAAGAAAAAGAATCGGACATGAAGAATTATCCAGTAACTCCAATATATAAGTAAATTAATAAAATAATGGAAACGGGAGCTGTGATGGAAACGGAAAGCAGGACAAAATGGTGGGAACTTGGGGAGACGGTCAGCGGGGCAGTGACTCAGCGTCTACACACAGGGCCCTTACCACATGGAGGCGGGCGAGCGCCGAGCGTCACTAAGATCCAAACGGTACCGGTACTAGCGGCAATGCGCAGTGCCGAGCGATCATTAAGCTTCCCGGCACCCAAGTGATCATGAGGCTTCGCGGTACCAGGTACCGATACCAGGTACCGGTACCTGGTACTACGAAGAATCAATTCCTCGCGGTACCCGGTACCGGTACCTGGTACCGTGAAGCCTCATGATCACTTGAGTGCCGGGAAGCTTAATGATCACTCGGCACTGCGCATTGCCGCTAGTACCGGTACCGTTTGGATGACGCTCGGCGCTCCCCCGCCTCCATGTGGTATGGGCCCTGTGTGGAGACGCTGAGTCACTGCCCCGCTGACCGTCTCCTCAAGTTCCCACCATTTTGTCCTGCTTTCCGTTTCCATCACAGCTCTCGTTCCCATTATTTTATTATTTTATTTATTTATAGGAGTTACTGGATAATTCTTCATATCCGATTCTTTTTCTTTTTTAGGTTGCTAATAAATATTGTTATTGTTATTAGACTATGATGGAGTACATCCATAATAACTATACATGCTATTTTTGTATCGAAAAAATAAATATTCACTTCATTCAGAGAGAGAGAGAGAGAGAGAGAGAGAGAGAGAGAGAGATTTACATAGAAAATCAGACCACACAGACCCCATAGTCCAGACTAGGTGGTCTGTCCTTAAACCTAAGTGATTTTACATTAATCAGAAGACTCCTATACGTTGCATTTCTACTCTAATTGATATTAAGTTGAAGGAGAGAGAGAGAAAGTTTTCTTTACATGAAATTTATTTGGGAATTTCATCAGAAGTCATTAAGAAAAAAAAAAAACTCCTTCGGGTACCGGTACCGGTACTAACGGTACTTGAGTTTTCGGTACCGGTACTACCGGTACTCAAATTAACGGTACTTGCCCATCCCTAGTGACTGGTGGGCGTATATTGCCTGCCCGCCGCCAAACCCTCCCCACTACCAGACGGGGGACGGCAGACCCTGCCACCCCTGCAGCCACCGGCGAGGCGAAGGACGCGAACGTGCTGAGTAGTGGGGTATCGAGTTGCTGTCTTCGAGGTTTTTAACACATTTTAGCTGACACTACATTGATACGGTTTCAGTAATTACACCACTTGTAACATGATTTCAGGAGAATTACTATTATTATGTTCACGTGTTTAGACGTGTGGGGCCGTATCTAATCAATTAGATTTTTCAGCTGTTGATTTTTCTGGCGTGTGGATGTTTAATATTTTTCTTGAGTAACATTGTTACGCATTTTCTGTATAATCATTCATTTTCTTTTCTCCTTTCTTTTAGTGTATTTTATTGCACAGTGGATAAGTTTTGTCTTGGTAAGCCTCACTCACTATTATTTTTCCTCTTTTTATGCATTTTAGAAGCATCGGGGAGGAGTGAGCACATACTTAGCGGTGAATGATTATTACTTTAATTATTTTTGCAGCGATAATTTTCTTCTTTTACAATTTTACTCCTCATTTTACTAGTAACTCTTTTTAATGACAGAGAAACCTGACGCGAAGTTACAAGCTCTCACTGAGGACTAGAAGGAGTGGGTAGAGGAAAAAGAACAGTGCCGTCAAGGATAACGGTAACTGTCATGAAAGGAGTGGTAGCAGTCTTCAAAGGGTGTTTTCTCCTTCTACGCTGCATGGGCAACCAAGAGGTATTTACTTACCGTACTAATCCCACAATGGCTTCTGCCCCTAATCACCCGCTAACAGCAACAGCAGTTAGGCCTTTCGCAGGTAGCAAGGGAGGCAGATTAGTCGGCCAGGGACTTCTTGTTTCAAAGTGAGATTGTCATGGACATTTCATTCGTGTCAAATCCGGGAGATAAAATATCTCTCAGCCGCTCGAAGGTCAATCCCGGGAACGGGAGCACGGCCCTCATAAACAGGAGCGCGTTCACAGGACGGAAGGATTATGATGCGTTTCGGTCACTTTTTCATGAAACATTTGGGGAAGATGGGCAACACAGCCTCGTAATGGGTGTAAATTTTGCTGTGGACACTGTGCAAACGAGTGGCCTTTTTAACAGGCCAGTGGACGCCTATAGACTATCTACTGATTTGATCTCGTGTTTTAAACAAGGAAACTGGACAGATGGAGAAACTATTTATGTAGCTAATGCTAGATTATTACTAGAGTATTATTAAAGCTCCTCTTCGAAGGAATGCAGTATCCCTTGACTACAGCCCCTCTGGCAATCTACACGGTTCTATCAGCCAACTTTAATGACACTTAAAGTAATTTTGGATCCTTTTTGAAGCTTCTTTTGCCGTCGACACGTTCGTCGGGGAGGGGGGTCTTCGACACTCTGACCTAAACCTTTTTGGGTGTCACCAGCGGTAATAAAAAAAAATCCTTGGTGTGTTCTTTTACCCGTGGTTTAGGCAGAAATAGTCAGATAAATAGGTGGACGGAAATTTGAGCTTTACGATCTTTATTAAAAATACACGGAATGTGCATAGTGATCGTCTCCAAAGACTAGCGCCGACTTGAGGTTCAGCCTGACTTTGATTTGGCTATCTTTCCACCAAACGACTATAACCTGCATCCTCGCATTTACTAATTTATATTTGGTTCCTGTGCTTTTGCCTGCATCTTTTTCATGCGAGAAGGGGAGTGCTTGAGTAATACTTTTCACTCTAACCCACTATTTTCTTTTATTGCTGAGTTGATGCAAGGCAGTCAGTCTTCTTAGGTTTTTTTGGAGCCGTAATAACCGAGGGTGTAGACTAACATAAGGATAGGTACTTTTTAACCTTGAACCTCATGTGCTTCTGCTTGAAACAAACATCTTTCTCTGCAATGACAGACTTAACTAAACTTGAACAGATGCTGTCCCTAACTCTTATTGTAACCAGCATGTGGAATACCTGTAAGCTTTGGAAGAATGCAGACAAGTCTTACTTACCCTTTGTTAGACATACCACTGTTACCCGTTGCGGGAATTATTTTGGGCGTCACAGATGTCAGTCATCCACGTTCGTTACGATCGGGGAATAGGTGGAATTACTTTAATCTGGAATTACTTTAATCAATTATGCTTGAATTATGTATTTCAGTGAGATTTTTTTACAACAGTGATTTCACAACTTGGTGACAGGATTTTCTTTTATAGTACTGTAGACCTGAAAAACGGAGTATCAGGAGTTAGTGGTGCTGACTGCCGATGCTTCTAAGGTCTCCAGACTTGTCTTTGTTATCACATTGTAACGTTACTATTAGGAGACTCTACGGATAACATTACCTCTTTTCACACAACCTTATCTATTGTTGTAAACCCCACCCGTCTCGAAGGGGTGCCGAGAGTAACGACACTGGCAATTAATTGTCACGCAACGGATGAGTGTTTCTCTGCGACAGTTTTGTGTCAAGGTGTGACTCGAAAGTTCAGTTTGTAGCAGATCTACTTCAAGGATTGTTTCTTTTTCTTTTTACTATTCCAAATAGCTCCATTACCATGTATCCCAATGACAGTTAGTCAATTATTTTTTTCTAGGATGTATCATGTAAATAATTTTTCGAGCTATTTTTTTGTTTTCTCAGAATAGTACTCAACTTCCACGTCCACGACTCTAGCCCTATTTACCTCAACCTGTATGTACATTACCCGACTGGGTGTCGCCACACGTACAGTCATACATTCACATGTACATTATAATATACACATTACAAGCGACGACCCTCCCAGGCTTGGTCACTTTTCGGCCTCCGTTAACTACCCCGCGCCCCGCCTCGCCGCTCTTTCCTGGCTAATATTTGAGCAGTTTCTGGATACAACATCAACAAAGCTGTCGACGGCGGCGGGGGCAAAATGTGTAATTATGTACACAGTTTCGTGCGGGCTCTTCATCGGCCTACCTTTCCCTCGCCCGTGAATGGCCGCGTCGATAGGGAAGGATAAATCGCCTTGCCGGGGAAACGAAGAGAATAATCGTAGCTGTTGACTTCGGTGGTGGTGGTAGAGATAGGAAATGGTGGTTGTTTTTGGTAGTTGTGGTGATGGTATAGAGTGAAAATAGAAAATGGTGGTGGTCTTGGTGGTGGTGGTGGTGGTGGTGGTGGTGATGGTGGTGGTGATGGTGGTGGCGGTACTATAGATTCATCACCACGCTGACACCAATCAGCCAAGAGCGTGTTTCGTTGACTCAAGGAACCATATTTATAACACGGTGCAAATGGGTGATTATTTTCTCCTGCTCAAATCTTCGCAGGCGGTGCTTTTGTTTTAGGTCGAAGTAAATCATTTTACATTTGTGTTTATTTCCATCGTCTGAAGAACTCGCTCTTGGTTCATAAGTGTTTTTCACATTCACGGTGCAGAAGCCTTCTCAAACTATTACTAGGCTTACAAAACTACCCATAGAAGCACCCACAACTGCCATGAAAGCCTTATTAAATGTGAATGTTTGAGGATAAGGATCCAGAACATCTATTTTGAGATACATTTAAAATTCACAACGCCTGAAGTCTTGTCGAACTATCAAAAGGCTTTCAAATTTACCCACAACCTCTATGAAAGCCGCATCAAATGTTAATGGTTGAGAATATGGATCCGGAACACCGATTTTGCTCTACAAGTTAATTTCACAACGCCAAAAGTGATGGTGAGCCCAGCAACGCGCTAATCCGCCTCCCAGTAACAGTAGTTTAACCTGTCCTACATTTGCTGGTCGCCCGGTTGTTGTTGTTTTCTTGTCCTCTCTCTCTTCCCGCCTCGCTCTCGTGTTTGCTCCAGTAAAGGGACACTGTACGAACCTTTAGATTTGCACGCGTCACCCAGTCCCTCGCGATAAATATCAGCTGGCCACTCGCTTCTCCAGGAACCTTGTTAGGCGCCGCGCTCATGCATTGTTTTGTTCTGCGTCTGGAATGTCCTCGTCCCCTCGTCTCTCTCTCTCTCTCTCTCTCTCTCTCTCTCTCTCTCTCTCTCTCTCTCTCTCTCTCTCTCTCTCTCTCTGTGTGTGTGTGTGTATGTGTGTGTGTATGTGTGTGCTAATATGGCCAGGGAATATATTATCTTAAACGGACGAGGTTAAATGCAACAGCCGTTTCACGATTGATCAGTTTCTGTTCAAGGTTTTTTGTGATCACATATATTGCTTTTAACGTCGTCAGTTTAATAGATTTATACACACATCTACTGTCTACCGCTGTCTCCACGTGTCTCGCTGGGGTATGCGGACATCATTCTCGTGTTTGTGCCGGGGCTGTGAATGCTTGGTGGAGAAGGCGATGGCCATTAGTTTATGCCTCCGTGGGCCAGGATGGGGGATTGTTGGTCGCAGCGAGCCAAAGGGAAGAAAAGATAACAATGAATTTCCGGGTAGTGAGTGTTCAGCTCTGTGACCTCACCTTCACTTTGGTGCTGTGATTGTTCCTCGTGAGATCCAGTAAAATATATCACTTGTGTTTGAAGCTGAAAGGTATTTGAAATCAGAGAAAATATAAGACATACATTTTTATTTATCTGATGGAATCTTCTCGGAAACAGTGAAGGAGATGCGTCTGAATATCATTATTTCTTTTGTCTCCGCCCATCCCTTCCTCCTCATCCTTCATATCGTATGCTCCTCCTCCTCCTCCTTCCTCGAACCGGTTGGGAGCTGAGTGATCCCTAATCATCTGTATTTCATATATTTATTCTGTCTGTTTATCTTGCTCGTCCTTCTCTGTTATCCTTCTATCCTCCCTTCTACTTCCTTTTCCTTACATATTTCATTATCATCCTCTCCCTGCTCTCTCCTCGAGCCGGGTGGACATAATCATTTTTAACCATCTGTATTTCATTTGTTTATTCTGTCTATTTCTCTTGGTCGTCACTCTCTTTTATCCTTCCCTCCTCTTCCTTTCCACCTCCTCCTGTTTCTCCCATATCTTCTCCTCCTCTTCCTTCTCCTTCTTCGAACGGGTTAGAAATAATTATTCTTTACCATTTGTATTTCACCTCTTTATTCTTCCTCTTCCACTTGCTCGTCTTTCTCGTTTACCCTTCCCTCCTATTCCCTTTCACCACCTCTCCCTCCTTTCTTCCTCCTCCTCCTCCTCCTCCTACCCTCTATCACCACCTCCTCCCCCTCCCCCTCCACACTTCCCAGGCACTCCCAGGTGTAAACTCACAATATTGGAAGACTGATTTCAGATTTTTTCCCCACTGTCTGCCGGAGTGCTGCCAGAAACACCCTTCCTTTAAAGTCGAGGGGCTGCAGCTGGCCCGCTTCTTATGTGTTCCAGCGGATAGGTTAGCCTTCGTTGAAAGATTTAGAGGCAGTGGGAAAGGTTTAGAGCCCGTGGGAAGGTTTTTGAGGACGTTGGAAAGACTTGAAGGCCGTGGATCACTTTTTAAACACAATACATGTTATATTCGTCCTTACGATTGACAATTATTACCGTCCTTTGTTAATTGGAAAGGTTTAGTGGCCGTGGGAAAAATCTGAAGGCCTCGGGAAAGGTATAGTAACCCTTTTCTTGCCTCTCTGTGTCTCTCCATCAAATTTATCTGCTTTTCTCTGTCTTTTTCTTGTATTTCATTCTTTCTATTTTCTTCTTTTCCTTGTTTTTGTTATATTTTCCTTGTTTTCGATTACTTCGTAATCCTTTTTCTTAACTTACTTCTTGTCTCTCTATCTACAGGTCGTGGGAAAGATCTCAGAAGCCGCGGGTCACTTCTTAATCACAAAATACCTTTATCCTTCCTTACGATTGACAAGATTTACCGCCCTTTGTAGATTTCTTCAAATGAAGTATACCTTTAGTCGTTTCTTTTATGATTTGCAGCCCGCACTAAATTCTTGTTTCCCAGTGACACAATACACCGATCTCCCTCCAGTTTTATATTTTTACGATCGACATATTTTACAATACTTCGTTACATCATTCAGATACAATAAACACTTGGGGAGGCGGTGGCCGAGTGGTTACCGTGCGGGCGTGGTGAGCCTGAGGACCTAGTGTGGACCAGGTTCAAGTGCCCACCAAAACACGCTGATTTCTTAAGTCATCTCCGAGTGGCTTAAGATTACCCACTTGCTGTCCGTATTTTCAATCAACCTTAACTTCAGCGACTTCGGTCAAGAGAAGCACCGGGAGTCAGAATAGACCAAGCAAGAGGCAAACATCACGGAACAGACTATAAATAAAATTAGTGTGTGCCACGAATGGGCTGGGACCGTGCATTAGACCCCTAAAGAAAGCAGAGAAAAAATCGTCCTCAATGTATGCCTTTTTTTAGGTTTTACTTTATACCTTCAATAGCTATGCACATTTAGTATTGCCGTGTCTCCCTTCCCGGAACTAATACCCCTTCAGACCGATATATCATCCCCGCCTGAGAATAGAGGAGGAGGAGGAATACATAGGAATACATAGGAAGAACAGACACCAGAAGACCAATCGGTCTATGGCGAGGGTGTCTGTTTACTACCGCTACTACTAGTAATCTACGTGTGGTAGGACAGGACAGAATAGATGAAGGCTCCTCCCCACCCACCTCTCCCTCCGGCAACGTGTCGGCAGAAAATAGTTAGAAGAGAACACCATGTACCTTTAAGGAAGAAAGGGACATGGAAATTTTACAGTAAAGAGATAAATAAGAGGAAATTACTACCCTTAACTTACACTACTGGTAACCTAAGCGGTGGGGGAAAATGACTTCATTACATAAGAACATAAGAACATAGAAACACAGGAAGACTTGAAGAGGCCGAGTGGCCTACACAGGGCAGCCCCAGAATCCCCCCTAATACTCACGTTGGGTGAGGTGTAGTTTCAGGGGCACAGGTGGAGGCTTGATCCTCGTTATACCGCCCGGTACTATGCACGCACCAGTACCCTGTCACCTTACTGCACCCACACCTCAATCCACCTGTCATGCGGACATTAAATGTTGCTTTACTCTATTGTTAACTTACGCTACTTGCAATCTAGGTTGTGGGGGAGAATAATATGGATTTAGGTTGAGAACTTGCTGCAATCTGTCTGATAACATGCGAGGAAGGGTCAGTATAATCTTATATCCCTGAAGTACTTATCCAATGAAGACTTGAAGCTATTGATACTCTGTGCGCTAACTACTGACGGTGGGAGTCTATTCCAGTGATCGACGACTCTGTTATTGAAAAAAACTTCTGCACACCAATGTGTTACATCGGTTTCCCTTTAACTTCATACCGTTGCTGTGTGTTATTGTGTTGGTTTCTCTCTGAAATAGACTATCTGGGTTAATGTTGTCGAATCCAATAAGGATTTTGAACACTTCAATTAAGTCCCCTCTTATCCTTCGCTTTTTTAGGGAAAACATATCTAAACGCTTTAAACGCTCGTCATTTGGCAAGTTTCGGAGCGCTGGAATTTGTTTGGTTGCTCGTCGCTGTATCTTTTCTAGCAAAACTTGATCTTTGATATACTTCGGTGACCAGAACTGAACGGCGTATTCTAGGTGTGGTCTTACAAATGCTAAATATAATATCTTCATAAGTTCGGGTGATTTATAATCAAAGTTTCTTGAGATTTATCCCAACATCATATTGGCTTTTTTACTCGCTGCAGAACATTGATCACTCATCAAAAGTTAGGATTTTTTCACCTATGTGCATTACTTTACATTTATCTACGTTCAAACTCATTTGCCATATTTCGCTCCAGTCGGCAAGTCTTATTAAGTCTGATTGAATATTCTCGCAACTTTGACTGTTCATTACCGTACCTCCTAATTTGGTGTCGTCGGCGAATTTGGCTACTTTTGATAGGATATCAGTTTCTAAGTCGTTCACGTAAATTATGAATAGTGTTGGCTCCAGGACCGAACCTTGGGGCACGCCACTGGTGACGGGTTGCCAATCCGATGCTTCACCATTAAGAACTACACGTTGTTCTCTGTTGGTGAGCCAGTCATGAATCCACGCACATAGATGGTCGTTAATACCGTGGGAACGCAGTTTAAGAAATAAGCCTAACGTGAGGAACTTTATCAAACGCTTTCTAAAAATCTAGGTAAATTATATCATATGGGCTTCGAGCGTCCCAACATGTATAAGCATCGTTGAAAAAGGTTAATAGGTTGGTAAGGCAAGACCGATTACTACGAAATCCATGCTGACTATCACTTATCAAATCATTCGTTTCAAGGAAAGTGATCATTTTATCCCTGATTATTTTTTCGAATAGTTTAATTAGGACAGACGTAAGGCTGATAGGACGATAATTACTGGCTTGTTTTTTGTCTCCTTTTTTAAAGATCGGGGTAATATTGGCCTTTTTCCACTCGAGAGGCACACTGGCCTGTGCTAATGACTTGTTAAATATTAATGTTATGGGTAATTCTAGCTGTTGACTACATTCTCTTAACACGCGATTGATTGATTGATTTAAATCAGGCGCCGCAACAGCCAGGGTCATATGGCGCCGCATTCAATGAGTTCAAAACTAAAAAAAGGAAAAAAAAAAAACTAAACTAAAAGGGCTAAAAAAGGAACCTAAAAAAGCAAACTAAGAGCAAAGCCAAACAAAACGAGACGAAACAAATCACACAGAAAACGGTCATAACTCATGGAGAAGGCCAGCCTTTTCCATAAAGAGAAGTACCTGAAGTCCCGGGGAAAGGCATCTCCCTCCCAGCATCAGCGAGAGACGGAATGATCCGTCTTCTCCCCGACACTGCGACAGGTATCGCACTCGCAGGTCCCCCAAACTGGGGCACTCGACCAGCAAGTGCCGCACGGTCAGGGGAACCAAGCAGTCATCACAATAAGGCTGCACCCCCCGGGACATGAGGTAACCATTGTTAGACGCGTATGACCCGTCCGAAAACGGGTCAGGGCTGTCTGCGAGCAACGGTCACGGACACTTTCGTATAACCAAGGACGAGACACAGTCCTGGTAATCTCTCCCATTTTGGAAGTCGCACCCCGAGCATTCCACCTCTCTTGCCAACTGGCAAGAATTGCCTTGCGAATCTCTGGAAACATATCTATACATGGGACAGCACTAGGAGGGGCAGCTCTAGCTGCTGCCTCCCTTGCAAGTCCATCAGCTCGTTCGTTCCCGTGTACGCCAACGTGTCCTGGAACCCAACAAAACCCAACGCGATATCCCCTGTTGCTGAGCAAATGCAGCCACTCGAGAGCAGATAAAACTAGGGGATTAACAGAGGGAGTAAAGGAGCCCAGCGCAAAATAATCTGTAAAGAGAGGACTATTGCAGACAGCTCTGCAGTAAATACAGAAGCAACAGAAGAAAGACGACCTCCCCGACAGAAGGAGGGGAACACAACACCAAAGCCAACTCCAGCATCCAATTTAGAGCCATCAGTAAAGATAGGGATGGAGTCCGAGTGTTCAGTGAAATGCTCTAAAAATAAGGCTCGGGACGGATATGGCGGTAAATCCCTCTTACTATCTATAGTGGGATAACACACGGATACACCGGGCAACTGCCAGTATCCAACCCTAGGTACTCGATAAGGGCAGATAGGAATGGGAAGGAAAGATAACGGTGTCATGGCAGACGCTACCCGAAACCCAAAAGGTTTAGGGAGACTAGGTCGCTCATCATATGCAGGCGAACGGGAATCCCACAAAATTGACACACAAGGAACTGATTCTGGAAGGCGTTGGACGCGGAACCAGCAACGGAATAGAGATGACTGGCGTCTCAAATCCAGAGGCAGCACGCCAGCATCCACGAGGAGGCTAGGTATCGGTGAAGACCGGAATGCACCAGTAGCCAAGAGGACCCCGGTATGATGCACTGAGTCCAACACGCGTAGGCGAGCCTCCTTGGCGGAGGAGTAAACCTCGCAGCCATATTCCAACTTGGAAAGGATGAGTGTTCTGTGGAGGAGGAGTAGCGTGTCCCTGTCTGCACCCCAAGAGGTATGAGCTAAAACACGAAGGAGGGACAGGGCTTTCTGACAAGCCGCCTTAACGTAACGTAAATGAGGCACCCAGGTTAGGCGGCTATCTAATAAAAGACCGAGGTAACGAGTCGTCTATACACAGGACAGTCGTCTATTAATAGCCAATTGCAGTTTTCGTTCAATCAACGACATCTTTGCCGCAGAAAACGAAATGGATAAATCGTCTACATATAAGGAGCTATGAACTCCATCAGGCAGGACACCAACGAATCCATTAATAGCCACATCAAATAGCGTAACACTGAGAATACTTCCCTGTGGTACACCATCCTCAAGTGGACAAACCTCGGAAAGAGTACTCCCCACTCTTACCCGTAAAAGACGATGAGATAAAAACTCCTGAATAAAAACAGGGAGACGGCCACGAAGACCAAACTCAAACAGGTTAAGTAAAATTCCATGACACCAAGCGGTGTCATAGGCCTTCTCCAGATCAAAAAACACGGTCACCTGGTGGTGATTATTGGCAAACGCCTCACAAACTGAGGACTCCAAGGATAAAAGAGCATCCGAGGTGGAGCTCATCTTTCGGAAACCATATTGCACCGGGGTCAATAAATTCCGGCTCTCCAAGTACCATATAAGCCTGACATTCACCATCTTCTTCATCACTTTACAAATGCAGGATGTTAGAAATAGGACGATAGTTAGTTGCTTAGAGATGATCTTTCCCAGGCTTCAGAATGGGGAGAATTACAGCTACACTCCACAGAGATGGAAAATCATCGGTACGCCAAATGAAATTGTAAAGATCCAATAAAAATGTAAAACCACAGTCAGACATGTGGCGTAAGAAAGCACAAGGGATGTCGTCTGGACCTGGCGAGGAATCACGACACTGGGATAAAGCCGTCTTCAACTCGGAGAGAGAAAATGGGATATTATAAGATTTCCCTCCGGTGGGAGCGAAGTTAACGCCTAGTGATTCCAAATCCCGGCGATGACGAGCCCCTGGTGTAGTAGGATCTTTCCTAGAGACACTGGCAAAGTGCTTGGCGAATAGGTCAGCAACAGTTTTAGGGTCCGTCACCGTTTCCCCTGCATGCGATAACACTGGAGGGGGAGGGGGGGGGAAACTTCCCAGAGCTCTTACGAACTCTGTTAAAGACTTCTGTGAGTGTAGTTCTGGTAGTGATGGAAGAGAGATAAGCCTTCCAAGAAATTCGTTGAGCCTCCTTGAAAGTGCGTCGTGCTCGAGCACGCGCTCGCCGAAAAGCATCCAAACACTGGGGGTCCTCACGGTGACGACGAAGTCGAGATAATGCAGCACGCTTCTCTCGCACAGCAGCAGTGCAAGCGGCGTTCCACCAGGGAACAGGACGTTTAGGGAACTGGCCAGACGTCCTGGGGACGGATTGAAGGGCTGCAGAATGTAGGGCATCAGTGAAATAGGATGCAGCCTCGTCAGAAGTTCCAAAGTCAGCCAACGGACGAAGAGAGGAGCTAAGTTCCGTAAATCGCTGCCAGTCTGGTTTATCTAGACGCCAGCAAGAAAGGCGTGACTGTGGTACAGAATCAATGCGTTCCAATAAAATTGGAAAGTGGTCACTGCCATACAAGTCCGGTAAGACCCGCCAACGAAAATCAGGAAGATAATTAGAAGTGCAAAGTGAAAGATCTTTAGAGGTAAAAGTACCAGTCTGGCTATGAAAATGTGTCACGTCCCCAGAGTTTAAAATTTCCAATCCCTGATCCTCAATAAAAGAAGCAACTAAAAGTCCGCGTGGGTTGGTAGCACCATCATCCCACAACGGATGGCGACCGTTAAAATCCCCTAATAAAAGTAAAGGCGAGGAAAGTTCCTGCACCAGGTCGTCAAGATCGTGTCTGTCAACGGGAACACCAGGAGGGAGATAAAGGCTACATAATGTATAAAATCTGCCCAAATAAACCTTAACAGCAACAGACTGCAACGTTGAGTGCAGCTGTAATGGGACATAAGGGATATCATAGCGAACGAATATGGCGGTGCCACCATGGTGGCCCTGTCCAGGATTGGGGGTACTGTAAACGGCACGATACCCAGGAAGACTAGAGTGAGTGTAGTCTCCGAGCATTGTCTCCTGTAAACAAAGGCAAGCAGGAGAAAACCGAGATATCAATGCTCGGAGTTCATCCCACGAGGCTCGTAGGCCTCTACAATTCCACTGGAGGAGTAGGAAGTTGTCTATTTTCGAGTGCGCTCCAGGCGAGCCCCTGAAAGAGACTGCCTTTTACCCACCTGATTCGGTACGGTAATACGACGAGAAGAGGAGACTGGGACCCGAGAGAAGCCGGGTCGAGGGACCTCGAGCTTTCTCCCAACAAAGGAACCTGCGCCCCCTCCGGACGCCGCACTACTAGAGCCAGACCGCACACCACTCCCCGAAGCTACATGCTCGCGGGGAGGATTCGCAACACTATATCCAAGGGATTCCTCAGTTTCCATATCCCGATCAGGAAAGCCATTAGACGCAACAGGAACTGGAACAGAGGGGGTCTCAGCAGGCTCAATATGAGCCTCCGAATCTTCCTCCATAGGCCTATCATGAGAGACCCCGGAATCATGTATACCTACAGTAATCTTAGTTGGCGGAACAGATTCAACTGAATCTGTAGAACCGCGAAGTCGCTTCTTCATACCTCTGGTGGACTTCGGCGAAGCAATGTGAGGTGCATGTACATCAACATGCATCACCTGGGACGAGGCCGGAGAAGCCCCATCAGAACCTGGAGGTGACTCGACATAATCACAGGACAAAAGGGAAAATCTATTATGGGACGTAATAACAGTAGCTTCAAAGGGCCGGGAGGAAACCGTGAGCAGCGGGCTGGGCAGAAGAGCGAGTGCCTAGCGATGAGGTGTACGTCTTTGCTCCAGTACCGGCCTTCTGGCGGTAGAGGAGTTCACGGCGCGCACTACCAAGGCTGATAAACTGACTATTTGCAAGTTGCTAAATATCCTGTTCCAGGCGAAATCATGGGCACTGTCTGGAAGACAACTGGTGAGCATCCTGGCAATAGAAGCAATAAGCATCTGACGCACATTCCGCCGTGGAGTGCGAGCATAATGCAGAACAATTACCACACCGAGAAGGCTCAGTGCAGTATTTCTTACCATGACCATACCCGTAACATGAAAAACATTGTAGCGGGCGGTCAACAAAAGGCTTTACCCGAAGATGGAGGGGGCCAATACTGACACGGTCAGGGAGGGTAGAACCAAAAAAGGTGAGAATTATCATGTTAGCTGAACCCTTCATCTTGGACACCTTATGAACAGAACTAGGGCACATCCCAAGCATTTCCTCCTCAGAGAACTCATAGAGGTCATGATTATATATACTGCCTTTACTATAATTAAAGGTATGGTGTGCTTTGACCATTTCAAACATGTTGTCAGCAGGGCATGGTAGATGTTGCAGCATTTTAGCTTGAATAATATTTTTAGCCCTGACTAACACTCCCTTCCCTTACTTTTTCAGTGAGAGAGAGAGAGAGAGAGAGAGAGAGAGAGAGAGAGAGAGAGAGAGAGAGAGAGAGAGAGAGAGAGAGAGAGAGAGAGAGATGGGATATATCAGTCAATGGGGAAATGGGTATCCGTTGCGTCTGCTTCATTTGTCATTTTTATTATGCACACTACCTCGTGTATATCTCTTGGAGCTGAATGGCGATTATGTTAAGCGCTGTGTGACCGCTATAGTTGCGACGCCAGGAATTGAAACCCCAGTCAGTCAGTCGGTCGCTTAAAGCAAAGGATGCCACTTGGGCTATGATTAGCCTGCCCGCAACCAGGACCAAAGGACAGTGGGTCAACCGGCGCGAATAAAATGACGTCAGCATGTGAAGCTAGGAGAGATGAAATAGAAAACGAAAGTATTCACGCCGAACAGTAACGCAAATAAAATCGAAAGTATTTACGTCGAGCGGTAGCTCAAATAGAATCGAAACAGGCTTTCATTGTCTTTGCCTTTGAATGACAAATCTCGTATCTTCTATAGGTTTCTGTAGTGAATTTAACACACAAAGAAACTATGTACACATCTTTAGGTAATGTTTCTTGCTTATACACACACTAATTCACTTGACTGTCTATATATGGATATTCTAGACAGTGTAAAAATACAAAACATGCTAAATACCTTTTTGGCCACAATGGGAGAGCTTAAACCTTAAATCACAATAATGACTGCCTGTCCCTTTGTTATGGCTCTTATCTTTCTGTGTAATAATAATAAGTACAATAAAAAACTATAAGCTTACATTCAAATCCTCTCTAACGAGCTTTATGCTACTCGATCCTCTTAGGAACAAATCCCCAAAGGTGGGAACGCTGCCCACCATGGCCACCAACCCTCCGCCTGATGACGTCCTGCGCCAGTTATTCAAAATTTGACTCGCTCTCCGGTAGACCTGCCAGGGCCCGTATCCTCGTCAACTATTAATACTAAACTTGGTATTAACTTTCGACTTTGGTATTAACTTCACTCTCAAAGTGTATCCTCACCAACTATTGGCCTAATACCTACTATTAAATTCGGTATTAACTTGGGAGTGCTGGCGAGGACTTCTAAACACTTAATAGTAAAGTTAATAGTAAATCCCAGACCCAGACCCATATCAACATGGCCGCCGGACTTCCTCGCCCAGCCCGCCTCCGCTTTGGAAATGTATACTGATGCTGAACTTGTCAAGCGGTATAGATTAGACCGTGCTGGGATAGAATATGTGACTGGTTTGGTGAGAAGAGAGCTGCAAGATCCAGTTCAAAGGGAGCATTCCCTCACCCCGGAGTTAAAAGTGATTCTGACTCTACGATACTTGGCTACAGGAAAAATGCAGCAGTGTTCGAGTGATGAGTTTGGGGTGAGCCAGAGTATTGTCAGCAGGGCGATTGCGGAAACTGACCGCCCTCAGTGCCCCGCAGCTTGTCAGGGTTTTTCTCCAGTTTTCCCTTGACAAGGCGGAGATTCGCGAAAAGCAGGCAGAATTCTACCAAACTGCACATTTCCCCGGTGTTGTGGGAGTGATAGACTGCACACATGTGAAAATAACAGCACCAAAGGAAAATGAAGTGGATTATGTGAACAGAAAAAAACTTCCATAGCATGAACATACAGTTAGTGTTTGATGCAAACTACAAAATAATAAACCTTGTATCAAAGTGGCCAGGATCAGTGCATGATGCAAGGATCCTGAATGAAAGTGGGCTGAAGCTGCTATTTGAGAACAACCATGTGCTATCTGCTTGGTGACAGCGGGTATGGTTGCAAGCGCTGGCTGCTGACCCCATTTCTAAGACCTCAGCTAGAACATGAGAGAAACTACAACAGGTAAAAACACCACAGTAATTTTTGAGTTAAGGTCTGCACCTAAACCACTTACATAATTATAGTATATACAGATAATATTAATAGGTAGAATATTATTTATGAATTTTATTTTCACCAGCACCGGCTGTAAACTGCAAGTGTTACTATATATCAATAAGTATTAATCATATTTTCATTCAGCCACTTTCCTTGATACAGATACCACTTGAACCTAACCAAACGTAATACTTACCTAACCGAACGTAATAGTAACCTAACTGAACGTAATACTAACTTAACCGAACTTAATAGCAACCCAACTGAACTAAATGGTAACCTAACCGAGCATAATAGTAAATGAACCGGATCCGTAAAATGATGCGCCTAGCCAGTGGTATCCGAAACTATTTCCTATTTTCAACAATAGAAGAATAGTCCTTGAATTTGATTTAAAAAAGCATTTCCATGATTGTTGAAGGTTTGTAGAGAAGATGTATGAAGAGTTTGAGTTATTTGTTTTGGGAGAATGTGAATTTTATCATTTTACATATAGTTACACACACAGTTTATAGCATGCGCCTGTTAAAATAAACATTAAAAATAGTATTCTATTGAATCATTGCATATGTATTACTATTTTGTTAATGATTCAGTTGCAGACCTAAACTTAATAATAAATCATTTCATGTACTAATTTAATGCTAGTATTGAATAAGTCAATCCAAACATGTAATCGAGTTAGAATAAACGAAAGATCAAGGCGACCACATCTACATGGTTAGGTCAGATTAGGTTAGGTTGCATGACTTACGTGTGAAGTAAAACGGCGTACGTTAAATATTTATGTAAAAATGAGTTCCAAAAAATAAAAGAATTATATTGGTATAAGTGGGGGGAAAACATATCAGTCGTCCCCCGCCAATTCTCAGCTACAGCTATTATACTTAAAGTTGGAAGCTAGTGAGTTTGTGGTCAGTCTGTCTTTTAGCCAAAATCATGTGGTGAAAACTGTGAAGTCTATCTCATGAAGTAATTCCCTGTTGTATGATTTTGTACTTTGAGTTTTATGTAAAAGCTGTGTATTTATTTTACTTGAGCAGTGCTTACATAATCACAAATGGTTTAAATGGAATTTGGAGGCCTTCTCGTAGGAAAATGTTCTTGTATTTCTTTGCCCCCCAAAACTAATTATATATCTATTTCTTCTTCCAGTCATTGCTTCACAAATGGAATAATTGAAATTTTAAGAGCTTCCTTTGGTAACCATGGTCATGTACTTAAAAAGAATGTAATTATTAATGTAATAACTTGCTTTTACTAAGGTTTTACGTATTCACAAATGAAAATAATCTTGTACTTCTTTGAAAGTTTTAGCTTATTTGTTACTTGGTTTATGATTACTATATTCTGGGTGGAAAGTTGTAGTTTTATTTGTTACTTGGTTTATGATTACTATACTCTGGGTGGAAAGTTGTAGTTTATTTGTTACTTGGTTGTTTATGTTTCCTTTATTCCAGGTGGAAAGCTGTACTTTTATTTGTTACTTGTTTTCTGATACAAAGTTCCAGGGTGGAAAAAACAACTTTATTGTGAATTCAGTGTAATTTTTTTCTGGAGAATTGTGTTTACTGAGTGAATTGGTGACCAATCTGTTATTATTTGTGTCTTGCTTGAAGATATTCATCATTGGGTTCAAAGCTATGGTATTAACGTTCAATAGTTTATAACAAAATAGTAATTGTCAACCTATTTATTTTCATGAGATCATGGTATGACCACTGTAAAACAGGCTTTTTTAAATTAGCTATATTACAAATTCAGTATATAATTACTCTTATATTCAATAAAGTAGAGGAATCCAGTTTTCAGCATCTTTTATAACTAAGCCAACATACTATGAAGTATGTGATGTAAAGAGTAGTACTCTCATAAGATTGTGATTTGATTATTAACTCTGCCAGTGACCAATGACTTCAGAGTGACCTAAGATTACTCAGTGCTACTATCTAGGTACTCCAACTGTGATTGTGAGTGTATCAGAGAACACTGCCTAATGGTGCAATAAGCTAATATATATATATATATATATATATATATATATATATATATATATATATATATATACATATTTATATATATATATATATATATATATATATATATATATATATATATAGAGAGATATATAGATATATATATAGATATATATATAGATATAAAACTGTCTGCAATAATTTTACACCCACTTTTGAAGACCAAAGGACGCCCCAGCACCCCAACTGGGTGCCGGTGCAAATCTCCTCGTTAAACACTGAGAAATTAAATGAGGAAACTCTGAATTAAAGAGTGTTGACTGTGGGTATTGAACTAGGGACCTTCGACATACAAAACCACATGTCTCTGTCAGTCGAGCCAATAAGGCGACGCCCAATCTCAATTGAACCCACTCACAATTGCACACAAAAAAACTGTATTTTTGTTTCCATTGGCCGGCCATTTTTGGTAGTAGAAAAAAAAAGTTTCGAGCACGAGCACTAGTGGTACAATAATAATCCCTACAACTTAATGCACTATATGCTTCATCATTAATCATTAGATACCCATTTCACACAGGGCACACAGAGCTACACGCAATTTGGTTGAACGTGGAATTGGGCAGCTGAAGAGAAGATTCCACGTTCTTCATGGTGAGGTTCGTCTCAGCCCAGAGAAAACCTGCCAAGTTGTAACTTGTTGTGCTGTACTACACAATATTTGCAAGGCAAGAAACATCCAGGCACCAGAAGAGGAGGAAGAGGAGGAGGAAGAGGAGGGTGATCATGATGGCAGTGATGATGGCAGTGATAGTGACCACAATGATGGTGAATTTCAATTAGATGACAACCGTGACATGCCAGAGCAGGGTCTAGCATACAGACAGGTTATAGCCAGACAACATTTTTGAGTGAAATATCAACATGTAATGTCACTTTGAAACATTTAGATTTAATGAAGTTGGAGGGCGGAGGAAAATTTGCCCAGTGTAATAACCTCCCACGAGACAGGTTTAAGTTCACACACACACACACACACACACACACACACACACACACACACAGACACACAGAAATTAAGCCAAAGGAAGGAGGAAAAACAGAAACAGGTAACAAAATGAAGAAGAGGAAATTAGAAAAAGAGTAAAGATACTGGCTAACTCTGTGCATGAGGGATGTGGAAGGAATTGTTTTTTGCAGTCAGCCTATATTCTTAACAAGTTTCATTATCTTTGTAAGATACTTTTGTTTCTTTTCATATTCTAGCTCCATTTTGTAAACATTAATTTTTACTAACAGTAATCTGGCCTATAGTCCAACCAAATTGTCGAGTCCGTTTGGGCGTAGGCTCCCGCGGGTCCATTTCTCCCTTCTGCTCTGCCACTCAGTCCCAACACCTATTTTTTCCTATCATATGTTACCTTTACCTTACATATGAGAGGAAGAGATAGGTGTTGGGACTGTGTGAAACGAAAGAAGAAATAGACCCGCGGGAGCCTTCGCCAAAACAGACACGACAATTTGGTTGGACTATAGTTGACCTCAAGGTTGCCAAATTAACGTACCGGTTTCTGGCCCATAACTGTTGCCAAGAAATACCAATAATTAACCATTTAAACGATAACCATATATGAAGGCAGTTATTTGAGTGATGATAGCAGTTTTTGGGTCGGAAATCGACGGACATAAGAGGCAGAGTACGACAATCTGGCAACGTTGGTGGACCTCCTGTGCACATTTAGGTGGCAGAGTTAGTTTTCCCAAAGACTTTATGTAAACTGTAAGGTATTATGTAATGAATAGAATTAGGACTAGATATTTTAAAATTAGAGAATTTTTTTCATTGTCATTGATGAGTACCTACATATTTCTATGGTTTATGGCCCAATAATATTAATTTTCCAGTCTTTAGTATTCTTTAATATTAAGTTAAAAAATAAATTTACATCAACATTATATGGTAACATCTTTCCAAAGTTGTACTGTAGAGGTCTTGATTTGTTTTTTTCAACAATATTACTGGATATTGATATGTTAGTTTGATTTCAATTCCTCTTTTGCTTCTTTGTATATATGTACTGTTGTGCTGGAAGCTTCCCCCGGCGACCATAGGCCTCTAGAAGGCTCCCGGAGAAACGAGCAAGGGGGCGGGGAGCAAGATGAGCCGTCCGCGCCCCGCGGGGCGCGGCCAGGCGCCAGGCGGGAAGTGTTGCCAACTCGCATATATTTTTGCTACATGTTCTTGTATGATCTAAAATATACTGTAACATTCTAGACTGTACTGTTCTGGATATATATAGGAGAAGAGGGCGAGAGAGTCCCAGTTATAGTAAGCTAGTGGTAAGTGAAGAGTCCGAGTGAAGTGTACTACTAAGGAAGAATATTAAACTACAGAAGCTGTGCGAGGTGTTTACATATCTCCCTCCCACGGAGTCTCCTGACGGCGACACGGAACCCAAGTAACACGTCCGGCATAACAGTACAATAGTTGGTTCCACGAGAACTGGCATATATTTTCCTTCAGGGGTGGACTCGCAGACTTGATATCATTGCATGGGTGATGGTGCTGCGCGGTCATTGGCCAATTCTTAACTTGTTTTGCTGATGCACATAAAATTGACTTTGTATTCCTACCAAAATCCTTTGTAAGCTGTAAGGTAACAGACTGCACCGATAGAAAACTAATGCAATAATATCTTTATTGATAAGTGTGTGCATTTTGAACTAATATAAATTAATCTGAAACGACATTCATAACAAAACTTAAGTCCGAACTGAAGGAAAATCTATGCCCGTTCTTGTGGAACCAACGATAGTTACTTTAGCGTTACAGATTTCCATGCTGACTGCTCTTCTGCATGCCTCCTCCCTCCCTGCTGTGGTCTCACTGCACTGGTTGGAGAAAATCATGATTAAAAAAAATCTATAGAAAGAAATAGATGGTTTTTATTTTAATGATTTTTTTTTCATATAAATTGATTTGTTACTTGAGTGATTTTTTTTTTTCAATAATCTTTGTTTGTTTCCACTAATTACTTATTTCATTCTTATGAGGTCATTTTCTTGTAATAAAATTGTCCAGTGCTTAAATGAAACCTTAGTTTGATATACATTACCAAAGATGAGTACTTACATAAAATTCATAAGCTTATGATTTATATGTAAGCACTCATCTTTACGAATGAAATAAATAATTAGTGGAAACAAGCAAGGATTATTGCAAAAAAAATCACTTAAATAACAAATCAATTTATATGAAAAAAAATATGATTTTCTCCAACCCTGCTGTGGAGTGAGGCCACAGCAGGGAGGAAGGAGGTATGCAGAAGAGCAGTCAGCACGGAAATCATAAAAAAAACTGCAACAGAGATTAATGTTTTTGAAGATTTACTTAATATTAAGGTCTAACTTAAGCTTCATAGCCTTGATGCGGTAGTATTCAGCCCCAGCATCAAAAAAGCTTACTGCTGCCCTATGAAAATCATCTCTCAATTTTGCTGAAGAAGTAGGTTGTGATGGTGGTGGAGCAGTATCGGTTGTCATTGGGCGAGATGCTGATGTCATGGGTGCCAGAGCAGCAGATACTGAGGCAGCGGCAGATGTCATGGGTGCCGGAGCAGCAGATGTTGACCCAGTGGGTGCCGGAGGAGGAGATGGTACCTCCTCCAGATATATTGCCTCAAATGAGCACTGCGGTGAGATGGCCTCTACGGGTACAGTTCTGAAAAAAAGGGTCATATATTAGTCATGGTGATTAATGCTTGTAACTTAAGTAGGTAGTTGAAGAAAAATGGTCATAAAGGTGAAATATTACTTATTAACTGAAGTATTTCATTATTTTTTTTTGTTTGTAAAGTAACTGACTGATAAAGTGTGTATCTACAAAGAATGTAAATTTATGAGTGATTATTACATTGTTTTAAAAAGGATATAAAAGTTTCACAAACATACATGCCAGTCAATATTTCACCGCTGCTTGACTGCTGCTGCTGCTGCTGTCCTGTCTGTAGCACAGGCAAGCCAGTGTCAATGCCGAAAGGCATTATTACCCCGTCAAAGACATTAGACGAGCGGCCGATGATGTCGTACACCACCTCGTCTATCACAGTTAATGTGAAAGTGAAAGTAACATTTATTTTATTATTCTAATTAATGTAATAATTTGTCAGTATAGTGTGAGAGGTGTGAGCTTGAGGGGTGGGCCCCGGAAGGGATGGATGGATGGTGTGAAGGAGACGTTAAAGGGAGGAGTGACACTGTGGCATAGTAGAATGACTGTGTGTGACAAAAGCAAATGGAAAGCAGTTGAGAGTGTGTGAGGATTGACGTGGCCCTACGACCTCTGAGAAAGGTGCTTGCACATATGGGGCACTCGGGTGTTGTGGGAAAATGTCATTGCTATGAAGGGGCAGGGGTAAACCAGTGTATGCTGTTAAGCCTTGAAACTCCCTGTCTGAACTGTGCAGCTAATCCCCCATACAATGAGGGTCTTCTCTTCTCCCTTCATTGGGGGAAGACAGCCAAGGTATATAGATAGATAAATAGAAAGTCATTGACAGATGAACATTAAAAAATATTTATATCAAATATGCAATTCACTGCTATGAACTTATTAGCTGTAAGCTGAAATAAAGGCATTACTTGTGGCCAGTATAGCTGCATTCTGTGATCACGAAAAAAAAAAAGACTAATATAAATTTTACATTTAAAGACATAACAACTCAACAAATTTACCAGTCTGCCGCTGCTCATTCTTGTACTGCGCAATGCGGGGCTTGGATTTTTGCAGTATGTTGTACCACTGCCTCTCACAGTCTTTTTGCGAACGGGGTCCAGTCCCAGGGAAGGCACTGTAAGGTTATAAATGTGAAGTGAGTTTCTTAACAGTTCCTCTATGGCGTGCTATTTATTTCCCATACCTTCTCCAATAACATTTAATACATTCTGTGATGGAAAGCTAAATCAGTATTTTTTTTTACATGCATCATAAGACATTAACTTTCTAGTTGTTATGAACATGGCCAAAATTACTACTTTTCATTACCTACTTGAGTAAAATGCTTTTCTCCAGATAGTCTCAACATAAAATACTTGTAAAAGTGTTGAGAGTCTGGCATGCCCGACCCCCCCCCCCCCAAGAAAAAAAATCAAAATAAAGAATAAATAAAATAAGAGGTAAATATGACTCAACTCTCTTATAATAACCCCCTTTCCACCCCAACAAACTTGGGGACCTACCATGTTAGGTCGGACGTGTTAGGTAGGACAGGTTTAGCAGAGTTGGTTTAGTTATGTTATGTTGTTGAGGGACTGGGGGTTGCAGCAGAAATGGTCATAATGAAACTATTCACGTAGAGCAGTAGGAAAAAGTATGTTTTGCTTATAAGCTAATTAAATCATGAATATGTGATTACCTTGTCACAGCTTCTGACACTTCAGTCCACGCTCTCTTCTTATCCCCAGAGGTGACAGTCTTGCCGTAACGCCCTCTGATGATATGTCTTTTTTCATATATCTGCTGTAAGAGGTAGACCGTTTCATCTTGAGACCAATTGAATCTCCTCCTCCTCGCCGCTGGTTCTCCAGTAGGTGAGCTCATTGTGGCAGTTGACGTGGTTATGGTGCGGTACTGAGCGTGTTGTTGTGACGAAGGACTCCTTTGTCACAACAACACGCTCTCATTATCTCCCCTTTGAAAGGAGGGGAGATAACGGGAGGGGAGTGAGGACGTAGAAGCAGCCTCTAACTACATTTCATTAATATCTGCCACAAAACTCCCTTTTTTTTTCTTGTGTTTACCATTTATTTTGTTTTTGTTGTTCATTTATACGTATTTCCTATGCAAACCTTTATTTTTTTTCTTTTTCTTTTGAAATATTTACGAAATTCCTGTCGGATGTTTACGTTTTGCACGGAGGCGTCCTTAGCAACGAGCCCGCCATAAAGAAGAAGAAGAAGAAGATAATAGTAGCCAGGGATTTGCTAATACCTACACTCAAAGTTGACGAGGATAGCTTTTACTCTTAATAATTTGAAACTATTAACTTTGATAGTAACTTTAAGAGTAAAAGTTAATAGCTCTCGAGGATACGGGCCCTGGTCATCTTCCACAGCAACTGGTGAAGATGATGCTCCTGTCTGTATATCATACATAATCATTAACATACAATTTACCAAATAACTCCAATTCAAATGAATATAAAGTTTTGCTATTGATTAATGTCACATTTCAACTCATACTGTCATATGTACATTTGAAATCAATGTTTTTTTAATCAAATTCCCCCAAAATTCCAATGTACCCATTTATAGTCTTTTATTTTCATATACTATGTTGTATTGGTTTCTTCATGCAATACCTTGAAAACAATTACTAGGATCTCCAGTGACAGAAAAATTTACAAGAAAATAAAATTCAGCTGCTAATATTGGCACTAGATAGTTAACAACTATTCTAGTCCATGCTATACAAAATAACATTAGTGAAGTAATGGAGCTGGGCCACAACCCTGTCTTGGCAGCAGCAAGGCAGTGCAAGCACTACAAATCAGGATAATGTTAAAGCACATCTTGCGGTGAATTTAGTCAATTACCACTATGCAGTGTTTTATAAAACATCTTGCTCAATTGCGTGAATTTTGGGGAAAATCAAGCTCCGTCCTTAGTTTATCTTGAATAGTGTCATATAAAACAAACATTTTAAATGGGTTGAATACTATAATAAAGTCAATAGTAGTGATAACATTTTACAAAGTTTTCATCCTGCGACAAAATACTAGTCTAAGAAGAATATAGCATTCACCCACTATGTGAATGTGACCATAAAAATAAATCAATCAAATAATCTCATCAGTATAAAACAAAGTATAAAAAAATATTACAAAGCATGTAACGAGTACTTACACGAGGCTTGCAACGCTTCTTGAGAGGGGCAGTTGGTACCTCATCATCAATTTGCTGCCTTTTTTGGGGTGCTCCAAACTTTGCCTTGAGGGCAACAAACTCTTTCATAGGCATCCTAAGGCACTTCATTTTGGTTCTCAATGACATTCTCCAACATTTCTGAAAATCATAACTATGAAAATGAAATTTATGACTATAAAATGTCAGTATCATACTAGTGATTAAATATGTAGATTCTATTTTGTTTCATCATTTCAATTCCAATAATGTTAGTGTCTTAAGTGATGATTGGCACTACCTTACTACTCAAAATAAATTCACTTACAGGATCTCCAAGGTAGTTTAAGGTTTAAGGTTGGAATCGTAATCACCAGGAGGTACCCTTTCGACGTGAGCAAGTCCTCTGTATCGTTGAACTATGGGTACTGCCACGACCTCACTCACCACACACCCCATATCCCTTCCTCAAGAGAGGACAGGTACCACTCCTAGTCAACGGAAAGACTCCGGACTGAGCAAGCTCGAACCGTGAAGCCTGGCAGCGCAGCGCTCTAACCAGTTGCGCCATCCATGTAAGTTACTCAAACAGGGTCCTTTATTAAGTTTCTTTCCATGTCATCTCAGCCCCTGCGTTTTCCCAGTTAAGAAGAGTTCTATCCACCTCATCAAAATTATGAATCAATTTGTACAGGGTGATCAGCTATCCTCTCTCCCGTTTTCTTCTTCCTTCTTGTATGTTTTCCTTGTTTTTTTTTCCCATTTCCATAACATGGCACTTGTTTGCATGAAATTCCATCTCCCATAACTGGCTCCATCTGTACACTCTGTCCAGGTATTTTTTGCAGCTCTTCCTCCGTCCTCACTTTTCTTACTAACTTTGCATCGTCTGCAAAAAAGGCCCATATAACTTTTTATACCAATCGCTATATCATTTATATATAACATGAATATTATTGGTGCCACAACTGAGCCTTGAGGAACTCCACTCTCTACTCTCCCCCAGTTTGGTTTCTCCTCTCTAATCACCTTCCTCATTTATCTTTCCATAGAGTAATCCTTCATCCGCTCGATAACCTTTCCCCCCAGTCATCCTCACTGCTGTAGCTTCTAGATTAACCTTTTGTGCGGAACCTTGTCAAAAGCTTTTTCAGATCGAGATATACACAATCAGCCCATCCTTCTCTCTCTTGCACCACGTCTATTGCTCTTGAGTAGAGACATAGAAAGTTGGTGACACACGAATTCCCTTTTTCTAAATCCAAACTGTCCCTTATTTAGCTTATCATGTTTTCCTTTTCTAAATGTTCGACCCTTTATTTTTGTATTATACTTTCACAAATATTGCACATTTCACTTGTCAAAGAGACTGGTCTATAATTTAGTGATTCAATTTTATCTCCACTTCCATAAATTGGTACAATGTGCGCTCCTTTTCATTCTAAGGGCAGTTTTTCCGTATTTATGGAGCATGTTATTATGTCATAAAGTGGTTCCAATAATTTATTTATACACCCTTTTAGCACTTGTCCCGAGATTCCATCTGGTTCCATCTTAGTATATTCTTAGTATATATTTATATTATTCATATAGACATGTATTGGTATATCCAGGACTTTCTACATTATCAGTCTGTTATTTGCTATAACATGGCTCTGAGGAGAAGGCCACTCTACCAAATGAGCCTGTACACTTACTTTAACATTGTTTGTTCATTGGCTGATATTATATATCGACCAAGAATTGGAAGACAAGGTATGTGGATTAGCTGCACATACATTTTTTTTCAAACAAAATATCCAATCAAATGCCTAATAGTTGCTCATGCCAACAGGTGGGGGACCCCCTAGAGAGGAGTTCTCCCAAGTTGAGGAGGCCCTGCTCGACCCTCTTTCTCCCAGAGGGTATGCAAATCTGCCCATTTCTGACAGCGAGGGTGGTTCTTTGAGTAAGTAACTTGATTAACCATTTTCCGTATGTTTCTTTGCCTATACATAGTCTCAAAACAGGAATTAATATCAGAACACAGAAATGGCTACTAATAAAATACATAGGATATAAATTTTGTCCAGACGAACTTATGTCATTACGAATATTTTCCATATTTTTTTTTTTTACAACAAAGGAGGCAGCTCAAGGGCACACAAAAAAAGAAAACAATAATAAAAAAAAGCCCGCTACTAGCTGCTCCTAAAAAAGAAACAAAAGAGGTGGCCGAAAGCAAGATCAAATACGGGAGGAGAGATGTACTGATACCCTCCTCTTGAAAGAGTTCAAGTCGTAGGCAGGAGGAAATACAGATGAAGGAAGATTGTTCCAGAGTTTACCAGCGTGAGGAATGAAAGAGTGAAGATGCTGGTTAACTCTTGCATAAGGGGTTTGGACAGTATAGGGATGAGCATGAGTAGAAAGTCGAGTGCAGCGGGGCCGCGGGAGGGGGGAAGGCATGCAGTTAGCAAGTTCAGAAGAGCAGTCAGCGTGGAAATATCGATAGAAGATAGAGAAGCAACATTGCGGCGGAATTTCAGAGGTAGAAGACTATCAGTATGAGGAGGAGAACTGATAAGACGAAGAGCCTTAGCCTCCACTCTGTCCAGAAGAGCTGTGTGAGTGGAGCCCCCCCACACGTGAGATGCATACTCCATACGAGGGCGGACAAGGCCCCTGTATATGGACAGCAACTGTGCAGGGGAGAAGAACTGGCGGAGACGGTACAGAACGCCCAGCCTCGAGGAAGCTGATTTAGTAAGAGATGAGATATGAAGTTTCCAGTTGAGATTTTGATTTAAGGATAGACCGAGGATGTTTAGTGTTGTGGAAGGTGATAGCTGGGTGTTGTCAAAGAATAAGGGATAGTTGTTTGGAAGATTGTGTCGAGTGGATAGGTGGAGAAACTGTGTTTTTGAGGCGTTGAAGGACACCAGGTTCCTCTTGCCCCAATCGGAAATAATAGTAAGGTCTGAGGCTAGGCGTTCTGCAGCCTCCAGCCTTAAGTCGTTAAGTTCCTGTAGGGTGGGTCTTCTATTAAAAGAAGTTGAGTAATGCAGAGTGGAATCATCGGCGTAGGAATGGATAGGACAGTTCGTTTTGGAAAGAAGATCATCAATGAACAACAGAAAAAGAGTGGGAGATAGGACAGAACCCTGTGGGACACCACTGTTAATAGATTTAGGGGAAGAACAGTGACCGTCTACCACGGCAGAAATAGAACGGTCAAAAAGGAAACTGGAGATAAAGGTACAGAGAGAAGGATAGAAACCGTAGGAGGGTAGTTTGGAGAGCAAAGATTTGTACCAGATCCTATCAAAAGCTGTTGATATGTCCAGCGCAATAGCAAAGGTTTCACCGAAACGGCTAAGAGAGGATGACCAAGAGTTAGTTAAGAAGGCTAGGAGATCACCAGTAGAACGCCCCTTGCGGAACCCATACTGGCGATCAGATAGAAGGTCAGAAGTGGAAAGGTGCTTTTGAATCTTCCGGTTAAGGATTGATTCAAAAGCTTAAGATAGACAAGAAAGTAAAGCTATAGGACGGTAGTTTGAGGGATTGGAGCGGTCACCCTTCTTAGGCACAGGCTGTATGAAGGCACACTTCCAGCAAGAAGGAAAGGTAGATGTTGACAAGCACAATATGTACTTTATATCGTACAAACACCATACTAACTTTTGCATCCGAACTTTTCCATACAAATTTTTGTCATACAAACATTATCCTTGGTGAGCAATTGCATACGAATTTTAGACACAGACCTATTCCAAACAAGATTTGGTCCTAGAGTCATCAGTGACAGTTCACCCAGATGTTAATCCTGCCCTTTCTGGTGGATTCATAAATGTGTACCTGGGAAAGGTAAAGTGTGGCAACCTGGATGTCACACTGGCCCTGTGTCCCAGCAGGACAGTATGTTCCGGCATACCATGGGCTCAAGGGACTGACGTGTTGGAGATAAGCACTGAGGCCACATGCAGCTTACCATATGTCCCCAACTTTACATGTGGTTGTGATAATACCATTTCCTAACTATATTTCAGATGCAGCTGGTGCTACACAGTGCCTTCCCTCCCAGGCTCTGGGTCCTGCTCAAGAAGGTACCCATCCATCCACAAGTGGTACACCGCAGGGAGAGTTTACTGTCATGGTGATTGAAGGCGAGCTGAGAATCCCAATAATATCTGATAGCAGCCTTGAGTCAAGGTGAATCATATAGTAACATCGTACTATGGTAGTTATCGGTGCATTTTATTTGTATTTGGTTTAAAGCCTTAAACTGTGCACACCTTCCTTTGAAGTACATAAGTGTTCATTCTCATGAACGAATATTTTAAAATAAGACGCTATCAGCGGCATGAGAGTTTAATGACTAAAGAATGAGACGTTATGTGCCAATTGCTTAACTGTAATTGGTTAACAGATGAATATAACAAAAACATTGTTGTTTACAGCAGCATGAGAAGTAGAGTGCTATATGTATTACGTTTGTTTTGTACACTATTTTTGCCCAAAACCCTCTGCTTTCACTCTACCATTCCAAGATACACATCACAACAAACTTGATGAAATTTTTGGATTTACTTAAATTTTTGCATTTTTTTTATTTTCTATTCTAGGTTTCATGGAGGAGATTAAGGTGGCACCTCAGCTTCTTAATGTAAATGAAGTACGGGACCTTATTTCCGACCTTGTGGGGAATCAAAGAGAGGCTGTGTCTTTACAGCCGGAGAATGTGGCACTGCAGCAGGTGTGCTGCAATGCAGCGGGAGACTGTGGCTGCCTTGCAGAAATTAGCTGAAACACCAGCAGCCATCCTAAAACTTGTTCAGGCTATGGGAGGCCGAATTAAATAGGAAGCCATAGGTTTTCCCCTCATGGTTTAAATCATATAGGATTAATTATTTTTATTTCCTGGATTTTTTTTATCTCCTTTAATCACTAAGTTATGACGTAAATCTTAGAGGATCAAGTTATTTTGTCTAACTTAAGGTTGTTAGTTTTTTCTCATTAGTTTTTTGATTTTAGGTGTAAATATTGATTTTTTTCTCTTCCTCAGGATTAAGTTTTGATGTAAACATTATATATTTTTCTATCTGTGGATTCTAGTCACGTTCCATTTGCTCCCGATACCAGAATCTAAAGTTGAGCTGTGTTACATTTTTAGTTCCTCATGTTTCTAGTCGCCTTTTCTATTTTTTTTTACCCCAAATACCATTTACCTCAAGTTGAGCTGCTATAATTTTAGTTTCTCAGGATTCTAGTATACCTCAAAGTGAGCTGTGCTGTAATCGTATGGAGTATGCATCTCATGTGTGGGGGGGCTCCACTCACACAGCTCTTCTGGACAGAGTGGAGGCTAAGGCTCTTCGTCTCATCAGCTCTCCTCCTCATACTGATAGTCTTCTACCTCTTAACCCTATACGTTCCGACCCCTTGAGATTTTTCGCGCTCGTATAGCTAGCATCGTATTGATTTTTCTGAACAACAATAACGCTCGTGAACACTAAGTACTGCAACCTAATCAATGGTGTAAAGCAATAGTGAATAATGAGTGAAAAGAAACTCTCAAGAAATAAAATCCTTTTCTCCCTCTTCCTCCTATTCTTCCTTCTTTTCTTCTTCTTCCTCCTCTTCCTATTCTTCCTTCTTTTCTTCTTCTTCTTCCTCTTCTTCCTTCTTTTCTTCCTCCTCTTCTTTCTCCTTTTCTTCTTTCTCCTCTTCCTCTTCTTTCTCCTTTTATTCTTCCTCTTCCTCTTCTTCCTCCTTTTCCTCCTTTTCCTTTTCTCGCTAGCTTCTCGCCTCTTTTTCTTCCTCTTCCTTTTCTTCTGCCTCTTCCTCTTCTTCCTCTTCCCTTCCTTCTTCCTCTTCTTCTTCATCTTCCTCCTCTTCCTGTTCTTCCTCCTCCTCCTCTTCTTCCTCTATTTCCTCCTCTTCTTCCTCTTACTCTTCTTCCTGCTCTTCCTCCTTTCCTTCCTCCTCTTCTTCCTCCTTTCCTCTTCTTCCTCCTCTTCCTTCTTTCTCCTTTTCCTCTTCCTTCTTTTCCCTCCTCTTCCTCTTCTTCTTTTCCTTTTCCTCTTCCTCTGCTTCCTACTTTTCCTCCTCTTCCTAGCT